>NC_016134.3:12223869-12532869 GCF_000005505.3 Brachypodium distachyon | reverse complement strand
CCTTGGGCTGAGTACAAGCTGTCCATTCATCAGTCATCGGTGGAGCTTTTTGAGGCCGGTACGTGTGCGGTGGTCAGGAGTGGTACCTCGACGTTGTTCTGGTCAGGCCCCTGGTTCCATGGTGTGAGTATCAAGGACATTGCTCCCGGTGTGTTTGCGGTGAGGCGGAATCTGGTGGACCTTACGGTGGCTGACGGTTTGTTTAACCAGAACTGGGCGAGGGATCTGAACCCCAGGCTTGCGCCCCGCATGTGGAAGAGTTCCTGATTCTTTGGGAGGCTTTGGGTGATTTGGTGCTTGGGGACGGCCAGGATGAGTTTCGCTGGAAGTGGTCGGCGAATGGCAGATACTCTCCGAGCTCTGCGTACTTAGCCTGGTTCGAAGGACATGTGGAGATGGCGGCGCATGACTTGGTTTGGCGTTCAAAGGCCCCTCTTTGATGTCACTTTTTTATGTGGCTGGCATGTCGTAGACGTTGCTGGACGGCTGATCACCTGAGCAGAAGGGGATTGGATCACCCTGAGCGCTGCCCTCTTTGTGATCATGAGGAGGAAACAATCGACAACCTCCTCTTCGGTTGTGAGGTTGCTAGGATCGTTTGGTTTCAGATTCTTTCGGGTGGAATGAGGTCCGGTGGATGCCTGCTCAAGAGTCAACCATGGCTTCCTGGTGGCAGGATGTCCAGGCTTCTCGGAAGGACAAGAAGGTGATCGCCACTTCCGCGGCGCTCGTTTGCTGGTCGATTTGGAAGCACCGGAATGAGGTGGTTTTTGAGAAGTTGAGACCCAAGCACCAGGTTATCATCCGTGCCATCCAATTGCAGGGCGACGCTTGGCGTAGAGCGGGGCTGTTAGGGTTTTCGAGATTTGCGGCACTGCCGAGTGGGAGCGATGAGTGGAGAGACACTGGCTAATTTTGTTGTAAACGCTAGCCTTCGGGTCTAAGTGCTCTGCAGTTCTCCTTCTTTTATAGATGATATGCCCGGCCAAGGCATATTCTCGAAAAAAAAAAGCTACACACTAACTCATCTTCTTCACCTACGGAATACATAATACTCCATTACAGAAAAAAAAACCAAGTTTCGAAAAACTAAACAAAGGGTTGATGAACAACAACAAAGAATGACATTGGATTGCGGGGCATCGGGAATGAACCTACAACATGCGTTGTCTACAACGGAACTATGGTGGAGTTCGGATTATTTTTCCGTGCGGCTTGTGTTTCTTGTCATAGGGGAGGAACGGGTGGAAAGTAATAGTTCATCTCATCTTTTAGCATTCTACCTAGCTCTTTCTTGGAGTTTAGTACCCCTGAGAACATTATCATGATTTGCTTCGATGCTCTACACGCTCCAATGCATGGTAACAAAGGTTAAGGCATGTGTAAGATGCATAATAACGAAGAAATGAAACATAATTGATTCTTACAGTAGTATTACGGTTTTTAAAACTTGTTAAACTTAGTTTTTTTGAGATGCATATATGCTAAAATTTAGTTGTTTCAGCAAACCTTCAAACCAAATCTATCAAGAAATTCAAGCAAGTACGCCATGAGTTTCAACAAGCACATAAGCATGATGAAGTATACCAAAATGTTCATAAATAAGGACCACAATAATGCAGAATCTACAATCTCTAAACTTTTCTCGTCAAGCATTAAACAGAAAAAATCATAACTGTGTGACTACCAAAGGAACATTCGTGGCCATCCAATCAAGATAAGACGCAGTATATTCGTGAAAATTCAGAACTAGTATCTGTCCATGTAAATCTATTTGCTGCTCCAGGTTTGACAGATTAGTTCTTCCAAAAAAAACTAATCTTCAAAGAGTAATGTTCAGAGTCATGTACCGGTTTTCCATTGGTGACAGCAGCTTCTTGGCAACCAGCAGTGCTGCCGGGCATGCAGCACACGGAACCGACGACCGCAATTGGTGATGGCGGCGCAGGGATCCTCACAAAAATTTAGCAATCATCATTGATTAGCATATACATAGGCAACTCTTTCACAGATCAGCAAGTGACAAGCAATGAAGCAATCCCGTCTCCCGTCGGCAAGACCCCATATTGGCTACCGATTTTTTTTTTGAGCTTTGGCTACCGATGTGCCCAATCCCCAATCCAATCTCCCTATCTCCCGTTCTCTCCCGTCAGCTCCTCCCTCTCCAAGTCTTCCTCCCCCTCTGTTTTCTCCCGTGCACACCGCCAGGGCCAGGCGCCCCTTACCCCCACCAATCCATTTCTCGGTTTCTCCCGTATGCCGCCGCCTGCCGGCGTTGGTGGCGCGTCCCTTCACCGCCCCCCTCCCTCTCTCTCTCCTATACGGCTGTACTCCATCCTTCTCTCCTCCCTGCAGTCCCCAAACCAGCAGGTCCCATGGAGCCCGCATCCCCCATGGATGGCTGCTCCAGAGCCATCGACCTTCGGCTGCCGCACCGCCAACGCCTGCCACCGCCATCGCGCGACCATCCCCTGCCGTGCCGCCGCGAGCGCCGTCGTCCCACGACCTTCCCCTATCGCGCCGCCAACGCCTGCTGTCCCGAGCCACGCCAGTCGTCGACCTTCCCGCACCGCTACCCGCTTATCGGAGCGCCGCTGCTACCCTCCTCTGCCTCGCCTCGCCGGTTCGCCGCCAACGCTTGAGCCCTAGCCGATGGTGTTTTCCTTTGCAGGAGAGAATGGGGAGAGAGGTGTGAGAAGCTAGATGCGTCGTGGGAGGCGGAAGAGATGAAAAAGCCGGCCCCACATGTAAGAGATGGGCAGGTGCGTGACTTACGACCACCACCACAAGGATCTTTTATAGGAGTTATGATACTATACAGAGATAGCTAGGAGTATAGAGATAGCTAGGAGTATAGAGAGCAGCGTCTTTGAATCCGAAGATCAGTCGCATATATCAAGAGACCAGCACTAGATACCAGAGTACAGAACCATGAAATAGCTAGGATCGGAATGGGAGAGATCAGAAGAATATGAACAACGTGCAGTTAACGGACCGGGAGAGTTGTGAAAGGCTGGCTGCACAGGACGCCATCACAAACATCCATGCTGCCACCTCACCTGTGTCATACTAGGGGAAGGGCTCTAGCTGGAAGGTAGAGTAATTGGGTGAAGATAAACGGCAGTTACTTTTGGGTGTGACAATTCCTTCGGGATATGGGTTGCACCGGGGAAACAAATTTATCTGTTTTGAATTCTTTAGGAAAATAGTTTTCGTCGAGTGGAAAATAAACTCCCGCTGGACATTTCCTTGTACGAGCTAAATATCTTGAAGTCCTTGATTTGCCTGGAATGGCTGGCATTGTGTTGGGAGCTTTGACATCACTTACAAATCGACGGGTAAGCTAGATTAAACTAAAAACCCGCTGCTCCCATTTTTGTCTGGATGGTTCTTTAGGAACGGTATTATTCTTGACAAAAAGGAATTGGTCAATGCGATTTTTGTGGACTGGACTAGAGATCGATGGGTTAAGTTTTGCCCTAGCGATCGTGGACTGGACCAGGATGGTGGACTGGTGGCGTCTTGGGCCGTAAAAATTCTTCGGGCGACCTTGGGCTCGGCTCGGTCCACGATCGCTAGGGCTCGATCATTTTGGTGGGCTCGGCTCGGGCTGAAGGGGAGGCGAGCTTGGTGTCTTCATGGCATCAACAATGTCGCTGATGCAGTACATACCAAGCGTCAAGACATTATGCAATTAGGTGTAGGGATGGTCGGGAGACAATGGGAATCTATGGAACACGGCGGAAATAGTGAGATTTTGTTCAAATATGTCATCCTGTTTCTACTTGGGACGATCATCAAAGTGAATTCATGTTTTCAAAAGTCGGGAAGGCCCTGTTGAAATGGCTGAATGTATCACCGAGACACCTAGAGACACAACAAGCCGGGAACAGAACCATATTAGGACCGGAAGGTAAGTGCCGCAGTCCAATCGAAGTCTGACAGAGATGGATGTCACCATGTGAGCCGCAATCCGGCTTATTACCGAACAAGATGCACTCCGTAATGTAGGATGAGAAAATCCCAGTATGTCGCTAAAACTAGTCGTTCACCGTGACAAACTAGATAACAGGTGGTGATAGAGTCCGGCTGATAAGCCTACCGTTGGTGTTGATCAGGACGCGAGCTGGCTGCCGACGCTCGAGCCGAGCCTGGCTCGGCCCGAAGTGTCGACGAGCCGTTTTTGCCGGCTCGGCTCGGGCTGCCTTCCAGCTTGGTAGGCTCGCTAGCTGGCCTCCTCCTGCTCGTCTACCGCCGAGAAGCATTCCCACACAACATTGAGACATTGCAACACTCAAAAGAATCTATGATGTCATCACCACGGCCTTCAGAGCAATAGGCCAACGAGTGTAGCCGGAATGATCGAAGGACCTCACACCGCCAAGATCATTGTCTCGTGGTGTTCTGAGGTCAAAACCTCACCACACATGAACCCATGGAACACGGCCAAAATATTGAGGTGCTGTTTTCAATTATGTCCATCGCCAGTGAGAACTATGGTGGCACAACCACGACTTTGGTTATGACATTGACAAGAATTTTGAGGCACAATGTGCTTGTAATTTTTCACATTTATTTATGTTCTTTTCTGCATTTGTGGATTTAGTGCACATTACCTGGTTGTATCTAGTGTTCTCGTTATTTGACATAATTAATCTAGTTTCCATTTATTTTTAAGATAAGGTATCTTGCCTCACACACAAAAAAGGATTCATCAGTAACATAACATGTGTTGCAGTAGTGTGGCTCATTCAAAAAATCAAAACTCAATTTTACAAATACATGAATTCCGTCAAAATAAATAAAAATTTCACAAGGAATCGTTTGCGGAGACATTAACAAGTAAAAATTAAAAATATATGAATAACTGGCACTTTTCTAGACACATTGATCACCCTCCTTTTCGGGTATCCGACACTGATGGGGGTCCCGAATGGCCCATTTTGTACAGTGTTTTATGGCTGTGGTCGTTCATGCCGTTGTTGCTCTGCTTGTTGCTGCCATTATTTATCTTGGCACCATCTTTATTCTTCCCTGGTTAAATTATCTAGCTTAGCTATCTAATTCATTTATCTAGTGAGGTTTCGGTTCCATATTCTTCATTTCAAGTATAATTGTAACAGCATGGGAGCAAGGAAAGCAGCATTCTGTCTTCCAGGCTGTAAATATGTGGGCTTGGCTATATATATGCACAGACACTAACATGCATTGTTAGTTGGCGTCTTCATGGCATCACCAACTTTTCTCTGATAAATACGAGACTTCCCTCTCAGAAGACAATGACGCCCCTGCAGTACATAGAGGAGTTGATCAATGCAACATATTCTTTAGAAGGGAGTTTCTGTGGGTAAGAGTGGGGCTGGTGACAAGACATCATGCAATTTAATTGTAGGGATGGGAGACAACAGGAATCCATGAAACACGTTGGAAATAGTCACATGCTGTTCAAGAATGTCCACTTAGTTTCCCAGCGGGACGATCATTAAGCCGGCATGAAGACCTTGTATGCACATGTCGGGAAAGCCTCGCTGCAATGGATAATTGTGTCACCCAGAGACATAGTGGTTGGCTCATGAGGCATCGTGTGCGCTCGTCGGGTTCCATGCGTGTCGTCGCATTGCCGGTGGTTTGGGCCACATGGAAAACAATTGTACAGAGATAGGCTTGCTGGTGGAATTTAGACAGTTAGCATGGAATCCAGGGGTATCCCCTTTGGTTCCATCTTCGATGCAGAATGGTGAAGATCACCACTCACCACCTTACATTACAGCAGAGATCGACTAGCGAAGTTCATTTTCCTTGATATGTAAAAAAAAATATTCCCTCCGTTTCCAATTGATTGGTGCCAGAAATTTTGCCAAAAAACCCAGTTAATTTTCAAAATCAACCTGCCACACACATCTTTCGATTGAACATGCATGGACTGCTGGTTGATTGTGAAAAAAAATAGTGGAGTTTTAACAAAACTTCCGATATATTGCGGGTCGGTTTTGGGAAATAGCAAGGTTTTTTTCAAACGTGACGGCGCCAATCAAATAGGCAGAAATGGAGTACAATTACTTGTTCTGTGTCCCAGCTATCTGAAGGCAGTGATAATCTTCCATGTGTTCCTGTCAACTGATTTGCATGGATAAGAAACGGTGCGAGGAGCTACCTTCATACCTTTGAGATGCCTTTGTGGGACAAGCTGGAAGTTCAAGACGGAAGTGATTTCCAACAAAAAGGTTTCAAATTGCCAAAGAACAAAGTTGTCCATAGCTAAGCAGATAGTTAATTCTGCTTCCGCCATTAGTGTCATCCAGTGATCCATTCAGTTTTTCAATGTTCGAGTACAAAAATGACGATTTGAAATATAGTATAACAGACAATAAACATTTGTTTTCCAGTTACAGGCCGTGCAGATACAAGAGTTGATGGCTTGTTATTACCGGATCAGAAATTTATATCCATTCGAAGGTAGACTTCATGTAAGGTGCAAAATTTTGTTTCCATACATTCGTGATCCACCTACCGCACGCTGGCATTCTGAAACATATATAGATGGCATACTCACTTCTACTCCCTCAACTATCCGTCCCTCGTGGTTATATACCTATACTAGTATGATGACCGTGCGATGCTACGGAACCTTACATCGCTACGGAATTATAGCAGTCTCTCTTGTTTGATTTTTACCACAACCATTTTTCTTTAGTGAAGGATTGGTGGCAGCGGTCTGTTACCTTCGACTACGTCACTTTTTTAATGCCTTTTTTACTTTACAGAAAGTAACTCTCAAATAAAACAGAAAATGGAAAGTATAGAATATAATGCCATTTTTTTACTTTACCAATATAGAGGGGGCGAAGGGCAGGGGCCGAGACAGATCTGATCATGCCCAGTACTTGGCAGCTCATCGATGTCGTCCGAGTCTGATCCATCGCGCCCATTGCCCAGCGACTCGCCGTACTTCTCTTTCTCCCTTTGCCCACTACACCTTCCTGGCGACCCTGACTACTGGAGTGTTACACGATCCACGACAACCATGTCCACCTCAACCACAACGCTCCAACTTCCTCATGGGTGAGCATAGAGAAGTGCCAAGGCTAGGGTGTGCTTTCTAATGACGTCGCCCTCTAAAGGTGAGAGAGGGGGCAGAGTGGTGATGGGAAGGAGGCACTATGTACATTGCGGCGACTCCGAAGGCGGGAAGAACGAGATCTAATTTTCTGATTCGGAGGTGTTTGTTTCCTGGGATCAAGGAGGAGGGGAGATGACCATCCATGGACACTTTCATCCTAGTGTTTGTTTCCGTTAATTGAATATTTTAATTATTTTATGTTTGTTTCCATCTACAAACACAATTTGGATATCCCTTTCTTTCTTTTTTGTTGGAGCGGATGACTGGTCCTGGTCAGGTTTTGGTATGGGACGGTGAGTTTACCACTCACAAGTAAACTGTAACAAGCAACAAAGTCTTTGATACAAACAATTTGCAAACTGCCTTAAAAAAACAATTAACAACAACATCAACAACCACAACAATGAAAGGAAGGAGAAATAAGACCCTACCAACAAAGGCAACACAACCGGCGGCTGCGGTCCTGACCAACCGGCAGGAACCATAGCAAGCGAAAATTAATGGATGGGACAGAGGGTTATCGACGTGTCCTGGAAAAGTGCAAGTGATTCATTTTTCTTACTATTTAATGTCTCCGCAAAAGATTCTGACATTTTTGTTTATTTTTGACAGAAATTCATGTATTTGTAAAATTTGTGTCTTGATTTTTGAATGAGCCACACTAGCACAACGCATGTTACGTTACTGATCGATGAACCTAATTTTTTGTTATTTTTTTGTGAGGGAGGAAACTTTGTCTCAATTTTTTTTAACGTAGCTTAATTATGTCAAATAATGAGAACACTAGATACAACTAGTTAATGGGTTACTGAATCCACAGATGCAGAAAGGAACATCAATAAATGAGAAAATTACAACCACGACATTGAGCCTCAAAATTCTTGTGAAAGCTCGACAACCTCAACGTTGTGGTTGCGCCACTATAGCTAACTCTCGCTGGCATTCTTAAACAGCATCTAAATATTTCGGCCATGTTCCATAGTCCATAGAGTCCCATTGTCTTCCATCCCTACACCTAATTGAATAATGTCTTGGAATCATGCCCCATGCTTGCCCAGAAACTCTCTTCTAAAGCACATGTTGCATCGGTCAAGTCCATGCATGAAGTAGAAATTTATGAGAGAAAATTTGGTGGTTCCATAAAGTAGCAGTGTTATCCTTCTTATATACACCATTCGTGACTTTTCCGAGCACGTGAGTTTACGTCCAAAGACACCAACCATGCATTTAGTTCATTTAGTTAGTATCGCCAATGTATGTGTACGTAGAGTTGGCAGGCAAAAAGGAGTTGTTTTATCTGCTCGCAGTCATATGTATATTTTAAATAAAGAATGGAAGTGGAACCTGACGAGATAAATTAACTAGTAGAATAATAGTGTGAACAAGCGGAGTAGCAATGTCATGAACCATCGTAGCAACAAAGGGAAAAAGAAGAAAGACGTTGAAAACAATGTCAACACAAGACACGGGGAGCAAAACCGTCAAAAGATGTCCTGATGCAAGGTATTGTCATCTACTCCCTCCGATTCATATTAAATGTCTCAAATTTGTCTAAATATGAACGTATTTATGTCTAAAATGTGTTTAGATACATGTAATATTTCGACAATTAATTAGGATCGGAGGGAGTAGATGACAATTGGGCTCAGGCAAGCCCTATATGTCAGCACACAGCCAGTGCAAACTAAACTCCGTTTGCTCCAAACACAACTGCATTCCCGCCTTGGACTCTGCTTGTTGTAGGTTCATTTTTGATGCCACTCAGTCCTATTCGTGTTCCAAGACAGTGATGTCTTCTTTTTTTGTTCGACCAAATTTCTTTACTTTTTTTTAAATTTGTGAGGAAGATGAGCTAGTTTGTAGCCCTTTATTATAGAGGCCAGGCCAATGATGCTCCCAATAAATACAAAAGTCGTCATTTTTTTTGTGTGTTCAGCCTACTCACCAGCATGGCTTCCCAAGTGCCGTATTATAACATCATGGACAACCTTACTTTTTTTTTTAAAACATGGACAACCTTACCTTTTTTTTTTGAGAATAACCTGTGAACAACCTTACATGGTCTGCACAAATTTATTCCGTGTAGTACCTAGCGAAACGGAGATAGCCCAGAGCGCCAAAGTTGGGCCGAATCCATGGGAGCGATCCATCATCCATGGGCCAAACTTGGCCCTGTTCTTCTGTGTAGCGAGCCGCGCCGTCGTCGCCGACCGTGGCCGTTGTCTGTTCCACGGGGGATCTCTCCGTGCTGAATTCCGCTCACTCGCCTTCTGCAGCAGCGCCGCCGGCTGCCAGCAAGCTTGTACCTGGCTGTACATGCAACCGTGAACTCTTTCTTTCTATCCCATCTCTCAGTTTTCGTTTTTGTTTTTACGCTTCCGATGATGGCAATAACCTGTGGGATCGATATGCGATTGGTTTAACCCCATGACTACGAAGATTAGTTTTATTTCGCAGAACTAATCCGTCGAACCTGTAGCAGCAAGTAGATTTACAGGGTTAGATACCTTTTCTGAATTTTGATGACTACTGTGTCTTATTAATTTTGAGTGCGCTGCTTGGGATCATAATGCTAGAGGGATTCGTGTCAACAACAGTAGAGGGAGTGGAATTCCTGTCGCTAGAGACTACACTACATTGTAGTGTACAAATAGAACACCGGTAGTACAATCCTACCAGGAAGCGGAGGGTGCCCTGTGCACATATACAATCGACATGATGCTTCGACAACATGTAATTGATGGACTGAAATAAGAGGATGCACAGAAGGCCACACCTATACTACACAGTCTCCACAGTTCTGAGAATTGTATGAAGATGCCAGCCTGGTACTCTCTCCGTTCCTAAAATCTTGTCGGAACCGAGGAAGTTGCTTCTTGTTGCATGCTATGCTCTTCCATATATGTAGCACCATCATATCTTCGTGGACCGCCCTGTCTGAAAGACAGAATAACCAAGCAACTAACGGGACACAATTAAATGTTTCTATTTGCATTCAATTTTTCGGTCCCACCTACCATATTGATCATGATCATATTCTCAGGTAGGGGTACATCACTACATATCACCTATATATACATAGAGAGAAGTGAGCACCATCTAGAGTTCTTTAGAACTAGTTTGTATATATGTTGCCAAGTGGGTATTTATCTATATCCTTCACTAATAATAGGATCAATAAGCGAACTCAGCCTAACTCAGGTGGTTGGTTCCTTGTGGTGGAACCAGCCCACCGGCTCAACTCACAAATTTGGCATGGATGCTGGCATTTCACTGGATTTATTTCAGGGTTTAACCGGCGTTGTGCTTTCAGTGGGAGTGATGAGTAAACACATGTACATCGAAGTATATGCTTGGAAGAAAGGAACTAGGATGAGCGGAATCAGGAAATTTTTTAAGCATGTGGCGATCCACTCGATCGATAATGATGCTTGGAGACAGGCCATCCGCACAGAGACATAACCTAAGGGTTATTCGTGACTCCTTTGCAGAGACTGACCCATCCGCCTCTCGTGTACTATATTGCCAATAAGCTCAAGTATGTCCTGCTGGAACTGTAGTTTTTCTATAAGACAGGACCTCCAGAAAAATTAGTGTACTGTACTATAACAATTTGTGAGGCAGAGTGAAGCAAATGAGATATCAGATTATTAGGAGCAAGGGATATCCAAAAATATTACATGCTATTGATTTTGTTAAGCCACAATACGCGATTGCACTTAACAATTAAACGAATGTCCATTTCTAAGATGAGTCAGCATTTTTTATTTGTAATTGTAAGTCTAATATACAGAGCATTCAAGTTTTATGTAATGAAAATTTAGTTGCTGCACATTTTACAAATTACTTGTAACTTGGTAGATCGAGAAATGAGTATTTCTAGCTAGGATGATATAACTAGAAGAACTAGAAATAGCAGCTGAACATAAATATGCAGGTAGTATTATTTTACTGTTTTACTGGGCAACAACCATAAAGAAAGAAAGAAAACCCTTCATGGACTTAAAGCGTCAAGACAGGATAGTTGAACCTTAATTGCTCTGCATCTGAGTAACATTACACCTACCCAGAAAAACACGAATTCGTGTACATTCAAATTTGAGCAAGAAAACTAAATCTTATATGCGGAGTATACATGATATCGCTCAACCTTAGAACTAAAAGTTTAGCTTATTTCGCGGTTTTATTCAACATGAATAATTTTTTTGTATTGTTCTCAAGTCCCAATATAGCAGTCAGACAAAAGGTGCCTGTGTTAAACTTTGAGACGTGCCATGCAGGTGCCAAGGTCATGCCTCAATTGGACGGGTGGAGGCGCTTGGGCGGGGTGATGGGTCCGATCTGGATTTGTTCGACCACGATCTGTTCCGACGAAGGGTGTTATCGGCGATGGAGGCTGGGGTCAGTGGGGATCTGCCCCCTGCAACCGCGATCTCTGATCGATCTCCGGCGACGGTTGGAACTCTTCATCTTGGAGCGAATTGAGGAGAAGAAGAAGCACTCTATATACAAAGGCACGCCCTGTCGGTGATGAACTCTCTAGCGCTAGTTCGGTGTCGTCCGGTGATGTAGCCGGTTTAGATGTGAGGAGCATGGATATGTTGGCGCATGGTCCGTAGGTTAATTCTTGATGTCCCTCAATCCTACTCGTATTTCAAGGACGGTAATGTCCTCTTTTGTTGTTCGACCATCGATCCATTCTTTTGTTTTTTCGAAATTTAATTTTTATAAGGGAGCATGTGTTCCACCTGTGTGAACTACTGAACTGTGAAGAAGATGAGCTATGTAGCCTTTTATTGCAGAGGCCAGGCCAGTGATGCTCCCAATAAATGAAGAGTTACCGTTTATTTGTGTTCTCACTTTTCAGGACACTCACCAGCTCGGTTGTACAAGTACCATGTTTTTTTTTGCATAAATCATTCTTCTACTCCCTTTGTTTCTAAATATAAATGTAAGAAGTTCTAACTTTGTCCTAAGTGAAACTTCTTAAAGTTTGATCAGTTTTATATCAAAATAAATATAAATCAAGTATATTATAGAAATATATATCGTGATAGATCTAATAAAACTAATTTAGAGTTATGCCTAAGGGTTAAGTTAGCCCCCTTTTCGCTCCTCCCCCAAAATCCTGACCCAACGTGGCGACGAAAAATGAGCTAGGTAGGTCACGTGGCATATGACCGGTGGGCCAAACCTATCGGAAATATCATCAAACGTCTTAATCTCTCAAATTTGGGTTTTATGAGAAAAACTGCAGGAACAATTGTGGTTCCTTGAGACTATTAGCAATAACTTCGTACTTGGTCTACGCTACTCAAACCAGCAGATCGCCAACTGGTTTTGATGACGTGCAGCAAGATAGAGCAAGTGGTCAGAGACATTTTCAGCTATCATGGGTGGCGGTCTAGCCACCGGATTGAGTCTGCTTAGAGTCGTTATATTTTTTTTGATGTAATAAGTTTGTGGTGTGGTACTTTGGCTGCGTGCGTCTCGGCGCAGAGGCCGGAGGTGTGATACTCTTTGGTTGTATCGCTCGATATAACGTTGAGAATCAATACAAGCTTCCATTTTCAAAAAAAATAGCAATAACCGTGATTTTCTTAAAACTTAGCTGCAGGAAGTGTGGTTTTGTACTCCCTCCTGTTCATAAAAAGTGTCGCCAACTTAGTACAAAATTTGTACTAACCTATTACAAAACGGGCAACACTTTTTATGGATCGGATGGAGTAAAACTTACTCTATATGTACAGAATGTCCCTTGGGCTAGTCGTCTGAATTGTTCATTGTAGTGATTGTTGTCAGTGTATTTGGAGCATTATTGAGTCTATTACCAATATACATAATTCGGCAATAAATTATTATCAAAGCAAGAGATAAGCATTTGTCATAAAACAGAGCCAGGGCCGATCCCTCCTTTTTTCTTTTAAAGAGTCAGTGAGGAAAAAAATAGATCGACAGGCTCTCGCCCTTTTCCATTGTAGAAACTGATAATACCCCGCACGTTGTTGCGGAAATTGTTAGTTAACATACATGAGCTCACGTTACTGAGGAGACTTTGAGTTAACATACATGAATGAAAAGTAGCAACAAAAGAGTATCCAGTGAAAATGTATAATGGAATTGTATGATAGATTATAGATTCTTCACTTAGTGAAAATAGCTTGATGAAAAGTAGCATGCATGGATGTGCAAAACATATGAGTTTACCACTAAATAGGTGTGAACAAATTAATGGTGTCATGATGTGGCATGCTTGCATGTTGACATAAATCACGTAGTGGGTTTCTCCCACTTAGATATAGAAGATGAAACCACGTTCACATGAGCATCACATAAATTATTACATAACTTTTTTTCAAAAAGGGGAAGCGTTCTCGACCTCTGCATCAATTGTTGCACACAACCATTTTTATTGCAAAGTGATCAAAATTCATACAATTCACTGATCAGCGATAGTCGATACAAAGATAAGCCAACGAAATAGTTCTAATAATTCACCGCCAGCCAGCCTGGCTAAAGATATCCTGAGCGACCATTCCAGTCGGTTGCATCCATTATCCAAAGGCTCCCGCAAACGTGCAGGAAGCGGGAAAGCCCTCAGTCGATTCCAATGGGTAGATCTGAAAATAACCTGGAAAAAATGTGGAAATCTGGTTCTATTAAAAACATCATCATTTCTGCAGTTCGAAATAGCCCAACAGAAAGCCGAAACTCCCATTCGAATATGAGCCTTAATTTTTTTGTATAACCCATTAAGTCAGTTGCCAAATAAATTAGTAATCGAAATCGATGGAGACAAATTAAAATAAATATAAATGATGCGCCACACAATGCGAGCTAAAGGACACGAAATAAAGAGGTGATGTATAGTTTCAGCGAAGTCACTAAAGCAACACTTTAAACTCCCCTCCCAGTTCCGTTTATCAAGATTCTCTTTAGCTAAAAGAACTTTGCGGTCGAGAAACCACATAAATATCTTCACTTTTGAAGGAATATTTAACTTCCACGGGTATTTCTGATGAAAGACCGTTTGTCCTTCCATAAATTCTGCGTACATAGACTTTACAATAGAAATGCCCGAGGAAGAAAGACTCCAAACAAACCTATCCGGCTCACCAGAAAATTGCACCAACATCAAACGTCGAACCAAATGCAACCAATGCGCCCATTTGTGTTCAGCAAGGTTCCGTCTAAAACTTATATTCAGAGGAACCGACGCAAAGACCGTAGCAACAGAAACATTTTTGTGCTGCACAATCCAAAAGAGCGAAGGATATTGGTGAGCAAGAGGTGAATTTCCCACCCACGTGTCCTCCCTGAAATGAATTCCGGTACCATCCCCCAGGGTGAACATACCGCAGCTAAAAATGTCATCTTTAACTTTCATGAGTCCTTTCCAAAATGAAGAATCAGTAGGTCTAATAGATGTATGGGCACCGCAAAGGAACTGAAGCATAAATGGTCTAACAATCTGTAGGAATTCGAAGCAACAACATTCGTGTCCGTGAGAAATGAACCTGTTGGTGTGCAACTGTGCACAGAAAGCTATGGAAACAATAGACTCAAACAGAGGAGTAATTGACAAATTTTATTGAGCTTTTATTGAGTTTCTTATTATCGTTCACATGCCTCCTCACCTATAAGTTTTATATAGAGCATACAATACGTGGCATATATGAATTCATCATGATTTGCAGCACAGAAAGTTTGTCAAAGACAACATAAAGTGTTGCTGCTGAAATCGACTCCAATACATGTGTAATCTGTACGGCAAAGATATTATATTGATAAAACCCATATTGAACCTGAAATATGTATAGATGAATGTTAGTCCGACTAGGGTCCTGATGATATAAAAAAACCTTTTTATGAATTATATGAAAACCAAATTAGTTAACAGCATAAGCTTGTTTAGGGTTGATGTTTTGCACACATGCATGTCACAAATTAACGGTGATTTCTCCATGTGGATTGCCATGTAATCACGATGACATGGATATGGCGATTGGTTAATTAACTATATTTATTCTTGTTAAATGTCGGTGCAATCAACCGACAACCAAGATATATCTCCTTCGTGTATAGAAGATCACCTTTTCGTTTCTCAGCCAACAGAAAATCAATAAATTATAAATGCACTTGTGTACCTTGTGGGTCATTTAGATAGACTGAGAAACTGAGTGGACCAAAATGATAACATCTTTAAAGAAGTGAACCGAAAAATGATAGACGGAGACACCAATTCCTGCGCCTGAAACCATTATATCATCTGCTCCTAGAGTTATACGATCTATTTATATGTACTGAGGAGCCGCACACCAACAACAACAAAAGAGGGCACTTGTATATCTATATATAAATGCATGTATCTCCATCTACTTGGAGATAACTCCTCTTCGTCATCACCCACTTACTCAGTTTGGACCGACAAATAGGACCTTTGCTTGCATTATGACCAATCCATACAAACATATATAGCCAAATGTATGTGCTCCTACTCCAACAGTGCTAATCATGTCGCATCTATGAGAATGAGCGGCTTCAGGAAGAGAATACTCACGTCGAGACACAGGTTGGTTCATCCAAGTCTGGTTTCTTGTGTATCAAATGCGACATGGATAAGTTACAGCCTATGCTCGAGCAGTTCCACCGTATCTATCTGATATGTCCGAACGAATCTGGGAAGAGAAGTCAATGCCCAAGAACCTAATTGTAGTGCTTCAATTCCATCCTAACAAGAAGCTAGCTAGCATGAAACCAAAAATTGCAGTGTGCGACAGGTCGGACGGAATCGTCGCGCGCCGATTTCCTAATCGATGGTGGATTTGGGCCTTTGTCTAACATGTACTAGCAAAAAGCTCTGGGTTTTTTTTTTCGAAAACGAGAGGTTTTCCCCAGCTGAGTATGTTGCAAATAGAAAACGAAAAATAGAGGTCTATTACATCCTTGGAGTAGCACATCGTGGCAAACTCCAACAAAACACAGCGCTATAGAACTGGCTTAAAGAAGTAGCAATAATACACAGCACTGTATTATTCCCGTATTCATCGCACCCACGCCAGTTTTGGCCCAAGTGTGGACATGTACCCGAGCTGGATGTTGTATCAAATTATCTGGGCCGACTCAATATTGCCATCTAACGGTTCGATCCGGCCCATGTTTATGAATTGGTCTAGTTAGGTGATCTTGCGTACTTCGCTCAAAAACAAAAGGTGATCTTGCGCACCTGGACCAACCGGTGCCCGGTCAATACGTCAGGCAACTGTGTAGGCCCTTTTTTTTGGGAGGGTGCAACTCCATTTTCTAAGCACGTCAATCTATGTTTGTAATTGATTTGGCCCATGTTTGCAATCTAAATTTACGACTGATTTGAACATCCTGTTTTCTGCAGACTCGACGAAAAACAAAATTACATGACATTTTTTCCCTGAAGAATTGTTCCATACAAATAGTCAACAAATGCACAAAAAATATATCTTCCTATGGTATCAACACAGAAAATTTCGAAATAATCAAGATTTCCATGCTGAAAAATCGCCCAAATAGATTCTTCCTACGGTTTCAACAGAGAGAACTTATATGCAGACACTACAACGTCACTCTGCAAGCACTTTCATGTTAGCACGAACCAAATTGACACAATCTGGGCGAACCGACTTGGCACGCGCGTCGGAGCAGTGTCCCGACGAGGTCTACGGGCCGGAGAGGAGGTAGCGAGAGATGAACCAACATCCGCCGGTGGCGACAGGATCTGCAGCGCGGTACGACGATAAAGCCATGTCTACTTAATTAAGTTGATTGGATCGCTTCACTTAGGCTAACATACAGTTTGTTCTATGTGGACCAGGCCCATCTTTCACAACTAAACTGGCCCGCATTTATCATTGTCAGGATTACGTTTTCACAACGTAGACCCTAATTACGAGGGACGGGATCAAAATCCTCGCATTTGTTCTGCAATGAGTCCAGACCCTGGTCTTTTTTCTCTCTGTAAATGCCTAACAAATCATACACTCTTCTTTCAGACTCCATTTTGAGAAACTAAAGTTCATTTCAGTTAAATCTCGACTCAGTACAGAACTTAATGCTTCACAGCCACACTCAGTATGAAGATCGCACGGTCGAGATTATATTGCATCCCAAGATTGATGGAGGGATCCCCTGACTTAAAGTCAGTGACTTTACAGTCACTGACATGTGGGGTCAAAGTTAGGGGATCCAAGTCCACTCGCCAGGACGAGTTAAAACTTTAACTGTTCAAGTTTTAATTGTTTGTTTGCCCCTCATGTAATTTTGGGGTAGTGTCACTGTGCTCTTTAATTAAGTGGAACTCAGCTATAATCCTTGACATCATTTTTTTAGGGCGAAAGACTGTAGGCAAAATGCCTACAGACCTCGACATCTTGCAGTGCTGGCTTCTGATCTTGGTGTTTTCCTCTGCAAAGGCAGCTGCCTAGCTAACAATTGTCAGGTGAATCTTCGCCCGAGGCATATGTAATCGCCAGAGGCAACAAGCGCTAACGATTACTCCGTAGATTTTTTGTAGGGGAGATTATTTCGTAGTTTTCTTTTCTAGGGGAACTCCGTAGCTTGTTTTGCTGTTATAAATCGCCAATCGAATTTGCGCAAAAAAAAAAAAGAAACGCCAATCGAATCTCCCAGTCGTGGCCTTCGACCGATTGAATTCGTTATGGCCTTTAAACGATCGACAGGGACTTACCAAAGCCCATGCGGGAAGCGAGCAACGCACCCGGGCCGCTACCAGGGGCGCTCGTGGCCCAGACAGCACGGCAGGCGCCCAGGTGCGCGGGTAAGGAGCAGGCCGGACTGGCCCAGAGCGAGGAAAGGGCGCTGGGCCAATCTGAGAACGCCAGACCAAGAAGTGGGCGTGGTGGGCCTAGGCTGCAGGGGTCGCCGAGGCCCAGCAGGGCAGTTGCGGCGCATACTGTACGCAACGTCGGGTTGGCTGTGAAAACGCTGTAATATGCAGCAGCCGGAGATTTGTTTGAGAAAAGAAATCGGCAGACCGCATAATCTTATCTAATTGGAAAAGCTAGGTCCTCATAATCGAAACTTCGAAAGCAAATACGTGTGCACGGGATTGCACTATTGGAATAGGTTTTGGAGGAGAAATAAAGCGTAATCCCACGGAAAGGTTGACGAAAATTGGAGCTTTAGCTAGCAATGGGTTTGTTGATCCATGTTGATGTTGCTAATTGGAAAAGCTTTTCCGTTACGATTTATTTCTAATGTATGCCTTTGTAAATGCCTATTGGATTATGAACCGATCAAGCCATAGATGTTTGTGGATTTTCTTATTGACGTGAACTGGACGCGGTGATTTAGGTCTACAGTTTAGACATCATGTCCAGCCAACGGTGGACAGAACTCTCTCTCCTTTGCTCATTCCAGATTTTTTTTTCAGCACTCCTGCATTAATGGTTTCTGCATGTGAGTTTTTTTTTTCGCAAATTGCGTTTTCAGTGGATGTCTACCTTGCATCCTGGTTGTCTATTCAAGATCTGATGGCTCTAGATCAAAGTTTTTACATTTGCATTCAATTTGAGTTTTCACCTAATACATCGCCTTTCTAGATGTCCGAAAAAGTAACATTGTTTGTACCATACGTTTAGCACATGTCAAAGCCTTCTCTATCACGGGCGGAGGACCCAGTAGGGCAAGGTAGGGTGCTCGCTCTACCTTGATTTTGCCTCAGTTACGAATTGGGGAAGATTATGAAATGGGGATATAAAGGGCGGAATCCGTTCGTGGTGTGATGGGAGGAGAAACGGTCGGGGGCGAGAGAATCGAAGGGGAGATCAACCTACGGTGGAGGCGCTCGAGCGAGGAGGAACACGAAGGGGGCTCGGGCACTCGGCAGCGGGATGAGTGGCAGCGCTTGCGCGAGGAGGAAGAAGATGCACGGAGCGAGGGGGCTGTGGGGCTCGGCAAGGAGATGGGGAGAGGGGGTATAGCTTTTATTTTTCTTTTTTTAAGAGAATGAGAGGGGGTATAGCTATAGGTGGCCATCAGGTCGGCTTGCCCCGGGCACCGGCCTGTCTAAGGTTAAATGGGCCTGATCCGGTCGTGGCCCAGTGAAGCCCGACTCCTCCAGGCCCAGGCACGGCACCGTATAGCTGGACCAACTACCCAAGTAGTAAATGAAAATAACACGATTACTAATAATGTTTAAGAATACATGGATAAAAAAATGACAAACTCGTGTTAGATGTCGTAACCCTTGCATCAAGTTAAGACAAATTATTAAATCGTTGTTAGATGTACATTTATTTGGTCCTTTAGAATTCGTATTTATGTCTCTGTATAAAATAAATATGCAAAATTTCAACTAATTTAACTCTGAATCATTAGAGGCAGCGATGGCGATGATTTGCATTTTTTTACGTGGTCTGAGAAAGACGTTGTAGGAGGCAGTAATGACGGGTCAATTGTCGCCTACATCGGTGGCCAATCTTCGACGGCGACGCCCGTGTGAGGTTGTGTGTGTAGCGTTTCAACGTAACTTTGCGCAGTCGACGAGGATATAGCCTGCAAAGACTGGTTCTCTGAGAAACGCAACTTCTGCACTCTTAGTTATTTTGGATATCTACTTTTGTTGTCCATGTATGATTGCTGATGGATGTCTTAATTCTCATACCTTTACTCGTATTTCTTGCTTAATGCAAGTCCATAGATATGATAACCATGCTCACGTGGTGTATTATTGTTTTATGAGTTCTGATTTTGATAGACTGGCATACTATGTTTCAGATTGTGTAGTTATTTCCCATAAGATACCATATCTCTCGAAGTATGGAGAAGGGCGTTGCTTATTAACTAAATATCTACTTGATATTTTTAGGTCGTTAAGTATGGAGATATTTTTGGAAGGAAAATATAACTATAGTTTCACCCTTATAAAGATTTGAGTTGTTGATTGTCTACTCACCCCACCGAAGAACTGTTTGCAAATTATTATAACCTGCAAGCTTCTTGCCGATTTTGTAAAAGATTGGCTGGAAATCACCTCATTTAAGACAAGTCACCAAGAGCAGCATTCCGATCGTAAGTATATACACGGGAAGGAACCGGCAACATAGTTAAGAAGACTTTCTGACATTATATTTGAGTATCCACACCACACTATACTTATTTGCCTTCAACAACTCAAATCAGAACTCTAGCTATAGTAACTACAACATCTGCTGGCAGCTCGCCTTTATGCATCGATTCTTTATTTGTCCCACCCTATAAATACTCTACACTTCTGCACACCCGTTCCACTTGCACACACACGAAATAAGCTGGCTAGTAGAGTACTGATCCATTCGTGGAGTTGGTAGTAACCGGTAAACAATACTATTGATTAGTTTACACCTCACTCCCAACTTATGTCGACTAGTTTCAATCGATCACTCCCTAAAATTCTCAGGAAAAGATGACATGGAGCTTAATTAGCTTAAGATAAGGCCTTTTACATCATAGCTGAACTAGAAGAGGCCGAGGAGACTCAATCTCTCACATATGGAACTCGTATAGATAGACAACATCTCGAGAATTGGCGGCATTGAGATTTTAAATGTAATATGGGTGCTGGTTACACTATTAGAGGAGAGGATGAGGCTACATCATGCATGGGCTGTGGGGGCAGGCTTGTGAATTAAAGGCTGGTGGTTAGCAGCTAGCGATATATAAAAGGCAGAGGCAGGAAGAGGAGTCATCAAACATATAACTGATAATCTGAATCCTCGTTGCACGAGCTAGTAGTCTCCTTCATGTCTTGCTCTTCCTACTCTTTGAGAAGAAAAAGTACGACTAATGCTAGCATATGTATATGTCTGAATGAAAACAGATGTAGAACATGTATTTGAAAACCACGATATATGTGCGGAACATAGTATACTATTATACAATTAATTAGCATGATAGATAATTGCTATGTAATATAAGTACACTCATATATACTGAGCAATTTGAACGTGCACTTCTGATGAGCAGAACAAAATGTAGTACAAAAAGAATCGATATCGAGATTGATTGCTTCTCTGTCATACGTAGCCATATCTTCTTGTATTGAAGTGGTACAAAAAAGATCTGAAGTCTGAACTACATTAATAGGAAACACATAGAAATTGAAGTCCGAAATGGTTGTCAGGTTGTATTTTTTTTTTCAAAAGCGTGTATGTGTTAAAAGACTGCGCAACAGGTTAGAATCATGTCCTCGCAAAAAAAAAGGATCATGGGAACTTGCTACTTTAGTACTTGCCTTCACGTGATTATTCTCTCAACCCTAGAGTACAATTACCATCTAGAACCGTTCAATATAGAACGTACAGTGGTCAGTTCAGGTCGTATACTTGTATTTATATGCTTTATTTCATCCTTCGGTTGCTTGTCCTCCTTGTAGAAATGATAGAAGGGGAAGAAACTAAGTCTCTCGTTCCTCGAGCTGGTGTCGATGGACAGCATCTTGAGAATTGGTGGCACTGGGAATTATTGAAATCCGCGAGGTAGAGAAGGCACACATGGTGGAATCGTTCGTACTTGGAGCCCGAGAAACAGTTGCAGCTGAGATCCATGCCGAAGCCAATCTGCCAATGTATATATGGTGGCGTTGTTCCTCCTTGCAGAAGGGGCATAGACACAGATCGTCCCTCAGTCCCTGCGGCAGCCATTGTACTCACATATTGCCTGTCTTGGTTGCCTTGAG
Organism: Brachypodium distachyon; assembly: GCF_000005505.3. NCBI lineage: Eukaryota > Viridiplantae > Streptophyta > Magnoliopsida > Poales > Poaceae > Brachypodium > Brachypodium distachyon. Next base: position 12,511,039 of record NC_016134.3, on the reverse strand, counting down.
TGATTAGTTTGTTTTGTTGTACGCACATCTTTTTCCAGATCACCCTGAGACATGAATACAACTACTAAAGTACCATACGAACACTATAATTATAACATGGTTCCGCTGAGTACTAGGGCAATAAAACTGAACACTATAATTATAACATGGTTCCGCTGAGTACATATACATTTTGCTACTTTTTTCTAGGTAGAACTAGTCTGTAGCGTTATAACCTTTTCCTACAATAATAAAGATGTCTTTATTGCTGTTAAAAACTTGTGGGCTAGAATTTCCTATCTCTAGAACTCATCTGCATTGTGTTAATTTTTTTACCATGCTAAAAATTTATTTGCCACTGCCTCAGAGAACAGTTAAAGGATTAAATCTCCGGCGTAAAAACAATATATTTCTCTGAAGCAAGTATATAACAACCAGCACCGAGGTAGCGGTCATTTGAATATGTACATTTTCATCTAGACAAGAACAATGGTCGTACAGTTTCGAGTGAGCACAATTTGATCTAGCTTTATTTTTGAAAATGGGTAGGATCCCCAGCCTCTGCATCATAATTTAATCTAGCTAAATGTACTTCTTACATATATGCTTCATGCATTTGACCCTTCTGTTGTCTCCTCGTAAAAAATATACTAGAAGAAGTGGAACAAACTAAATCTCTGACACATGGAACTGGTATCGATCATGGACAAGATCTTCAGAAATTGGCGGCACTGGGAATTGAAATGTAACATCAGTGCGGGTTAGACTGTTAGAGGATGGGAATACATCATGAGCTGTGGGGCAGGCTAGTGAAAGGCTGGTGGTTAGCAGCTAGCCACATAAAAAAAGGCAGAGGCACGAAGAGGAGGCATCAAACAAACTGATAATCTGAATCCTGGTTGCTCGTGTGGTCTCCTGCCCGTCTTGCTGGTCCTCCCCTTTTGGAAGAAAATGCACAACTGATGCTAGCATGTGTAGGTCCGAATGAAGTATTTTGAAAACCATGATTTTTTTTATCAATAGGGGCTGCCCCCCGGCTTCATAATGTCTTATAAGTTAATTCATACAACGAAAAGACCTGAGCAACAACACAATAACCCTGCTGGTTGTGCCCAAAAAACAAGGCTGCCCAACATCTGGGGGATAACAGCATCACTGAAAACCATGATGTGCGTAATGTAGTATAATTTTACAATTAATTAGCAGGATAGATAATTGCTACTAGACTCCCTTTGATCCTTAATTCTTGTCGTGGTTTTAGTTCAAATATTTATTAAAACCACGAAAATAATTTTGGATCGGAGGGAGTATGTAATATAAATGCACTTATCTAGTGATATGAACTTGCACTTATTCCGAGCGAAAGAAGAGTAAACAAATGTCGACGAGCTCGATTTTTTCTGCGTCATGGGGAGCCATATCCTCTTGTATTGAAGTGGCACAAAAAAGATCTGAACTGCATTAATAGGAAATGCATAGGAATTGAAGTCTGGAATGTGGTTGGAGGTTGTATTTTATTTCAAAAGCGTGTTACCGTGTACGTAGGTGTTAAGAGACTATGCAACAGTTTAGGATGTCGGTACTTTAGGACTTGCCTTCACGTGATTATTCTCTCAACCCTAGCGTAGAATTACCATCTAGAATCGTTCTATATAGAATAGTAGTCAGTTCAGGTTGTATTTGTATGCTTCATTTCATCGTTCTGTTGCTTCTCCTCTCCTTGTAGAAATGATGCTAGAAGAATTAAGCGGAAGAAACTCAATCTCTGACACATGGAACTGGTACCGATGGACAACATCTTGAGAATTGGCGGCGCTGGGAATTGAAATCTGCGAGGCAAAAAACTCACTCGTGGCGGAATAGTTCGCCCTTGCAGACGGAGAAACAATTGCGGCTCATCCATGGCGCAGCAACGGCATATATGATGGCGTTGTTCCTCCTAGCAACCGAGGCATAGCCAGATCGATAGCGAGAAATTTACACTGATCTCCATAATCTCCATCGATGCCTAGCAAATCGTCAGTCGCCAAAGCGCTAGCGATTGTGGCCCAATGTCGCAGTCGCCCGTGGCCTTCAACTGATTGAATTCGGACATCACTGGAGAAATGGGGGAGTAGCAGTGCTTGGCCGAGCGCAGCCTTTAGGGCGCGGTTGCGCTGTTGAGGCCCGGGCTAGGAACCTCAGGACAAGACAGCCCATCTTGGCCGCGGCCCAGCCGCGCTTGGAGCAGGCCGGATCGGCCCAAACGCATGTAGCTTGTTTTTTTTTTTGCGAGGAGTAGCTTGCATTAATTGGAATGATACAAAGAATCTATTAACTGAATCCAAATACTATTGATTTTGATTGATGTAGCATGAATAGCACAGGTGCGGCCTGGACAACGACAGCGACGGATGTATTCTCTCCGATTCTAAATTCTTATATCAAACTAGCAGGTGTGCCCGCGCGTTGTTACGGGTCAACAAAATCACAAACTATTTATTTATTTTCTGTGTAGGCAACTCATGGCGTCGTTGAGGTCGGCATGCGGGTGTGGTGACGTCGGTTGTGAGACGGAGTAGGAGAAATCGTGAAAAAAACTAGAGAAAAAAAAAACGGACAGTGGCATATTGATTGTAATTTTAACGAAATTAACCTACGGCGACGACCGCGACCGTACCATCCCCACCAACTCCAATTTAATAGATAGTAATAGATTTGTTCAAATATGAATGTATTTTTTCTCAAAAAGGTCTACATACATGTAATATTTTTGTTGGGTTTAGATGCCCTAAGATTAATTACGCCGATCAAGACATAGAAACACACACGATTATATTATTTTTTCCGGCCACGGTCTCACCCCAGGACCTTTCTCCTTTTATTTATACCAGATTACAAGACGCGTACATGCAATCGGATACGACACCTAAACTGATACGAACTAGTACTGCACCGGCTGAATCAACGAACACACAACACGCACACGTGCATGCTCGTGTCCTACGCATCCAGCGGCAGCACAACCAAACATGAAACATGGAAACTAACCCAACTAGCTAAGTTAGCATTATTTCCAACAATTTTGACAACAACGTGGGATCGGTGGGAGTACATGATTTTCACAGCCAGGGTACGTCGGACACCACTGCTTTTCTCATCCTGCTGCACGGCGAGCACAAAGCAGAGTTTTCTGCCAACGAGGACGTCTCTCCATAACCTTGCACCCCCAAAAACATCCACCAGCACGTACTGTGTAAATCTCAGGAATTGTATCCTGACCTCAGTATATGTTCTTTCTTCTTGAGTTCTTCTATGGTATCCTGGGATGAACCGTTCGTTGCCAGCAATTTAATGGTCCTAGATCCACGTATACTGCTCTAGGAACATGACCACTATTCACGGATATTGCTCCACGAAAATAGGCGAGGCAGGCAAAATCGGCAAGGCAGAAAAATAATCCCCACTAGGGTCCACATAGTAAATTCCTATCGTCTGCTCTGCGGCCGGCGAGCACCACGCTGCCGTGCAGGTTCATCTCGGACCGTTCGAACACTCCGTCAAGATGGGCACGGCAGCAGAGGGCGGCTCGCCGGCGGCTCCGTTGCCGTGACAAGACGGGGGCAATGAATCCAAAGATCCGCATGCAGCAGCATAATAGCAAGGCGCTGGACAAGCTCAAACTCCTCCCGTATTCAGTCGATCGACATGTTTGTTGCAGTGTGTCCAATCCTTCATGCTTCCATTCCATGATCAATGGAAGATTTGAGCATTTGATAGTTTAATGTCATTCCTCTTCTTTGTAGAGTTGACCAATACATTGATCAATGGCGGCCGGTGCGTAACTGGAGACTGTATCAATTGATCAGTTGGGTGGGAGGCCGAGTGGATGAGCATTTGGGTGTGAATCGGAAGGATCAATCAGCCCTTAGAAGTATGGACTTAATTAGAAAACAAAAAACCAAACGGGTGAAAGTCTAAAATGCTAAAAAAAAATCAACGGCTAGATAGACTATGTACTTGGCTCCTCCCTGGCAGCGGTACAGGGTACCGTAAAAAACCTCTTCTTATTACAATAAGAAGCATGATTTATACCAGTTTTATGTCCATCCGTAAGAATGGAAAAGTAAAACTGAGATTGCTCATGAAATTTCCTAGACAATTAATTGTCCTAGCTACCGTGCCATAAGGCAGTACCTATGGATGAGCACTACACTCAGCATTGGGAAGGCTGCGTGGTGACCTCCACGGTGGGTTGTCAAGGTTTCGTCGAATTCCAAATTTGCAAACTTCCTTATATACACGGGAAGGAACTGGCAGCACAGTTAAGAAGACTTTCTGACATTATATTTGAGTATCCACACAACACCACTTATTTGCCTTCCACAACCAAATCAGAACTCTAGCTAGTAACTACAACAACTGCTGGCAGCTGGCCTTTATGCATCGTTTCTCTATTTGTCCCACCCTATATATATGGAGCACTTCTGCACACCCGTTCCACTTGCACACACACGAAAATAAGCTATCTAGAGTGTTGTTCCATTCGTGGACTTGGTAGTAAATGAGTAAACAATATTGTTGGTTAGTTTACACTCACTCCCAACTTATGTCGACTTGTTTCAATCGCTAACACCCTAAAATTCACAGTAGAAGAGTAAATCGTGCTTAATTATCTCAAGAAGCTAGGAACGAGGGGTGTCAGGAAGGGCAGCTACAGTGACCTAAAATCCATAGTAAGATAAGGCGGTCTACATCGTAGCTAAATTGGAACGGCAGGTGGAATCTAATGTTTGAAGGTGGCCACATCATGTTACACGCTCGACCCCATCTTAGATTGTGTTTGTTTGGCTGCAGCTTCACAGCTACAGATTCTTCAGCTGCAGCTCTCAAAATCAGTTGTGGTTGGAAGACTGGAGCTGCCTAATGTCGGTTTGTTTCTGCGGCTGCAGCTCCAGTTGCAACGTTCTGAAACGACATGAACGACCTATAGTTCTGTAGATTGGGTATAATTGCTGACTATAACAGCTACGGGTACAATGAAGGCGGAGCGAAGGCACTCTGGCCGCCTTCTGCCTTGGTGCTTGGCCCAGGTCCATATGGCTCAGTTGGGCCTCGATCGTTTGCGCTTATACCTGTCGTGGTGGTGTCATGGCAGATGCCATAGGATGGCTTAATTTGGGGCCGATGGATGAAGGAGGAACCGGAGGAGGGAGAACGTGAAGGGAAACACTCACAAATTACTCAAACTCACGTAGATTTACCCAGGTTCGGAGCCCTCTTGCCGAGGTAAGACTTCTACTCCTGCTTTTTTATATTAGCCAAGATAGGCAAGCTCTACAATGGTGCTCCTTGAGCTGTATTCTTGAGGAAGAAAAAGAAAAAGAGGAAATCCTAAAATATCTAAGTACTCGATCCCCTCTCCAGGGAGGGGTAGTGCTCTATTTATAGGCCAGGCATGTCACACTGACATGCGGGCCGAGTCTAACGTCACCTTCCTTGGGCCCCGCCGGGCACGCGGCTCGGTTCCCTTCAGGCAGTACCGCACTGGACAAGACAACTTTACTTTTTCCTGCCAGCCTGCGACGGGTACAGCTATCCTCTGCCGGCTTCCGTCATAGATTCCCTTTCGATGCTTCTCTAGCGTGGTCCCCTGACACCGATACACAGGCGCTGACTGCTTTTCTGAGATGATGATGGCGCTGCTTTACTTTGCACTGCATGGTCAGGATAAGACCGTTGAAGGATCTCGGCACCGCCGAGGTCAAGGGGCTCGTCCTTATCTTGCAAACTTACAAGATAAGACAACCATGACGGCATACGCCCGGGATGCCGGCATACGTTGCTATGCCGGCTTTGCCTCCGTTATCTCGGCTAGAGTTGTGCCGCCATGACCCTACCCGGGGTCATCCCCCCGACACTAGTCCCCGAAGCTGTTGTGGTCCGGCATAGAAGGATGTCAGGCTGCGACAGTTTCCCGTAGACAGACCATTAACACCTACTTGGGTTCAGCCGAGAGCGATGCCGAGACAACCCCAGGTCCTCCTAGCCAAGATCAATTCATTCCGGGACTCCGGGTTGGCGTGTTTATCCAGCCCTCAGCCGAGATTCTTTATTCTTCATGACCGACAGTTGAAAACTCACTTCTGCCGATATATGCGCCGTCCGTGACTTGTACTCTTCACTTCTGACGGGAGGATAAGGCTTGAGTTACTGCCGTTGCGCTTTTCGGGGCGAGCGTGCCGTCCCGTCGGGTAGTAAAGCCGACAGAGCCATTAAGGATAGAACTTCGGTTCCCACGCGAACACTTATCCTCCGGATCTCGTGGGATTCTTGGCGGCACGCCGCGCAGTAACCGAGCGTGCGCCTTGATGAGCATAACTGCCCAAATCGTGTGCAATCTTCCCGTTAGCCACTAAGGTGATGGCACGGGAAACGCGCACCCCATTACTGCGCCTCGGGTATAAAAGAAGGAGGAGGGCGTGGGCAAAAAACCCTTCGCCCTCCTCGCTCTCCTCGCCCCTTCGTTCTCCTCTGTTCCCCTGCTCCTTGCGCACTTCGCCGCCGTCTGCTAGCTCTGAGCATCCCCGCCGCCGCGGTCTCTCGCCTCCGAGCTCGCAGCCGTTGCTTCGCTCGCACGCACCTAGGTCTCCGCTGCACTAGCTTGCTAGCTCGGGCCTCGCGCAAGCACCTCCTCATAGAAACTCCAAACCCTAGCTCTGTTTCCCTTCGATGGCATCTTCTTTTCACAATCCGGCCGTCGACCCTACTGCTCATGCGGAGGAGAGGACCAGCTCCGAGCGCGCCGCCTGGGAGGGCTCCGACGTGACCCCGGCGGATATCGAGTGGCTCCGCCGCTCCCGGCGAGTCCCGGAGGAGGTTGAGTACCGGGTTCTCGGCGGAGAAATCGTGCCGACCCCCGAAGCCGGTGAGTGCGTCATCTTCCTCTTGCACTTCGAGTGTGGTTTTGCTCTCCCCGCTAGCGATTTCTTTCGCACTTTTCTAGATTTCTTTGGCGTCCAGCTGCACCATCTTCCGGCGAATGCCATTCTCACCCTCTCGGCATTCGTCACCTGCTGTGAGGGTTATCTCGGCCTCTGGCCATCCATCGATCTGTGGTCCCGGTACTTCATGTTCCAGCCACAAGTTCTCCTAGACAAAGATAATCCCGGCGCCCCAAAGCCGATGACCCAATGCGGCGCCACCACCATCGTCCCTCGCCGTAACTCGGATTTTCCGAGGATCCAGGGTCTTGAGTCATGTAAAAAATGGCTCAAGACCTTTTTCTATGTCAAGAACTCCTCTTCGGCCGACAAGATCAACCTGCCGGGGTTCAAACTCAGACCCCCGGAAGAGAAGAGGAACTGGTCCTTTGACCCTAAGGAGACCAACCCGGAGGTCAACGAGATCCATACCGCCATCCTTGAGCTCAAGAAGGAGGGGATGACGGCCGACGATCTCCTGGCGACGTTTGTGTACCGGCGACTGTGCCCGCTCCAGCGCCGGTTACACAAAATGGTCAGCTCGACCCGGACCGAGTGTCTACAGTCCGGCTTGACCAGGCTGAAGTCCGGTGCCGGGTCAAGGCAATTGCAAAGACTAGCCTGCCGGAGCAGTGGAGCTGGGGTATGCCGGCGTACAGCCGGAAGCACCGGGCGCCCCTGGTAAGTTTTTCGTCTATATGTAACTTCTGCTCTCGTCCGATATAAGATTATACCGGCCTTGCTTTGAATTAACTCGGCGGCACCTGAGTTTTCTCTACAGAGGTTCGCCCGTCAAGAGAATGAAAATGGGAAATCCCCGGACAAACGCTTCGCGGCCCCGCGCCTGACCATCGGCCATGAAGATCCGGATTCGGAGGACTTCATGCCGATCACTCATGCCGGCCCCTGCCGTACCAAACTAATATACATCCGTTTAAACAGATGAGAAGACTCGGCTGGCCGAGCAGCACCAAGAAGAAATTGCCTGGCTGCAGGCGCAGATCGCGGCGCACCAGACCGAGGTGAAGAAGGGTAAGGCCCTCGCTGCCGAGCTCGAGACTCGTGCCACCTCCGCCGAGTTGGAGGATGCCGAGAAGGCCGCCCTACTCAAGGTCGTTCGGCGTGACGTCATCAAGATCGACGGCATGCTGACGAGTAAGTTGAACTTCCTCATTCAGTTACTTGTTTGAATAGTAGCACTAACATGCCGAGACTCACTGCCATTTTTCGGTCTCTGCCAGAGTTCTTCCCCACATCTCTCGAGCATGCTCTAGAGACCGTGAGGATCGCCCGCCGGAAGAGGGATCTGGCAGTAGCGGCGGGGAGCCCTTCGAATGGGACTTGGTGGACTACCTGGTGAGCATCACGAGCCGGGTGAAGCCACTCAAGTCGTTCGGCGTTGACATGCTGAACGCCGGTATCCGAGCCTTCCACGCACTGTGGCCGGGAGAAGGAGCTCATACGGATATCCCGGACCTGGCGAAGCGCCTGCTGGAGATGGAGTCCCGGCTGATCGACTGGAGGGAGTCGGCTGCGCGCATCGGCGCCGACGAGGTGTTGTTGTTCGTACTGTCATGGTACGACGGCATCAACCTCGACGTGTTGCAGTCGATGCGGGCTAGCTCCCCCTATCTGACGGATCCAAAGTTGGTGGCCAAGCGCAAGGAGCGGGCCTACTCCTTCATTTAGTATGCCGACGTGCATACGTTTGTAGAAGGCCCAACATCCGACGCCGAAGCCAAGAAGAAGCAGCGGACGAAGAAGCCGCTGTGGAGTCGGCTTCCACTGCGGCGGATGTGCCGAGTTCCGGCGCCAACCCCTCTGTCTCTTCCTAGCTTAGAAATAACTTTAGAAACATTAGATCCCCGGAATGCCGGGTGCAAACGTAATTGACATACTCTTGTTTGCCAAGTACTATGCTCTTAATTTAATTAAGTCTTTTGTTTACCAAATTCCCGACCGAGTCTCCGAGTTCATTTTTTCTCTTAGTGAAATTTATAACTTCGGTTCCTTTGTCTGCCTTGTCGGCGTTCGACGTATGAATCGGAAAGTAATAAAACCACTCTCGCGAAAAAAGTAACTCGAAGAATTCACTCGGCAATAACCGAGTTAAAAAAAATGTCGAGTTAAGATAACGTGTATCTCGAATCGCCTCTTTGCTCGTTTCCGTAGTCATTTTTCATGTGCTTGGTTATTTTATACACATCTCTAGCTTGCCATGAACCGGCAACGAAGTCATAGAGGGGTTTTGTCAATACCGACACACTACTAGATTAACGTAAGATTACGCAATTAAGCCATGCCGACATACAAAATAGAATTGTAACATGGCACTTAAATGACATGGAAGTCTCCGAGTTTCTTTTAAAAACCCGGCGGATAATTTCATTGTCTTAATTAGAACATTCAACATAAGGAAAAACGATACAAATACTCAGCTCTCAAGTATAGAACGGACGGAGCAACGCTACATTCCATGGCCTCTTGGTCTCCTCGCCTGACCGGTCCATCCTGTTCGCCTTGGGATCTTGTGCATTTATAAGATAGTAGGAATCATTGTGAAGCGCTTTGCTCACAATGAAGGGTCCTTCCCACGGAGGTGACAGTTTGTGCATGCCAGCTGTGCACTGCACAAGTCGGAGAACAAGATCTCCTTCCTGAAATACTCGTGGGCTGACCTTTCTGCTGTAATAACGCCTTAGGTGCTGTTGATAGATGGCCGACTGAGATAGAGCCAATTCCCGTGCTTCTTCGAGCAGATCGACATCATTTTCTCAGGCCTCTTTTACCTCGGCCTCCGTATACATGGTTACTCGTGGAGAGTCATGTTCAATGTCGGCTGGTAGGACAGCTTCCGCCCCGTACACAAGGAAGAATGGCGTGTAGCCTATAGAGCGATTGGGAGTCATCCTGAAACTCCATAGCACAGCCGGGAGTTCATCCAGCCAGCATCCCGGAGTACGCTCCAATGGTTCGATTAGCCGGGGTTTTATGCCGGCCAAAACCATGCCTTTCGCCCTTTCAACTTGCCCATTGGATTGAGTATGTGCTACGGAAGCAACATCCAGCCGGATTTTCTTTTCAACACAAAATCTCGCGAAAGGTCCCTCCGCGAAGTTCGTTCCATTATCCGTGATGATACTGTGCGGGTACCCATATCTCAAGATAATATCCTTCAGAAATGACACCGCGGTTTTGCCATCACACTTTTTTATTGGCTTGACCTCAATCCATTTGGTGAACTTGTCGACCATGACTAGGATATGCGTCATGCCTCCTCGCGCCCGCTTGAACGGTCCTACCATATCCAAACACCAGACGGCAAAAGGCCAAGTGATTGGAATAGTCTTGAGTTCGGATGCCGGCATATGAATCTTGCTGGCATATCTCTGGCAGCCGTTGTACTTCCTGACTATGTCTTCTGCTTCCTGTAGTGCACTCGGCCAGTAAAAACCATGTCGAAAAGCTTAGCCCGCTAGCGTTCTCAAAGATGCGTGATGGCCACACTCTCCTTGATGAATATCCTGCAGTATTTCTTGTCCTTCTTCCGGCTCGACGCACCGCTGCAGGACGTTAGTGATGCTCGCTTGTAAAGCTCGCCATTGATGATGGTGTACGCTTTCGCTCTTCTATGGATTTGCCTTGCCGACACTTTCTCTTCCGGGAGACTCCCATCTTTGAGGTAAGACATTATCGGTTGCGCCCAGGCCGGCACAGGGCGAGTGGTGAAGATCGGCTTATCTGGTTCGTCTATCTCCATTGGTTCAATCGCCATTGCTTCCGCCGAGTTAAGGCGCTCAGTCCCCGGGTTATTGGAACCGTTGCCACTGTCAATGTCCATGGGAGTGGTGTCAGCTTCTGAGCTTGCCGGGATAAATATAGACACTGATTCTGGCGATGGTTTGATAGACGGTTTGCGTAAATGCTCTAATGCTACCCCAGCCAGAATGGCTTGTCGTGTCGAACCGAGTTTTGACAATGTGTCAGCTGCCTCATTTTCTACCCGAGGTATGTGGTGAAATTCGCATCCTTCGAAGTGACCACTGATCTTCTGAACATGGAACCGGTATAGCGCCATGTTGACATCCAATGCATCCCAGTTGCCGGAGGCTTGCTGGACGACCAGATCAGAATCACCAAAACATTGGATCCGGCGAACTCCAACTTCCTTTGCCATTTTTAGTCCGTGCACCAGCGTTTCATACTCGGCCACGTTGTTGGATGCTGCGAAGTGAATTTGCAACACGTACTTAAGCTGATCGCGCTTTGGCGAGGTCAGAACTATGCCGACGCCAAGCCCTCTTTTCATCTTAGAGCCGTCAAAATGTAATTTCCAGTAGTTAGTTTTCGGGGGCGGTGGTTCGTACTCCATCTCGGCCCAATCCACCAAGAAATCTGCCAAAGCCTGAGATTTCACAGCATCCCGTCTGTCGTACTGCAACGCATAGGGTGCCAACTTGACAGCCCATTTTGTGACTCGGCCGCTCGCATCTTTGTTACTCTAGATTTCCAAGACGGGTGCCTCACATATAACTCGGATCTGATGTGCCTCAAAGTAATGCTTTAGCTTTTTTGCCGCCATATATACGCCATACGCCATCTTTTGGTAGTGGGGATAGTTTTGCTTGGACGACGATAACACCTCGCTCAAGTAATATACTGGACTCTGCACCGATTTTCCATTTTCATCCCTTTCCACTACGATGATAGCACTGACAACTCGATTTGTCGCTGCAATGTATAACAACATAGGCTCCTTCTCCATCGGCGATGCTAATATTGGTGCCGTAGCAATCATCCTCTTCAGCTCTTGAAAAGCTATGTCCGCCTGTGGTGTCCACACAAATTTGTCGGTTTTCTTCATCAGCTGGTATAAGGGCATAGCCTTTTCACCTAGCCGACTAACGAAATGACTCAGCGACGCTAGGCATCCTGTGAATTTCTGCACATCTTTGAGGCACTTTGACAGTTTCATTCTTTCTATAGCAGCAATTTTCACATGGTTTGTTTTATTCCTCGGCTTGATACCAGGAATCCAAGCATACTTCCCTGCCGGCACACCAAATGTGCATTTGGCCGGATTCAGTTTCATTCGGAATCTCCTTAGATTCGCAAATGTTTCCCGGATATCATCCAGGAGCGTAGTGCTTTTCTTGGTTTTGATCATTAGGGTTCAGTGGTATCTGATGAAAACCAGAGTACGCATCCACAAAAGACAACAACTCACACCCGGCAGTGGAGTCGATCACTTGATCGATCCGAGGTAATGGAAAAGGATCTTTGGGACATGCCTTGTTGAGGTTGGTGTAATCGATACACATGCGCCACACCTTGGCAGCAGTTGGGTTGTCTTTCTTCTTCTCGACCATGACCGGGTTTGCCAGCCAGTCGGGATGCAACACCTCCATGATGAAGCCGGCAGCTAGAAGCCGGGATACCTCTTCCAATATGACTTTCCTTCTGTCGTTTGCGAAGGGTCGAAGGGGCTGCTTCACCGGTCTTGCGTCTGGTCTGACATGCAATGAGTGCTCAGCTAACTCCCTCGGCACACCTGGCAGGTCTTAAGTTGACCATGCAAAGATATCCCGATTCTCACGGAGGAAGCTGATGAGCTCGCCATCCTATTTCTCCCCCAGGCCGGCACCAATGATGACGGTGCGGTCCGGAAACTCACTGTCGAACTGTATCTTCTTTGTCTCCTTGGCTGCCTGAAAGACCACACTTCCATGGGGATTGGTCATAGCCGGCAGGCCAATTTGTGCCATCTGAGCCATCGCAACAGCTTCTTGTAACTTCTTCTTCTCGCCAGTGATGACCAATGACTCGGCCAGAGCAGATCCTGCCGCCGCGCATTTGATTGAACGCTTGTAATTGCCAGAGATGGTTATGGTACCATTTGGTCCCGGCATCTTCATCTTGAGATAACCGATATGAGTAGTTGCCATGAACTTGGCGAGTGCCGATCTGCCAAGCAGCGCGTGGTACGGACTGCTGAGGTCCACCACCTCGAACACTAGGCTCTCAGTCCGACAATTTTCCCTGGTACCGAATAAGACGTCCACTTGAATCTTGCCTACCGAAGCACAAGACACTCCCGGCACAATACCGTGAAAGGTAGTCCGGCTGGGTTCAAGCATGTTATCTGTAATGCCGAGCTTGAGCATCGTGTCCCGGTACAGGATAACGATGCTGCTCCCATTATCAATGAGAACCCGAGTGAATTTTACGTTAATGTCGGGCCCGATGAGCGTCGGATCAACCACCAGGGCGTATCCGCCAGGATTGGGCATAACCTTGGGATGGTCTGCCCGGTTCAAGTTGATCTCCTGCTCCGACCAATACATGAATTTTGGGACTGCCGGCATAACAGCATTGACCTCCATCTCTCGCCTGCGCTGACTTTGCTTGTCAGTAGGCTCAGTGATGAAAATCATGTAGCTTTGGTGATGCTCTTTGTACTCATTTCTCCTGGCATACCCTTGGATTTCTTATTCCTCCACCTAATTAACAACGTTGTTTGCCTGAGGGGGTCCCTGAATCTGTGCGTTTGCACCTGTGAGGAGTGAAGGGGGGGGGGGGTAACCGACGGGCCTCACCCTTCTCGGCTCGCTGCATCCAGCTACATTGTCGAGTGGTATGGTTCGCCGGCTTGTTGGGGTTAGTCATATGAAAACGACAAGGCTGATCCAACATCACCTCGTATACTTCGGCTTATCCTGCCAGGGCTTCTTTTGCTCCCCCTTCTTAACCCATTGCTGATTTCTTGTTGTCTGATGCTGGTTGGAACCGGCATCAGGTTGGTCCTGAATCGAAGCGACATGGGCTGGCCCATATCGGTAATCCGGTCTGTCATCCCTTCTTTTGTTGCGGTGATCTTGATGATCATTCCTCCGGAAAGCCCCAGCAGGATTGTATGTCGGCTGCTCCCTTTGTGGTTCTGCCGGCATCAGCGATGGCTGAGTCGGATCGCCAAGCGCGTACATGTCAGTGATCCTGATCATTTCCGACGAGTGGCTGGCATCTCTCTTTGCAGCTTCTGCCACAGCATGCTGCCGTGTCGACATCCCTTGTCAGGTAATCTCGGTCGGTTTCGTTGTCTCTTTGCTTGCACATGGACAACTGTTGAGGACGATTTGGCCTTTTGTAAGTGCTAGTGAAATTACTGACAAAAGCTTCCTCAAAGTCTATCCAGCAATTGATGCTGCCCTCCGGCAGGTTGTTCAGCCATATCCTTGCCGGCCCTACCAGCATCTGGGGCACATAGCGTACCGCCCATCTGCGGTTGCCGCCTGCCACGCTCACCGCCGTGACATAGTCTTCCAGCCAATCTTCCGGCTTAGTGCTGCCGTCATATGTTCTTGTACCCCTGGGAAACTGGAAACCCGGGGCTGGTTTCTCCCTCATGATCCGATGCACAAAGCAACACGGTCCCGGAGGGCCTTGCTCCTCCAGAAGTTCGGACAGATAAATTCTGTCAAGCCGATGTCGGGCATCCAAAGGTGATACTTGTCTCTTCCCAACTCGGGCTCCAAGCGGGCCGAGATTGTCATGCTCTCGCCTGATATAACCCTCCTCAGCCATGGCCGAGTATCCGTCATCGTAACAGCCGTAACGGCGATCTTCATCTCGATACAGGGGGTTGTGCCTGACACCCTGCTGTCCCGCAGCAGTATTGGGTGCCGGACCCCGAGGTCGGTGCCCATGATCAAACGAGTAACGTTCTTGCTAGCCTCGATGATTGTTGCCGGGACGCAGACCACTTTGGCTGTCATCAACCCTCCTGAATATTTGTTTCTCGGCTAGGGCTGGGTCATAGCGTTCTAACTGCTTATCGCAGCCAGAGTTAACGCTTTTGTCCCACTTGCCACCAGGCGAAGACGCTTGCTTGTCAACCCGGCCACCAGCATCTGCCGCCGAGTGAATGACCTGTGATGCACCAGGTTTATCGTGCATTCTCATGTATGCCTCATTTTGCTCATTAGCTGTTTGTAGCAGTTCTTTTATGAGCAGCTGCTGCTGCCGAAGTGCCTCTCCCGTAAGATTCGGCAACTCCTCAGCCGCAGCCTCGGCAGCCCTGAGATTTTTGGCTGGGGTATTGTATTTCGGCTTTAGTGCCGAGGCAAAACTTGCCGACACAACTGGCACACCCCTGCCATCTCTTGTCATCTCAGCATTCAAGTTCTTGCCACGGTTGCGCACCTCCCCAACTCTGCTAGGGTTAGTAAACACAGTAGAACTAAGACCATGAGCTTTGTTATACTCACGGAGCGAGATCTCGAGTTGTTGTCGGGCGTTGGTGACGTCGACTGCTTCCTTTAGCAGCTTCTGTCTCTCCAACTCCAACTCCGCCTGCAGCTGGGCCGGGTTAGCGTTCGATGCTACCGGCACGGTTAGCCGCTCGATGGAGGCCTGGATCTGGGTTGGCTTTGGCGGCAGAGCCGATGTGCCGGCTTGAGCGGCGATGTTCTCCGGCTTCTCCAAGGGGAGCTTCGCCGTTCTGCCGGACTTGGTTGGGACCACGCCACTTCCTGCAGCGTCCCTTCTCGCATCAGCGCCATGAGCCATCACCATGACCTCCACACGGTCAGCACGGCAGTCGTCGTGCCAGGCGCGAACCGTGCAGATGGCGGGGGGATCTTCGGCCATCACCACCTGCTCCGGATACCTGCAAGGGCTATCAGCGGCAACATAGACCTCGTGCATGCCGAAGTTGATGAAGCGGCCTGCGCAGGGAAGCGGTGCTCCGTTGAAGCAGCCTGCATTGTTGTCGATGAAGCCCAGAGAGCCGAATCTCTGGACCAAAGCGGAGACCACGCGTTCTCCGGTGATGAGGAAGCTTCCCATCTGGATGAAAACTCCAGCCAGCACCGCTGCTGGCCCCACGGTGGGCGTCAACTGTCGTGCTGGTGTCACGGCAGATGCCATAGGATGGCTTAACTTGGGGCCGATGGACGAAGGAGGAACCGGAGAAGGGAGGACGTGAAGGGAAACACTCACAAGTTACTCAAACTCATGTAGATTTACCCAAGTTCGGAGCCCTCTTGCCGAGGTAAGACTCCTACTCCTGCTTTTTTGTATTAGCCAAGATAGGCAAGCTCTACAATGGTGCTCCTTGAGCTGTATTCTTGAGGAAGAAGAAGAAGAAGAGGAAACTCTAAAATATCCAAGTACTCGATCCCCTCTCCAGGGAGGGGTAGTGCTCTATTTATAGGCCAGGCATGTCACACTGACATGCGGGCCGAGTCTAACGTCACCTTCCTTGGGCCCCGCCGGCCACGCGGCTCGGTTCCCTCCAGGCAGTACCACAGTGGACAAGACAACTTTACTTTTCCCTGCCAGCCTGCAACGGGTACAGCTATCCTCTCCCGGCTTCCGTCATAGATTCCCTTTCGGTGCTTCTCTAGCGTGGTCCCCTGACACCGATACGCAGGCGCTGACTGCTTTTCTGAGATGATGATGGCGTTGTTTTACTTTGCACCGCGTGGTCAGGATAAGACCGTTGAAGGATCTCGGCACCGCCGAGGTCAAGGGGTTCGTCCTTATCATGCAACTTACAAGATAAGACAACCATGACGGCATACGCCCGGGATGCCGGCTTAGTGTCAGTTTAACTATACGATGCCGGCATACGTTGCTATGCCGGCTTTGCCTCTGTTATTTCGGCTAGAGTTGTGTCGCCATGATCCTATCCGGGGTCATTCCCTGACAATACCGGCTTGTGTACCATGGGCTACCCGAGTGGCCAACTATTCGGTTTCCTGAGATACCCGGAGTTTCATAACCCCGACAAGGGTGATGCTCCATATTAGTTCTCGTTCAGTTGGGTTACATAATCACCAAATGACATATGGAGAAAAACCATATAAAATATAAATTTTACTTTTTTTTATTTTGAGGGCGCAATATAAATTTTACTTGGTATAAACTGTTGTTGCTATCTTCAGTTGCGCTGTTGAGGCCCGGGCTGGGAACCTCAGGATGAGACAGCCCATCTTGGTGGTGGCCCAGCCGCGCTTGGAGCAAGCCGGATCGGCCCAAACACATGTAGCTTGTATTTGTTTTTTTTTTTTGCGAGGAGTAGCTTGTATTAATTGGAATGATACAAAGAATCTATTAACTGAATCCAAATACTATTGATTTTTATGTAGCATGAGTAGCACAGGTGTGGCCTGGACAGCGACAACGACGACGAATGTACATGATTTTCACAATCAGGGTACGTCGGACACCACTGCTTTTCTCACCCTGCTGCACGGCGAGCACAAAGCAGAGTTTTCTGCCAACCAGGACGTCTCTCCTTTTTAGACCTCGCAGCCCCAAGACCACCACCAGCACGTACTGTGTAGATCTCAGGAATTGCACCCTGACCTCAGGATATGTTCTCTTATTACAGTAAGATAAGAAGCAGGATTTATACCAGTTTTATGTCCATCCGCTAGGAATGGAAAAGTAAAACTACGATGCTCATGGAATTCCCTAGACAAATCTCCTAGCTACCGTGCGGCAGTACCTACGGATGAACACTACACTCAGCATTGCTAAGGCTGCATGGAGTGCTCCATGTTTTTTTTTTTCTCGAAAAGGAGAGCTCCCCGGCCTCTGCATCAAAGCGATGCACACAACCATTTTATTGCAAAGTTATAGCATCTCAGTACACAAATCACGTATCACAAAAAGTGGATACAAAAATAAGCCAAGAAAAACACAAATCCCGACCAAGTGTGCTCCCTGGTGGGTTCTCAAGGTTTCGTCGAATTCCAAATTTGCACGAAAAATGCAAAGAAACTTCCTTATATATTGTTTTTGCGAGACTTGTGTGATACTACTTGTGTAAAAACCTATATGTGTCCAAAGGACCACTCAGAGTTCAAAGACAGATAGAAGTCATGTTTGTTTAGAAAATAAAAGACAAATAAAAGTCATGTAGGTACATGATCAGAATAGTCACGCCGAACTAGGACCCTATGTCCTCGATTCTGTTCAGATTTTATACACGTCGACAGCGTTTCTAACTTTAGTACTAGAGTAAATTGCACAAAGACACATATGTAGCGGCTCTTGTAACAAAAACCACGAACCCAAAGGCTTTTAACTGATACCCACTAATCATACGCTAACGAGTAACAAAAAATCCGAAAGTGGCCGGTTTGCTCAAGTTAATCGTTCGTGCCCCACATGTCATAGAAAGAGTCTAATTTCTGGATCAAGTGCAAGAAAACGGCTCGAACCGAGATATGAGCCGGCTTAGGCTATCCCCTTCGAGGTGGCTGGCTGGCTCTCTCTCTCTCTCAGGCATCACCCGCACAAGGTCCGGCCGCCTCCATGGCTCCGCCGACCGCCCCGCGCACAAGCTCTAGTCGCCTCCCCTGGCCGAGCTCCCCATACAACGTTACTCTCTCTTCTCCCCCGAGCTCTCCCTCCCTCCTTCTTCTCAACTTCCGGCGAAGCCGCCGGTCACGTCCCTGGCCCACCTCTGCACCAGCCGAAGAAGCTCGACCTCGCCGCCGCCTCGCCAGTGTGGCTCGAGCTCCCTGCCACGAACGTGCCCGCGCCGTCCGTGATGCCGCGCCCGCGCTGCGAGTGCAGGTCCCTGCCGCCGCCGCCGCCGTCCGGGGCCAACTACGTGGCCGCGTCCCCCTCCCCCGTGACCCCACTCGCACCGCACCGCTTTGTGAGCACCAACAAGAACACGGGATTTAGGGAGGAGGCGGTGCAGCGCGGCGGCGGTGGAGACGTTGCTGGCGTTGGGGAAGACGGTGGCGCGCACGATGCTCCGAGCATGGAGCGGAGTTGAGGGCATGGGGCAGGGTCCTTCGGCACCACGAAGTCACGGTGAAGCTCGTGGGGGTGTCGGTTTGGACCGGGAGGTGACGGAGGAGGCTCGCAACGGCGATATCGGGCGTCGGCGGAGGGGTCGACGATGCAGGGCTGCTCGAACGGCGGAGGTACGCAGGCGGCGATGGGGGAAGCTTCGTGCTATCGACGTGTTGCTCCAAGGGAAAATGGCGGGCTCGGGGATTAGCAGGAACGGTGCGCCCACCTGTGGGTCCTAGATGCGGAAGATGGAGGGAGGCAAGCGCTGTCGCCGCCTGCAACGAGCTTGCCGTGGCCAACTCGTTCGCGTTCCGGAGCCGCTGCCACTCGCTTGGAGGCTGCCGCCATCCCTTTCCTCGTGTGCAGGTCCTCCCTGCGCAAGGACGGGGCACGGGGCCATGCCCTGAGGGAGATTTGGGGCGAATGGGCTTGGGACGGAGCACCAGCACGGTCGTCTTGCAGCATCCCACCGCCGACACATGGTCGTCCGCCACTTCGCCGTGTCCTCGGCCGCCCCATCGCCGACCGCACAGCAGATAGGATGCAGGTCGCCGTCTTCGTGGAGCCCGTTCGCGAGGGGGGGGGGGGGTGGGGGGATGAAGGATCCGGCTAGCTACGAGCCAAAGAATTAGCTCATGTGTATGACATGTGGGCCTCCAAGGTAAGGTTAACTAGCCCAAACCGGTCACTTTCGGGTTTTCTGTTATTCTTTAGTCTGCATGTTGTGGGTATCAGTTAAAAAAACATGGGTTCGTGGTTTTCTGTTACTAGAGCCGCTGCATATGTGTTTCTGTGCAACTTACTCTTAGTACTACCACTACGCACTTACTTGTCCATGTGACTGCGCAGACGTGCCTCGTCTCTTCGATTCTTTCATTTTGTTGTGAAGTGAAATGAATGTGTGTGTTTTCCATTGATTGATTTCATATTATATACAAGGGGAAGAGATACCAATACATGCATTGGTGTCCCAAGATTTGGCATTCGCGTCCCAGTTTTGGGAAAATTGGGACGCGAGCAGTACAAGCCTAACTGCCCTATTAACTATTAATTAACTAATAATTAATCCTAATTGATCATAACTAATTATTCTCAACACTCCCCCTTGATCAATTTGCTCCGTTGATATGTATATACTTGAAACATCATGGAATCTTGTAATCTTGTAATTTCCTCCCAAAACCCCGTGGGAAAAATAGTGAGGAAATAATAGTAATATTGATATGTTATGAAACTCCCTTTAAAACCCAATGGGAAAATGAGAAGAAAATGGTATAACATATATTGGATATTGTTTCTTGATTATTCTTATAGAATTATGTGAACAATAAATATGCCTTGTATATTATCCAAAAAATTCCCGATGGGGAAAGTAGAAAATATGACATATAATGTTATGTTAATATTGTCTCATTAAAAACCTTTTATGAGAAACTAGTGAGTAAAACTCATAATAGGAAAAGAGTGCAATATGATGTCATCAACAGGTTAAACTCAGGTGAATACTCCCCCTGATGCTTGTAAAATTTTATGTCGTCGCATACCAATCTCATAGACATATTTTTGAAATGTGGAGTTGGGTAAGGACTTAGTGAACAAATCTGTGAGGTTATCACATGATTTGGTTTGCAAGATATTTATCTCCCCATTTTGTTGTAATTCATGGATAGAATAACTTAGGTGCAATATGTTTAGTTATATTGCTTTTTATATAACCTGTTTGCATCTGAGCAACACAAGCAGAATTATCCTCATAGATAATTGTTGGTGATTCAATCGAACCAATATCACATGATTGTTGTATGTGGTTAATCATTCTGCGTAGCCATACACTTTCACGAGATGCTTCATATAAAACTATTATTTCAGAATGATTTGTGGATGTAGCCACTAGTGTCTGCTTAGAAGACTTCCATGATATGGCTGTCGCACCGTGTAGGAACATGAAATCGGTCTGGGATCTAGCATTGTGGGGATCAGATAAATAGCCAGCATCAGTGTATCCGATTAATTCAGAGCCTTGGTTTTCCTTTTGGAAATATAGACCTAGATCTTTAGTGCCTTGTAGGTAGCGAAATACTTACTTGTCTCCCACCCCTATGGCGTTTTGTTGGAGCTGCGCTGTGTCTAGCTAGTAAATTTACCGCAAATGCAATATCCGGCCGGGTGCAATTTGCTACGTACGTTAATGCCCCAATAGCACTAAGATATGAGAACTCAGGTCCCAAAATTTCTCTCCATCACCTTTTAGTCTGAATGGATCTTTCTCTACGTCTAGGGATCGAACTACCATAGGTATTTTGCATGGATAGGATTTGTCCATGTTAAATTTCTCCAGGATTTTCAGGATATATGTAGCTCGGTGAACCAATATTCCCGAGGGAAGGTGCTCAAGTTGTAAACCTAAGCAGAACTTGGTTTTACCCAAATCTTTCATCTCAAATTCCCTCATTAGATGATTACGAGCTTCATCTATATCCTGTTTGTTGCCAATGATGTTTATATCATCAACATATACAGAGATAATGCAAAATCCTGTTTTGGATTTCTTGATGAATACACATGGTCAGTCATCATTGTTAGAGTAACCCTTTTTAATGAGAAACTCACTTAGTTGATTGTATCATATTCTACCCGACTGTTTTCAATTGTATAAACATTTTTTCAACTTTACATAGTACATGTTCGCCTGACTAGACGGATAACGCCCCTCCTGTCGGCTCATTAAATGCATCGTGTGCTTCACTCCTTGCCCTGGCAAAACTGCACACTGGACGCCTGGCACGCGCCCACGTGGCGTCGCTGCTCTGCTCGCTCGGCCCCGCCCTCACGGCGGGAAACCCGCGCCCGGGAACCCCTCCTCCCGGCAACTGACTTGTCGGGAGGTGCCCAGGCGGGAATATTCCCCGAAGCCCTGCTAGCCCTTCCGGGCTAGTAGCTTGCCAGGCAGCCTGCAAGTTGCCGCCCGGGGTGAGATCCTCCCAGGAACCCAGCGATGCGACCCACGCGTCATGCAACGGTGGTACCCCGGGTGCCACTGGTGCGACACACCCATCATGCCGCACCCTGGCCCGCATGTAAGGACACCGGACCCGTTAAGCCCCTGCCCGCTTGCGTGGCATCATCGTCGCCCCACATGTCAGAACGCCGGTTTGTCCCCACCTGTCAGCGCTGCCCGCGGCCCACCTGTCGGAAGCAAATGGTCAAAGGGGCTTGACTGTTAGGAAGTGCTCCGTGAGGGCATTTGCGAGGAATCGCCAAAGGGGCAAGGATAGAAGCGAGCACAATTATGAGGCCTGGGTATTTCTGAGTAGAGTTAAGGAAGGAGGGGCACAGAAATAAAAACCCTTATATATAGCCCTTGTAAGCCGCCGTTTCAGGACAGCTTGATCGAGAAACATTCCCGACGTTGTGTAAACACTCCCCATATAATGAAATTTTGGTGGCTGACGCCCGTGGTTTTTTATTCTCGTTGTATGAGAGTTTTTTCCACGTTAAATTCATGTGTCGACCTTGTGCTGTGATTTCTTCACTTTTGGCTAGCCTATAATCCTGTATACTTGCCGCTGCAGCTGACCGCTCTTCTCTGTGTTTTTAGCTTTCGTCATTTGCCCAGGCTTTATGTCTCTATTTATCAATTGTAGAATTAGCTGCCCCGTTCTGGGAACTTGCTGGCCCATAGTCTTGCTCAGTTTGCTAGCTAGGGAAAAGCTATCTTCAAGGTTTTTTAGCTGGCTTGATCCCGGGGCCTGTCCGGGATGCGAGTGGTCTTGGGGTACTTCGTCTACCTTTCCATGAAAATGAGTCACTTTTGTAAATCACTACAAAATTCCAGCAACAACTTGCGGGGTATTAGCTATAGTAAATAATAACGCATCCACCATCAACACCTACTTATACAATTTTTCCTTAAATTTTGAATATCTTGATGATGATCGCACCCATCATCATAATGTCTCCATGCACTGTGTTATGCAACCCTTGATTCTTCTGTATACAATTTCGCATAAATAAATATTTAATCTAAAGATTCATTTGAAGATATGTGAAGAAGTGAAAAAGGCATGATCTTCTGAAAATGTGGTTATTACATGGTGAAATATTGATCCAAGAAAATCAAACTTACTGACTTGTGGAAATTAACGGAATCTCAACCAAGAACAAATCTTCCTGAGTTTGAATAACTATATATATGTCTTTTGTTATTATATTAAACATAGGAGCATATCTCCATGCCAAGAACCAAACTCGAAAGGTCTCAGGAATGGAATTGGCATCTGTGATACATAAATGATCCAAATACTCCAAGCACGTTATGCATGTAACCTTGAACGGGGACAGTTGGTCTGCAGTTTCATATAATTCCATCGGAACCTTGCGATCTACTGTTCTCATCAATGTACCATCTTTTCAACCGCTCCTGAGAAATCTTTACCTGAAAAATGAGAAAGAGAAACCTTAATTAACTGACTATATCGGGTACTTTGATTATGGGTTCATTTACTGGGCATTCTTATGATGGTTCGATACAACAAGTTGAGCAGAACCGAGCTGATCACCTGTTTTCGCCAGTCGGTCCTAAGTGTTATGACCAGGAGTATAATAGTTTGTACCAAAGTCCCAAGGAGCATGCCAATCCAAATGCCCTACAGAAACAAACAAGGACAGTTATAGCTAGGTTCACAACTTACAGCCAATATACGCAGGGATAATGGTTTTGCTAATAATACGGAGTACATTGGTTCAACATTATCATCTGAATGAAGTATGTTTTACCTTTAGATGAAATCCAACAACATAGCCTAGAATTGCTCCAAGAGGAATGCCAATCAAGTAATACGATGCAACATTAACGTAGGCAACTACACTTTGCCAACCCGCACCCACGGCAACACCTACGATGAAACATGATTCGATAAACAAACGAAACGAAACGATTATTGTAAGGATTTCCAGTGAAACGCTGAGAAGCAGACCTGATAGTACCGGTTGAAGACTGTTGAGCAAGATGGAGAAGGCCAGAAGAGGCGAAAGATCAGCAACTGCATCAGCTATCACTCGACTCTCGGTAAATATGTAGGCAAGCTGTCCACGCAAGAGAAGGAAGAGCACAAACAACACAACTCCGATTGAGAAAGAAGTGGTAACAACATTTAATATGGCGAACTTGGCCCTTCTTGCGCTTCCAGCTCCGAGCTCATTGGCAATACGTACTCTGTATCATACAGTACAATATATATATTATGCACCAAAATCATCCAAAATGACAAGCTTAGGAATTTCCTAGACAGAGACAAGTTAGTTACCCCGTCGCACCCAAAAAGCCAACGGAAATCATCATCTCCAAACCGTTGATGTTAAGGCTGCAAAATCACGAACACAAGTCGACGCATTATGTACACCTCCGATCGACTAGCTGAATTGATAGCAATCCAGAGTACAAAAAAAATATACAGCATATAAATTTGAAGAAAGTCTAGCAGATCTGGAGTATGCAATTACCATATGGAAAGAGCGTTCAGGGCAATCTCTGCATTCTTCATGTACCCGGCGAGGAACACCAAAACGGTGTTATACCATAGTTCTAAACTGGAGAGGCAAACATATATAGGAGAGATTAATTTGTATGGGTCGTTTTATTTGCAACGAAAAGCTGATCATAAGTCAAAATTTAAATAAATACCAGAGCATAAAACCAGAGGATATGGAGAGCTTGACAATGGCACCGAGGTCGGCGAAGGCAGCGGACGAGAATCCGGCCCATGTGAGAGGGCAGCCACCAAAGAAGACGAAGCCAAGCTGCCCAAGAACAGGGATCCAGGAGGCGATGACCATGGAGCCCATGGCTCCGGCGATACCCAAGTTGTACTTGACAGTCATGAGCCAAGAGAGGAAGAGGTGGATGCCAAGGTTGAGCACGGCGAGGTAGGTGATGATGATGTTCTTGCTCTGGGCCTGCAGGTACATCTGGAGCGTGAAGGTGAAGACGTTGGCGAACATCACGGGGATGTACCAGAGGGAGATGACGCCGGCGACGGCGGAGATGCCCGGGTCCTGCCCGAGCAAGACGAGGAGCGGCTGGGTGAACATGTAGATGGGGAGGAGGAGGACGGCGGTGGTGAAGAGGATGATCCAGGAGCGCTGAAGGTAGATGCCCAGCATGTGATACTGCTTCCCGCCGTACGACTGCCCGCACAGCGTCCCCAGCGCGCTCGCCATTCCCAGCTGCATATATAGCAATTGAGTACTTAATTGCATGCAGTCATGGTCATGGAGTAGGATGAAATTAAAAGGAACATTTAATTGCTTACGAGTATGCCGGTGCCGAAGCGCATGAGGACGGTGGAGACGAGCGCGTAGGCAGCGAGCTCGGTGGCGCCGATGTGGCCGATGAAGGCCTGGCTAATGACGGTCAGGCCGAAGGACGAGAAGTGGGTGAAGATGGACGGCCCGGCCACAACCCACAGCTTCCGGTTCTCTTCTAAAATCCGTCGCCCCAGCCCCTGCACCTGCAGCTCCTCTTCATCTTCTCCGACCGGTGGAGGCTGCAGCAAGGGAACCTTGCCACTCTCCTCTTTCGGCGTCGACATAATAATATGTCTATCTGTATTCTGTAACTAGCAGTATCTTCTTCGAGATCGCAGCTGACTAAGATGGAGCCTTGATCAACCTCTCTTTGTTTTGTATGTAGGGTGCTGTACTGCTGTTAAGATGTCTGATATATATGGAGCTTTGGCCGTGTGTGGCAGATGGTAGTACCGTTCACACCTGGAACTGGAGGACAGGTTTGCTCTTGTGGTTAATTTGCTGGCTTGTTGGTATGATCAAACCTCCACCATGTTTAACTTTATTGTAAATAATCAACAACAACTAAGCCTTTTGTCCCAAGCAAGTTGGGGAAGGCTAGATATCAAACACAAACAGAAATTTGTGGTAAATAAAAGTAAACACAAAAACAAAGAAATAATTAAGGTTCAGGCACATGGATTGCGGATTTCCATGCAACCCCGTCAGAAGCCAGATCTCTGGACACATTCCAGTCTTTTAGGCCCCTTTTAACTGCCTCCACCCATGTTAACTTTGGTCGCCCTCTACCCCTCTTTGCATTATCAAAGCCCTTTAAGATCCCACTATTAACTGGTGCTTCTGGTGGTCTTCGTTGGACATGACCAAACCACCTAAGTCTGTTTTGTACAAGTTTTTTTTCAATTGGTGCCACCCTACCCTATCACGAATCATCTTGTTTCTGATCCGGTGTCTTCTTGTGTGACCACACATCCATGTTAGATGTGTTGTCTTTTAGTGGGCCAACATTCTGCTCCGTGAAGCATGGCAGATCTGACGGCCGTCCTACAGAACTTACCTTTTAAATTTTGCAGGACCTTCTTGTCACACAGGATTCTAGACGCTTGCCGCCACTTCATCCATCCTGCCTTGATCATGCGGCTAACATCTTCATCGATACCCCCATTGCTTTGCAGCATTGAACCCAAGTATCGAAAGGTGTCCCTCTTAGTCACTATTTTCCCCTCCTAGACTAACTTCTCCGTCATCACACCTAGAGCCACTAAAGTAGCACCACATATATGTCTTAGTCCTACTGAGTTTAAACCCTTTGGATTGCAATGTTTGTCTCCACCGCTCCAGCTTCCTACTGACGCCCATCCTGCTCTCAAGTGCTAGAACCACATCATTAGCAAAGAGCATACACCAAGGAATATGTCCTTCTATATCCTTAGTGACCTCGCCCTTCACCAAGTCAAAAATGTATGGGCTCAAGGTCGACCCTTGACGTAGTCCTATCGTAATTGGAAATGGATCAGTCTCATCACTTCCTGCATGAACGCTTGTCACAACATTAGAGCGCATATCTTTGATGAGGGAAATGTACTTCATTGAGACTTCGTGTTTCTCTAATGCCCACCACATGAACGTCCTTGGTATTCTGTCATAAGCCTTCTCCAAGTCAACGAAGATGATGTCTAGGTCCTTCTTCTACTCCCTATATCTTTCCATAAGCTGGCGTAGTAAGAAAATTGCCTCTGTAGTCGATCTCCCCTCTCAGGCATAATCGATTGTCCCAAATTTGTTGACAATTCTAACACTACCAGAAAAACGATCGCCGCCGAAGGCATCGCGCTTTACCCAAGGCTTTCTTTCGGGCCTTCGGCAAAGGCATCGATCTGCCGTGGGCTGTCAGGAAAGCCTATGGCAAAAAATAGCCTCCGGTAAAGATGGTCCAAGGCCCACGACAAAGGCTACTTATGGGCTCGCCTGCCGCGGGAAACGGCACGCGAAATGGCGCATGTTTGCTGAAGGCCTGGCCTTCGGCAATGAACCTGCAATGTTTTCCTTGGCAGGCACTAGCCGATTCAAAAGACATCTTGACTATCTAAAGAAGATGGGAAAGCAATCATTTGTTGGTTATAGATGACATGTCAACAAGTTATAGAAAGCCGTTGGTTATATTATTATCTCTGCTCTAATTAGCGCAATAGCTGGTCGAAGACATACTACCTCCCTCTAAAGGAGCGGTCAGGCCCATATGCGAGACCTTATCATATACTCAAATATTAAATTTTCTAATGGTGATGTATTGATACCCCAAATAAATTAGTAAATAAATTTCATACATCAAATATGGTGAGTATATATATCTTTTCCCAATTTTGTGTTTTCAATTCATGTACTCATGAATATTGCTATTATGTTCTTTATAGGCATTGATCTACTACACTTTCTTACTGTATTGTATCTTTTTGAACTTCAGAAATAACTGTTAATTATTGAAAAGCCTTTGGAAAATCTAGACAGCCCACGCACCCAACATGTTAGTTTAAAACATATATTATGCTTCTATTTTCATATGATATTTGTACGTCAGAAATTTACCCTATTTGTTTTGAGCGATAGAAATTTACTCTATTAACTATCCATGAGATTTCCTGTTTTTATTTGTCACGGTTGTGTAATTTTCTTGGAGGTTATTTTTCTTTTCTTTCAACTTTTTTGATGCTCTTCGCTCCAAATAGCCTCAGCCCAGCATCCAGCACCCTACACTATCCTGCTGTGGTAACTAACGCATATTTGCAGGATGCATTGTCTTGGAGGCACCGGAGGAGCAAGGCTGGAGGGATCAAATGCTTTGTTATTTTTTGACGAGTTGACGAACCTCGTCAAGGCCTCAAGAAGGTCATAAACTAGGCGTGGATGTGATGCCGGCCTGCCAGCATATTCAAGAGTTATCATGCCAGCGTAGAATATATTCCCTTCATATTAAAGAACGATCTCTCCAGAGTCAAGCCATAAACAAGGAAATGACCAAGTCTAGGTCGTTGTTAGAATCTTGATGTGATCCAATCCTTCACATGGCGTGCACAGTCAGACCTGATAAAATAATTTGGAGACAGTGTGAATCATACATGCACATGGCCACTAATGTGACCCAAGAAGCTGATTAAACATATAGACTTGGCAGCTCGGTGCTTTCTTCTGTAGCGATTCTTTCTTTATTGTTCTTGGAAGATGTTACCTCTCTAGTCACGCATGTTCTAATGAGGAATCATGCATGTTCCATGAATGATGATCCATGTTAGTGCATTAAATTCGAGACGATGCATAGACCTATACATTGGCGAAGAACCGTGAGAGCATGATGGCGTCCTCCACGGTCTTGTTGCGCAAATCTGAATCAACATGCTCTCGAGCTCCTCTCTGCACAAGGCAATGAACATGCAATGAGTAAACAAAGTACCTACGAAATGATGTATTTATGCTCCATAATATTCGATCAAGACCAATGGTTGTCCGGCACCATACCTAGCTAAGAAATGACTAAGAAGTTTAGGTCATCCCAAGTAGGACAGCTTTGTTTTCTTTGTATTGATGCTCAATAATATTCAGGACTTATCAAGGTCATCCCATAAGTCTACGGCGTTGTTAGCATGGATCTTGGTGCGATCCAATCCTGCACATGGCGTGCAGTGTCATAAGTCATAACTGATAAAATAGTTTGGAGACAGCCAAAATGAAAGAGGGCAACAAGACATGCACATGGCGCACATTGTTCTTGGGTTATCGTTTACCAATAATGCAGCGAGCATGCAGTTGGGACAAAATTGATGCAGCTTACTGGGCAATCACATGTGAGGTTCAGTATCTATGGTGAATGAAAAGAAAGTCTGCGGGCTAGACGTCATAAACCTGTCGTCAGTGGAAGATAGATCGATGACGATAGAGGCATAACCTAAAGGCAGTATAGTCTATGGCCTTGAACCGAACAAAAAACAAAAACCTGTTGGCAACTCCAATACTGCTGCAGAACATCAGCCCCACCAATGGTTGTTCAAAACCGTCATTAGCAGCGGATGGCGAACCGCCAATGGTTACTCACCACTGAGTTCCAAAACCCACCACTAGAGTTGTACCCACCAGTGGCGGTTCAGGAACCTCAACCGGAGTGTCCCTCGGAAACCGTCACTCGATGGGTTAGGGCACCGGTGGCGGTTCTTAGAACTGTTGAGACTACAAATACATTGCCTAGCCTCTTTCCATCAGTTCGGACTTTTGGTTCAAATGGCTAATGCATCAATCCAATATGATATCAGAGCCAAGAGGTCTCAAGTTCAAGACCCTGCTCACGCAATATTAAAAAAAAGATTCCGCGGCCTACGCTCAACCCACGCTGAGGACTAAAATAGCCTAGACGTGAGGAGAACTGTTGAGAATATAAATATATTGCCTACACTCTTTCCATCAATGTGCATGTATACCACGAACGGGTACATACAGCAGTGACGGTTCAGAGTAAAACTCTGCACCAACTTGCAATTTTAATTTCTATGCGGTTTGCTTTGAATTATCTTAAAAATAGTGTATGAATTTATTAAAAACGATATAGTAGAATATATAATACGGTATGGTAGTATTTTCAACGTGGGAGCAACTACATCAGGCACAGGCAATTCAAAACTGCATCCATAATTAAAATCATATCATTCACTTAATTATATCTCAAAATGTAATTAACTCATTGCAAAGTGTTCAAACTTATTACAAATAAATCTCTAAGCGCTAGCGGGATATTTATGAGTGGCTAACTCCATCGGCGTAGAAATCCCCGCTTTGTCTGACGTCCTCTTGGTTTGTATGAAACCGAGCTGCTTCCAGATGTTGTACCACTACTGGAAAATCTGGCTTTGCACCAATACCTCCGGCAAAGCCGGCAAAGGGCTTCGGTATGGAGCTCAATCGGCAAAGACTTCTTTGTCGGCGGCCTTTTCTCGTCACCTTCGGCAAAGGCTTTGCCGGAGGCAAAAAGAATGCCTCCGGCAAAGAAAAGTAACGGATAAGCAGGCGGACGGAAGGCCACATGGCAGGCCCTTTGCCGAAGGCCAACCTCCGGCAAAGTAATTATTGGACTTTAAAAAAATTGCAAATGGGTGCTGCTCCGCTGCGCTCGCCGCTGCTCCGCCACGTTCTCAGCCATGCCCGCTGCTCCACCGCGTGCGCCGCCATGGCTGCTGCTCCGCCGCCGCCGCTCGCCCCGCCATGGCCGCTGCCACTGCTTGTGCCTCCTGCTTCTGCTCCGTCGCTGCTGCTCCGCCGCCATGGCCGCTGCCTGCAGGGAGAGAGCTGGGGGAGGAGGAGCCGCTGGGGAGGAGGAAGAGCGGCTGCTAAATCCCGTCACTGGGGAGGAGGCACAGCTCCCGTTCGTCGCCATGGCCGCTGCCTGCAGGGAGAGAGAGAGAGGAGCTCGCGGAATAGAGGAGCGGGAGACTCACAGGAGAGAGAGGAAGCTGCGAGAGAGAGAGAGACTCGCAGGACCTGCGGGAGAGAGAGTGGAGCTCGCGGGACTCAGCAGCACGCGCCGCGCTCGCTGCTGCCTCCTCCCCAGCGACCTCCTCCCTGCAGGCCGCCGCCGCTGCTGCTGTCCGCGCGGCCCCGTCGACGCCGCCGCTCGCCACCGCCGCTACAGCTTCCCCACGCAGTCCAATCGCTACCGCCGACCAGAGAGATCCAGGGGAAGGGAGCAGAGAGGAGGGAGGCCACGGGGCTGGGAGAGATGAGAGAGGAAGAGCACGGGGAGAGATGAGAGACGGGGAAGGAAGCGCAGAGGAGAAACGCAAAGGACACAGCGATGTGCGGCTCAGATATAGCCACTTCATCGATCCGCAGGGCAGTCAACCGGATTGGTGACCTGGCAAACCTCTTTGCCGGCGGCTTGGCCTCTGGCAAAGATGTTTTGTCTTTTTTTTGTTTCTTTTTGTTTTGTGTATACATTTGGCAGGTTTGATATATTTTAGTTTTGTGTAGTAACTTGAAATTTTTATCCCAAGTTTAGATGCTCATAATACGACTCCATGACAAAAATTGCTATTTTTCGACAAAGTTTTAGTATTGTTTCATTTTCCATATTAAACGGCTCTAGAAAATGATAAATAAATATTTTATATAAAATGTGGTGATTTTAATTCATATTGCTCGTCATCAATGCTAAATGAAATTACAGTAAAAAGTTCAACTCAAAAAGTGGTGGTTTACATCATAATTTGAAACTAGAGAGAAAAGTGATGCAAAAGAAAAAAAATTGAAAACGTCTAGTCCGTTTTCTCGCTGTTACCGCAGCGTCAAGTACACGTGGTCACCTTCTTTGCTGGCAGCTTTTCTTTGCCGAAGGCCGTTTTTATTCTTTGCTGGAGGCCTTTGCCAGAGGTCTTTTTATTTTGCCTCCGGCAAAGCCTTCTTTGCCGAAGGCCCAAAAAAAGGCCGCCGGCAAAAACCGAGGCCTCCGACAAAGACAGATTTTCCCGTAGTGTACACTGCTAATAATATAGTACATCACTTTTTGTTAAGGTTTTTTATGAAATTAATTTACTTACTTCTAATGTGGTAGACTGTAGCATATCTATGGGGTGCACACTTTTTTTATCTTTTTTTTGCAGGTTTTCTGAATTCATAGATTATATGCTTGCTACAGGGGCGGAATGGAAAGCGCATGCGTGGGCAGCTCGAGGAAATTGTGAATTTGTGATACTTCAAGTTTCTCTCTCAAACGAAGTACTATTGCAGAACGGAGTAGCAATTAATATATTAATTAATGGAGACGATCGAGGAAGCTGCCTATAATTAAACCCGGCATCGATCGGAGCTCTTGGTGGACGCAAGAAACGCAAACAACACACAATCCACCGGCGCCAGGAGCAAGAGAAAGGAGGCACAACAATGGCGCACAGCGGCGGCAGCATCGCCTTCTTCGGGACCTTCAGGCCTCTGGTGCCGCTGGACATCTTCTCATTGCCAGCGAATCCGCAGCCGTCGTCGGCCGAGCAGCGCCTCACCGATGGCATCTCCTACAACCACAACGGGCGCGCCATCCCTCCGGCGCCGCTCAAGGAGCTGCTCGCCTTCCTGGCCAAAAAGGACCCCCCGGTGAAGTGCGGCGGCGCTACTCCGGACGACGTGGACAGCGGTCTCGTCACCGGCATCGTCTTGGTCTCCGAGAGGGACAACGGCCTGGAGACGCTCCATGTGGCCCTGAGCGTCAAGGACACGCCCACGCCCACGGTGCTGAGCCTGCGCGACATCTACGGCCACGACGACACCTTCAGCGGCGTCCGAATGGAGGACAGCGGCTGCTTCGCCGGCGGCTTCACGGTGGGCAC
Source organism: Brachypodium distachyon (assembly GCF_000005505.3). Lineage (NCBI taxonomy): Eukaryota > Viridiplantae > Streptophyta > Magnoliopsida > Poales > Poaceae > Brachypodium > Brachypodium distachyon. The sequence continues at coordinate 12,478,620 of NC_016134.3, read as the reverse complement.
CAGGGCTGTTGGGCACTCGCTGGTGTACGTGTCCACCAAGGAGCCGGCGAAAGCACGGCGCACCCCGTGGACCGCGGTGTACAAGACCAGCCTCGAAGACGGCAGCACCGAGCGGCTCACTCCGCAGTGTAAGCTACTCCCTCCATTAATTCCATGAAACAGCTCATATATCTACTTGTTCTCTTGTATAGTATAGCTCATTAATTTCACATATCGATCCCCACTCCCGGCCAAACTCGAGCCATGACACGACACATATGTGCATGCAGATCAATACGACATAAACCCGGCCGTGTCGCCGTCTGGGAAGAGGGTGGCGGTGGCCAACTTCCGGTTCAACCAATGGACCGGCGAGATCGACCGCATCAACACGGACATTGTGGTGATGAACGTGGACCGGCAGGCGCAGGGCGGCCTCAGGCGCCGCGTCGTCATCAAGGACGGCGGGTGGCCCACGTGGGGCAGTGACAACGTCATCTTCTTCCACCGTGGTAAGTTTGTGCCTGGCAGGCGGCAGCCCTGTTGGCAAGTGTTCCGCTACGACCTCACCACCAACAAGATCGACGCCATGACGCCTGAGAATATTGACGCGATGACTCCCGCCGCCATCGACGAGAACAAGGTGGCCGTGGCTGCCACCCGGGCGCCGTTCGGGCTGCAGGCAGTGGCGCCCGAGCAGCGCACCGCCGTGGGCCAGTTCAGGCAGATCGAGATCTATGAGGCCGGCAAGCCTGCAGACCCTGTGGTGATCACCAGCAACAAGACGGACCACTACAACCCGTTCCTGCTGCAGCGCGGCAGCAGCAACACGTCAGTGGGGTTCCACCGCTGCAGGGACGGTGACGCCGAGAAGAAATTCAGCATGCTGAAGAGCCCGCCGACGCACCAGGACGTGGCGCTCTACCGTGGCGCCGGCGTGTTCCCGACCTTCACCAACAAGGGCTCCGAACTCGCCTACGTGGACAACGACTTCAGAACCGTGTATGTCGCCGACGGAGGAGTTGAGCCGCGAGCAGTCTACAAGGTACGTCATAGTTAACGCATGTACTACCTCCGTTCCTATATTCTTGTCGTGATTTTAGTTCAAATTATTTTCAACTATAATCTCACGACAAGAATTTAGTAACGGAGGGAGTAGTAATCCTGTATCATTGATTCACTATCTCGCTCACTCTACCGTCCCGGTCCTGCAGCACGAAAACAGCAACAAAATCTTGTCCGTGACGTGGAACCAGAAGCACGACACCCTCTACTGCTGCATCGGCACGGCCTTCACCGGAGGCGAGATACAGATCTGGGCCATCTACAACGTTTGCGACGAGGACACGAATAAGCAGAGCTGGAAGCAACTCACGGACGACACAAAAAAGTACAACAACGCCTTCCCGTCCAGCAACAAGGAAGGGGACAAGCTGGTGTTCCGGTCGTCGTGCGACCGGAGCGGCGGCGACAACAAGTTCAAGAACCTCTACATCATGGAGGACGCCACGGAAGGGGACTCCAGCGCCGGCAAGGTGACGCAGCTCACCAAGGGGGACTGGACCGACACCCACTGCTGCTGGTCGCCCACGGACGACTGGATCGTCTTCTCCTCCTCCCGCGACAGGGCGCCCCCTGGCACGGACCCGGCCATCCTCGACGCCGGCTGCTTCTCCATCTTCATGGTCAACTACAAGGACCCCAGCGTGGTGGTCAGGGTCATGCACAGTGACATGTCCCTGGCCGGCCACGTGTGCCACCCAGTCTTCAGCCCGGACAGGAAGAGCATCGTCGTCACCTCCGACGTCGCGGCTGTCTCCGCCGACCCGGCCTCTCTGCCCATCTTCATCCACTCTGTCAGGCCCTACGGCGACATCTTCACCATCAAACTCCGCGACCCGGACTGCCTCGAGAAGAACGGGGACATCGTGGAGTTCGACCGCATCACGCACAGCCGCTATGAGAACTCCACGCCCACCTGGACCGAGTTGGCTGCAGACCCCAATGACCTGCTGACCAGCAGCCGCACTGGCCATGCGGCGGGGCCGTGTCCCTTCTTGCACTCTACAGCCTACAAATGCTAGCATGCATTCATGCCTGCCATCTATCGCGCCAGCTTCCATGTTTTGTTTGTTAATTTTGATTTGTTCCACCTGGCCTGCATCTACGTACGTGTCGACACGCAAATAAAAGACCTTCCCATGCATATTTATGTATCCCACATCTATATTCCATCCCTTCCAAAATATTACCGTCTACTATTTGAAACGATTTGCCTCATACAGATGGTATTCAATTGTCACCAAGGCCGTGAGTGTAGATCATTGGGATCGCCCAGAATGTCACCCGACCTACTTGATTGGCTCTTTTATGCCTGTCCGACGTATTTTAGAGGGGGTGTTTGTTCGATCTCCATGAGACTATGCATGAACTTCATCGGCGGAAGAAAATGGATGGGCCCTGTTCAAAATTTATGTTCAGAAGGCTTATGACAAGGTCAAATGGCCATTTCTCCGGCAAGCGGTTCGGATGAAAGGCTTTGACCCTAATGTGAGCGGATCATCCAATTTGTTCAAGGGGCAGTGTGGGGGTAAAGGTCAATGATGACATTGGCCATTACTTTCAAACTGGGAAGGGGTTGCAACAAGGGGACCCCCTCTCCCAATTCTCTTTAATGTTGTGGTGTTGGCCATCCTTATAGAGGGGAAAAGAGGATGGTCAGGTGGATGGTCTCATCCCTCATCTTGTTGACCATGATATAGAGAAGGCAATTAATATGAAACTGATCTCTCTTGTGCATATTTGAGCAGCTTTCGGGTGTCAAAATAAATATTCATGTGTGAAAATTCTCTGCTTTGGTCGGCGTCAAGAGAAGGATTCTGGTTATATTATAGGCAAAATTTTGGGTGTGAAGCTTGGCCCCTACCGTTTCGTTATCTCGGGACAGCGAGCCATCATAGGAGATTACTGAATAACGAGTGGACAGCTGTTGAGGAACGTTTCGAGAAAAAATTGGGTTGTTGGACAGCTGTTGGACCGGTTCAAGTTACTCTCCTGTGGAGACCGACTTGTTCTAATTATTAATTATGTACTTACAGGTAAGTGCTTCTGTTTATGTTATCCTTTTTTGTGATACCTACGGCAACGATTGGATTTCTACAAGTCTCGTCTCTTTTGGCAAACTTATGATCACAAGAACATTATCTGTCTCTCTAAAAACCATGGGGCCTGGGTATCGAGCTGCTGGTCCTCGATAATAAGTGTCTACTCAGCAAATGGATATTTAAGCTACGTAATAAGGAAGGTTTGTGGCACCAGTTTCTTCATAATAAGTATCTTCATTCTAACAATTTGTCTGAAACATGTTCTATCGACGGTACCTCTAACGTTGGGTTCACACATTTACTAACCGGGAATAAGTGGACAGCGTGGTTGCACTTAGTCCAGTGATTAATGATGGTAAACCTGTCTACTGGACTGGATAATTTTTCTTGGATTTTTGAATAATTCAAGAAAGTTCTTTGTAAACTCCCACCGAAAGTCTTCGGTCGTAGAGTCCTTTTGACAAAAGATATCCTAGTCAAGCGAAAATATGCGGGATGTATGAAATGTTATTTTTGTGACGCGACGGAGTGTATTTAGCATTTGTTCATTTCGTGTCCATTGGCAAAAATCATTTGGAGAATTATATATTCTGCTTTGGTATTAAGTTTAGACGGTTTATCTCCAAAATCACCAGAACCAAGGAGTATTAACTATCCATCTCATTCATGTATTGGATTCATATGATTTTGGATGGAGTACGGGCGACATATAAGGCTAGTATAATTTTTTGAGAAGAATTGAATAAAATATTATTAAAACAAGCAAAGCAGGTAGGTTTTACATGTGAAACTCCAAATTAAGCCAATCCCAAAACGTAGTAACGGAGAAAACGGAATCACAATGTACAAGCCAATCCCAAACCGTATATCTAATTAAGTTAATTTGTAACAATCAAATAATCAAGGATTACGTCGATCCAGATAACGGTTGATATGATCAAGCTCGCAGGAAGCGCTTGATGAGTGCGAGCAGGTCGTCTGCCGCGGGAGAGAAGGGCCTGGTGGCAAAGAAGGCGTGCTCCTGCCCGGCGAACACGGCCAGCTCCACGTCCTTCCCCATGGCCCTGAGCCGCTCCGCGTACTCCACGTCCTTGTCCCTCACCATGTCGCACTCGGCGGCCACCACCAGCATGCGGCCGACGTGGGCCGTATCCAGGCTCGGGCTGCCCGCCCCAAACGGGTTCACCAGCGGGTGGTCCTTGTCCGCCCCCGCCGGCATCATCAGCCGGAAGTACCTGTCGGACGCCGCGCGGCTCAGGAAGGCGGCGTCCGGCGCGTCCAGCTCCGACTGCGTCACCTTCTCCGACAAGAAAGGCGGCATCAGAAGAATGTAGCCGGCTATCTTTATCTTTATCTTCTTCTTGTCGAGGAGTAGCAGGTGGTGAGCGAGTGTGGCGCCGGAGGACTGGCCGCCCAGGAAGATTTGGGTGGTTTCTGCTGGCAGCCATGGGTCTGCAGAGCCAGAAGAGATGCGGGCTGCGACCCAATGGAGCGCCGAGGCAGCGTCGTCCATGGCGGCGGGGAGGCGGTGCTCGGGGGCGAGGCGGTAGTCGAAGGAGAGCACGATGGCCGGGAGCTCGGCCGCGAGGCGGAGGCAGCCGGCATGGTTCTTGGGCCAGGAGTAGGAGCCGAACACGAAGCCCCCGCCGTGGAAGTACACCAGGACCGGCAGCTGCTGCTTGTTGTCTGGCTTATTGTTATGTGGCCGGTACATGCGGACGCCGAGGTTGTGACGGGTGTCGTACACGGCGTCCTTCCACTCGACGCGGCCGTCGTCGTAGTCGGCACCGGCGGGGAATGGAGGCGGCGTGGAGCGGAGCACGGTGCCGTCGCTTAGCAGCTTCATCACGCCGAGGCAGTCCTCCACGACGTAGGGGCAGGGTAGTTTCGCCATGTTGAGAGGAGAGGGGCTCGATGAGCATGTCGTTGATTCAGACTTGCGGGATGAGATCACCGTGGAGGACGGCATGGTCGATGTGCATGCTACTCTCGATCGCTCCAATGCCTAACGTACAGGCAATTATATATATGCAGTGTTAAATTTATATATATGCATGCACCTTTGCATGTAACCTTTCGCCACCTCTGCACTCCGATCCCTTGTTTGTTTGGAGCCTCGTCACTGGTGGTTGAATTAATAGACCAAACACGAACGCTATTGCACGAGCGCCTGACCATTTGCACCCGCGCACTGGCAAATGCTGCGTCCCTAGAAAAAGAATAAATTTCACAAAACCACACCTTTTGAGGCTAGAATTTCAGTCAGTTACAATTTTAGTGGTTTGCAAAAAAAAACCACAACTTTAGGGGTAATTATTTTCAGAAAACCCAAATCCAGCGGATTAGCGAGTTTGACAGCGAAACTGACAAGCCCGGTGTGATATGTCATTTTTTTTTGCAAATCCATTTATCAACCCACCCCTCGCTTCCTCCGTATTCGCACATCTAAGACTGTGGCCTCCCTGTCGGCGGCCGGCGATGGGGAGGATCCAGGCATCGCGCATCCAGGCCCTAGAGGCCGCTGCCCCGCTCACCCCCCCTCTGCCGCGCAAGAAGAACCCTTGCGCCCCTCCCTGCGCACAGAACCAAGCTCGGGACCCGATTTCGAGCTCTGCCACCCGCCTCTCTCTGGCGAGAAATTGTCGGCCCTCAGCTGCGGGATTCGTCTCTCTGTCGCCTCCGTTGGTACCACGACGCAGCCACGACCATCCCGAGGCATCGGTTCAACTACTACGACCATTGGAGAGACCCCCATCGCTGTCGATTTCCATTGACCCCTATCTTCTTCTCTATGGCCGGCCCCCTACCGATTCCCACCTCTGACCACTCTGTTGCCCATCCTCCATCCCTCATGCACAGCCGCCGCCCCCATCCTCTCCAGCGGCCTGCCGCCCCTATCCACACCACGGGCGTGGGGAGCCGCCCCCATCCTCACCACAGCCCACCGCCGCTCCCATCTTCACGCAGGAGCCGCCGCGCCCCATCGTCTGTTCATCACGCATGAGACGCCGCCCCCATCCTCTCCACGGGCCGCCGCCCCTATCCACACCACGGGTACTGGGCGCCTCCCCCATCCTCACCACGTCCAGGCCTTCAGGGAAGAAGATGAGGTCCAAGTAAGAAGATAAGGGGGTCCAGGGAAAAAAGAAGAAGCCGAGGGGTTCAGTGAAAAAAACATCACACCTTACATGTGGAGCCGACCTGTCGGTTTCGCTGTCAAACTCACTAATCCGGTGGCTTTGAGTTTTCTGAAAATAATCCACTGAAATTGTGATTTTCTGTTGCAGACCCCTAAAGTTGTGCATGAACGAAACCCTAGCCCCAGAAGGGTGTGGTTTTTTAGAATTTACTTCATTCCAACATTGTTCACCAAACAGTACTTCTTTCATTTTATCTCCAAAGAAACAGAAAAGAAATAGTCGTTACAGAAGAAAGCACCGACCTTCCACGTCTATATTTAATCGAGCTCTTCTACTGTACCCTAAAAATAATTAGAACCCTCCATTCTTTTGATCTAACGGTTCAGATGAGCAGTTACTCCTTAATACTCCAATTTGGGTGTGTGGACTATCAAGACGGAGTATTCTCAGGCAGGGGTAAAAAAGTAATCAAAGATCGTCCTTTTCCCTCTTCCCCGTCTGTCCCGGTCGATTCACTTCGTCGAGCCGCTCTTCTCCGCCGGCGCTGCACTCCACCTCCATTCCCTCCGCGCCATCGCGGCAGACCGCCTCCCGAGCGTCCTCCGCCGCGGCAGGCCGCCTCCCAAGCTCCCTCCGTCGCTGAGTCTGGTGGCGGCCTTTGCCTTCCCTCGTGCGTGCGTTCGAGGCCGCAACTACCGAGCAGTTGCGGGACCGACGGTGACTCTAATGAGCGGCTGCCCGGGCCGCGCTCTACAACATCGTTGCCACGGTCACGCTCCTCGCCGATGTGCTAAACTGTTCCGAATAGACCGGGTGCCAGGAGAAGGCAGCACCGGGAGGCCGTGTTTTTGTCCCCATCGTTTTCTCCCGATCATTCTCCCTCTCCCGATCATTCTCTACACCGTGTCCTCGTAGTGCAAGCAGACAACTGAGGTGCTATGCACTGAAAGTGTTTGATGAAATTACCAGGTAGCGGTGGCTAGGGAATGATGATGTAATCAGTCTGTAGCTCAGTTGACGTAATTGTTGTGCAGAGTAAAGCCAGTGTTCAGGAGATTTACATGGGTAGGGATCCACCAACGTTTACTTCAATGAGAGTTCTACTAGTTCTACTTCTACCTCAGACATCAGATCGATGATGAATGTTTCCTTTTCTTTTTGAAGTTTGATCTGAATATTTCCTTTTTTTCTCACCGGAGTTGAGGAAGAAGAGGAAAGAGGTGCTACGGTGGTGGTGGCCGGCGGCAGCGGCAGGGAACCATGGGTCCTATAGGTGGTCGCAGCTAGCACGTGGGACAGGACTCGCCAGGGCCGGCGACTAGGTGGCTGTGGGGGGCGAAGATGGCCGGCAGCAGGGGCCGGCCGCGGCGACGGGGTGGCTGCAGGCGACGCCACACGGCGAGGAGGGGCGAGGCGGAGGCGCTCTAATCGATTAGGGAAGAGAATGATCGGGAGAGGGAGAGAAAGTCTAATATTTCGTATATTTTTTGACATTTTATTGATCTGAAAATGTGAAAAGTCAGGACTGCCCTTCTCTGATACTCCGTTGAGGCTGGATGGAGTATTAGTTACGGGAGATTCTGCCATTTAATCAGCTTCTTGCTTTGGTCAAATTAACGACGGTTGAATAGACTAAGCGTCTTTGTCGGTCTTGCATGTGTGCGTACAACGCATTCATGGAGAGAACGACTCTGGCTAGCTACGTCATAGTTTAATGTGCCTCTTCTCGCGATGCAAACGGCCATCCATGGAGAGGAAAGACTCTAGCTACGTCCTAGTATAAAACTAATTGGTCAACGAGTCATGAGTGGCAAACAATTAATTGTGCAGGCCACCGGTACAATAATTAAGCCGGTAAATAATTAAGTTGTGTTTCTGTCGACATCTCGATCTATATATCTTCCAGCTGACGACATGTTTATGACGTCCGGCCTGCAGACTTTCTTTTTTTTGACCATGGATAACTGAACCTCACATGCGATCGCTTTGTTAAATAAGCTGTGCTCCAATTTTGTCCCAACCTCTCGCTGCATTATTGGTAAAACGAGAATCCAAGAATAATTCCTGCCATGTTCATGTTTGATCGCTCTCTTTCCTTTTGGCTGTCCCCAAACTATTTTATCAGTTATGACTTATGACACTGCACGCCATGTGAAGGAATTAATTGATTGCAACAAGATGCTAACAATGACCTAGGCCTATGGGTTGACCCTGCTAGGTCTTGAACATTATGGAGCATCAATACAAAGAAAATAAAGCTAGCTGTCCTACTTGGGACGACCTAAGGCTCTCCCAATGCTTGTATCTTATAATTGTATCTTAAATATTAAATGGACATTTAGATAGACCTTTAACAATGAATTGTATCTTAGTACGGTATCTAAAGGATATTTCATTTAATTGGTTTTAGGATCAACACTGCCATCTTAATCTCGCGATCTATTTGTGGCTAAATAACTAATTCACATCAGCAAAAGGCGCAGCTCTAGTTATGAATCATGTCCCATCAGAAAAGGATCGATGCTAGAGAAAGCAAATGAAAATAAAGAGAAAAGAAAAACTAAAAGGGATCGGCTGAGAGCTTGGAACAAATCGAAGCTCAACTGAAGAAGAAAAGAAGATCGATGCTGGAGAAAAGGAGGATCAAAGCTGGCTTGCGACAAATCGAAGCTCGACAGCCTGAACCAAAGCTCGGCCGCAGCGAATCGAAGCTTTTTTGTTTTGAACTTAGCGCGAATCGAAGTTCTGCTACCACAAATTCATACTCAACTATCATGAATGGTGCCAGACAATCATTGGTCTTGAATATTATGAACCTCATATACATCAGACAATACTTACTTTGTTTAGTACGTCATTGCATGTTCATTGCCTTGTGAAAAGAGGAGCTCGAGCATGTTGATTCAGATTTGCGCGATACGACCGTTGAGGACGGCATGATATGGATCATCATTCATGGAACATGCATGATTCCCCATTAGAACATGCATGTGAGCTTCATGCGTGACTAGAGCTAACATCTTTCCAGGAATAATAAAGAAAGAATGGCTACAGAAGAAAGGCCCGAGCTTCCACGTCAATATTTAATCAGCTTCTCGCTTGGGTCAAATTACCGACGATTGAGTAGACTAAAGCGTCTTTGTCCACCGGTTGCAGGTCGCTAACAATTAAGCTGTGTTTCTATCATCATGAATCTATCATCCAGCTGACGACAGGTTTATGACGTCCTCACATGCCATCTCTTTGTTAAATAACAACGACCTAGACCTATGGGAAGACTCTGATTGGTCTTGAATATTATGGAGCGTCAATATATATTCATTGGCCAATATTGAATTACTTTGATTAGCAATTGCATGTTCATTGCCTTGTGAAGATCAGGAGCTCTCGAGCATGTTGATTCAGATTTGCGCGATAATTAAGATCCGTGGAGGACCGCATGATGCTCTCGCGGTGCTTCGCCAATGTACAGATCTATGCATCGACTCGAATTAATGCACTAACATGGATCTCATCATTCATGGAGCATGCATGATTCCCTCATTAGAACATGCATGTCAGCATGTGAGCTCATGCGTGACGTCGACTAGAGTTAACATCTTCCAAGAATAAATGAAGAATAAAGAAAGAAAGCACCGTGCTTCCACGTCAAATGTTTAATCAGCTTCTTGCTTGGGTCACATTAGCGACGATTGAGTAGACTAAAGCGTCTTTGTCCGAGTTGCATGTGCGTACAACGCATTCATGGAGAGGAAATACCACATCGATCTGTCTTCCAGCTAGCTGACGACAATTTGATGACGGCCGGCCTGCGTGTTCATTCACCATAGATAACAGAACCTCACATGAAATCGCTTTTATTCCAACTCCAACAATGTGTGCGCCATGTGCATATGGTTGATCGATCTTTCCTTTCAGCTGTCTTCAAACAATTTTATCAGTTATGACACTGACTTATGAGTTACTCGACGGCCGGAGAACAACCACCTGCAAAAATAAGTTTTTTTTTTCTTACTGGAAATCAAATCATTTCTGCAATTCCAAATTGACCAGCAAATTGCACAAGCCCACAAGGATAAGCGATGGAAACTATTTACTTAACCCCGTAAGCCACCGCCCAAAAAATTAGCAATGCAAGTAAGAGGCAGTAATTAAATTAAATGTGACAAAACGGCTCGGTACCAACCAACTCACCAAGCTTGCCATGAGACATTGAAAAAACACATGCTTGATAGTCTCATTTTGATCACAAAAAACACATTTTTTGCAACCATTCCAATTTCTCATAGCCAAGTTATTTTTCGTGAGAACAAACCCTCCACAAAAGAACCATGGATTTTTTTTAAGAGGCACTTAAAGTTTCTGAATAATCTTAAGGCGGAAATGACAATTATAATTAATCAAATTCTGATAAAACGATTTCATTGTGAACGCACCAGATGTCGGACCCTATTTTTCTGTTTTGTTCCTCCTTTGTTTTTCCATATATTAACATTTCCAAATTAATATATTCTCCCTGCTTGTCGCAATTTTTGTTTGAGGAAACACCACCTATTAGTAAAAATAAAAATGAATATCCTAAAGATCTAAACAGAGCCGGTACAAAAATTCCAAGTATTGACGCCTGATCGATGCCGGCCGGCCGGCCGGCCGGCCATGTCCTAATTAAAAGCGCTCCCTGGATCGCCCACTTACTCCATCATAGTCGAAGAAAAGAAGCTAAAGAAATACTGCTACAGCTAGTTTGGGGTTGGGCCGGCGATCGAGGAATCAATGGAGTCGTCGGCGCATGTGCTGGTGTTCCCGTGGCCGCTGCAGGGCCACATCAACTGCATGCTCGACCTCGCCGCCGTCCTCCTCGACGCCGGCGTCCGCGTCACCTTCCTTCACACCGACCACAACCTCAGCCGCCTTCCCAAAGGATCGACGACGACCCTGGCACCACAACAGGGCCTCCGTCTTCTCTCCATCCCTGACGGCCTCCCCGAAGACCACCCACGCTCCGTGCGCCACCTCAAGGAGATCTCCGAGTCCATGCTCACCACGGGCCAAGCCGCCTACCGCGCCCTGCTCCTGTCCCTTTCTTCAGCAGCTGCCGGTTCCCCTGTGACATGCGTTATCGCCGATGGCATCATGCCGTTCGCGGTCGACGTGGCCGAGGAGCTTGGCGTCCCGGCGCTGGCATTCCGCACGGCCAGCGCCTGCAGCTACCTGGCGTACCTGTCCGTGCCCAGGCTCCTGGAGCTCCAAGAGGCTCCTTTCCCTTCGGACGAGCCCGTGCGCGGCGTGCCCGGCATGGAGCGCTTCCTGCGGCGCCGAGACCTTCCTCGCGGAGTCGGCATCCCCAAGGGCGACGGCGTGGAGTTCGACCCCATGCTGCTCACAATCGCCGACGGCATCGCGCGCGCCGGCAAGGCGCGGGCGCTCATTCTGAACACGGCCGCATCCATGGAGGGCGCCGCGCTCGGCCGGATCGCGCCGCACATGCGCGACCTTTTCGCCGTTGGCCCTCTCCACGCCACCAATGGCGTCGCCAATGCCAATGCCGAGGCCAGTGGCAATGGCAATGCCAGTGCCAACACCAAAATCAATGGCAATGGCAGAGGGAGCGAGGAGCACCACGGGTGCATGGCGTGGCTGGACGCGTGGCGAGAGCGGTCTGTGGTGTACGTGAGCATGGGGAGCCTGGCGGTGATCACGCACGAGCAGTTCACCGAGTTCCTCTGCGGACTCGTGGGCGCCGGGCATGCCTTCCTCTGGGTGCTCCGCCCGGACATGGTACTCCAGGCAACAACAACCAGCTCTATCTCCGTTACCGACGCCGTCATGGCAGCTGCAGGAGACAAGGCGCATGTCGTGGAGTGGGCGCCGCAGAGGGCCGTGCTGCGGCACCGGGCCGTGGGGTGCTTCCTGATGCACGGGGGGTGGAACTCCACGCTGGAAGCCGTGGCCGAGGGCGTGCCCATGGTGTGCTGGCCCTTTTTCGCCGACCAGCAGATCAACAGCCGCTTCATGGGCGCAGTGTGGAGGACCGGCTTGGACATCAAGGACGTTTGCGACAGGGCCATCGTGGAGCGCGAGGTCAGGGAGGCCATGGAGTCCGCCGAGATCCGGGCCAGGGCGCAGGCGATGGCGCACCAGTTGGGGCTGGACGTTGCTCCGGGGGGTTCGTCGTCATCCGAGAGAGACCGGCTCGTCGCCTTCATCAGGGATCTCAGCGCCCTGCAGCGTGTCTAGTTTATTAGGATGAACAACTTCGATCGAGTATTACTAAGTTTTTGAATTTAGGTTTCATTTTGAATCATATTAATTGTAGTTGCTTCACAAAATATCTCACATTTTGCATTTGGAAAATTAGAAATCATTTTTTAAACCAACATTTGCAAAGATCTTTGGCAATGTTGTTTGTCACTAGAAGATGCACCTTTGTGCAAAAAATGGATACATTATCATGAACTATGCCATGTAAATGCGCGGAACTTTGGTCATTTGGCCTAACAACCCATTTTGTTAAGAGTTTTTTTTGCACAGTTGTCGAAGTTAAATTACAAGTTTATCATTTTTCATGGCAAATATTACACGTAAGAGGGCTCCATGCCAAATAATGTACTTGTTTTTATATTTTCTTAATATTGTTTGACTTTTCTGAAGATGGGGTAAAAGTTGTCGACACATCTTATCATAGGAAGGTGTTGAATATTTCAACACCCTTTATGAATCTTATATATTACTTACTTGGGTACAGTGGCGGAGCCAGAAATCGAAGAAGGATGGTGCTAAGATAGGCCTAATGGTGCTATATCCGTAGATTTTCATACTTATAAGCCAGATTAGTCAATAGCTTCTCCTTCTAAACATCCTAGCTAGGCCGGTGCTACAGCACCGGTAGCACCGGTCCTGGATCCGCCCTTGCTTGGGTACCTTAAAATGATTTTTGGAATTTTGTAGGAAAAAACTATTACACACTTGTAGTTCAAATTTGAATTACTTTTGTGAAAGCGCGAGAAATGCATTTAAATGGGGAAAAGTATCTAGAAATCTAGAAAATTAAAAATCTTTGGACATTAGCAATGAAACAAGTTCTACTTTGTGGGAAAATTTGATATTTGCCATTTGAATCCATATTTAGTGTACTTGCTTCACAAAATACTTTGTTTTTTGCAATTTAAAATGGAAAATCATTTTTTATAACCAAAAATTCGTAACCTCTTTTGCAATATTGCTTGACATGACAAGATGCACCTTTGTGCCAAAAATGGATACATTATCATGAACTATGGCATATGAATGGACAAAACTTTGATTATTTGGCTTAAAAACTACAGTTCAACTATGGGAAATAACAAATTTGTATTACATATGTCATTTTTAAAATTTTACCATCTGATATTATTGTATTACTATGTTAAGCAATAAAAATTAAGACTTCAGCAAAAATAATCACATTTTTCTGATTTTTTATGAATTAGTTAGGAACTTGTTAGGAACTTGGAAGTTGTTGCCGAGAAAGCAAATCCGCAAGCGAAAGAAAAGGATGGCGATGGACCTGTGTGGAAAAGGAGGTCGGTGTTTTGGGACCTGCCTTACTGGAAATTTTTACAAAGCCATCACACCATAGATGTCATGCACGTCGAGAAGAACGTGTGCGACAGCTTGTTGGGCTTGCTAATGAACAATGCAGATAAGACAAAAGATGGGCCAAAGGCATGGAAGGACCTGGAGTTCTTGGGCATAAGGAAGAAGCTGTGGGCGGTAGAGGAAGAGTCACCGGAAGACCACAATGGTGAAGTCACGGTAACGACACGATGTAAACCTGTGTTTAACACCTTGAGCAAAGCCGAGTTACATAGAATGTGCCAGTGTCTCCACAGCATAAAAGTTCCATCCAACTACTCGTCCAGCATCAAGAGACTCGTTGACATGAAAAGTCACAAGCTTGTTGGCATGAAGTCTCATGACTGTCACGTGATTATCACGCAGTTAATTCCAGTTGCAATAAGAGGTGCCGTGGAGCCATGGGTCAGAGAGACGGTGATGAAGCTTTGTGACTTCTTTGACACAATCGGGCAAAAATCCATCACGGTGAAACGCTGCCTCCAGCTGAAGGATTCAATGATACAAATTTTGTGTGAATGTGAGATGTTCTTCCCTCCAACATTCTTTGATATCATGGTACATCTGATGGTCCATATCACCGACGAGATAATCCTACTAGGGCCCTCCTTTCTGCACAACATGTATGGGCCCGGACGATACAACGGGGTGCTGAAGCGGTATGTTCGTAACAGAGGGCATCCAGAAGGTAGCATCATGCAAGGCTACCATGCAGAAGAGTGTGTGGAGTACGCCACTGATTGGTTGGCGGATCGCAAACCCATATGAGTACCCGAATCACGACATAAGGGCAAACTAGAAGGTGAAGGCGGGCTTGGCCAGAAGGTTCTGGATGTGTATTCATCGGGGAGAGAGGACGATTATATGAGAGCACATACAATGGTGCTGCAACATATGTACGAGGTCCATCCTTTCATCGACATGCATATGGAAGAACTTGAAAACCAGTACCCTAACAGGAGTGCTAATTGGATACACAAGACCCACAATGCAACATTCGCCATGTGGCTCAAGAGTTTTTGGTATGCCAGGGTGGCGGCAAATGAAGAAGAAAGGACCGCTCAAAATTTTTCGCGGCTACCCGACGGCTGGCATAGTGACTTACCAGTCGTACGCAATGAACGGGTATACGTACTACACCAAGGATCAAGATTGTAAGAGCAGTTACCAAAATAGTGGTATAGTGTTGGTTGCTGAGACTAGTTCTGATAACCAAGGCACTACAGAAGCGTAGTATGGCGTGATCGAAGAGATTTGGGAGCTTGACTACACCTTCACCACCATCCCCATGTTCCGTGTCAGATGGGCACGTGATGTCAGACAAGAAGATCATAGATTCACAACAATGACCCTGCCTCGTGAGGTTTCTCGTCATAAAGTGGACGTGAAGAAAATCCCAGCAAGATGGGAACCATGACAGTTTGCTACAAAATGCAAACAAGTTTTCTTCATCGACGACCCGACAAGCAAGAACCGTGTTGTCGTCAGGAGAGGGGAAAGAAGCATAGTTGGCGTCGACGGAGTTACTTCACAACAAGACTATGAAGGTTTTCCTGATCCAACGTCAAAGCAAGAAGAAGAAGAAGCATCACGGACAATCCAGACAAGGAAGAAGTCAAGACCTGAGGCAAGAGAGGAGGCATACGCTAGAAGCTGCCACAACGAGACCCTAAAATATAAGAGGAAGGAGAAGACCAGAAAGAAGAAGAAGGACAAGATTGTGGAATAGTTGATATTTGTGTATCTTTTCGTAGTTGATGTTTAACGATGCTTTTGAATGGAAAATTGTAACTTGTATCATGTCAAATTTGAAATCAAAAGTCTTAAATATGATCTGAATTTGAAATAACTTGTTCAAATTTGAAATCAAAAATATGTTCTGAATTTGAAATAACTTGATCAAATTGTCTTAAATAACTTGTTCAAATTTCAAATAAAATGTTTTAAATATGTTCTGAATTTGAAGTAACTTGATCAAATTTGAAATCAATTGTATTAAATAACTTGTTCAAATTTCAAATCAACTGTATCAAATAACTACTTGTTCAAATTTGAAATCAAAAATATGTTCTGAATTTGAAATAACTTGTTCAAATTTGAAATCAAAATTTCTTAAATAACTTGTTCAAATTTCAAATAAAATGACTTAAATATGTTGTGAATTTGATTGAACTTGATCAAATTTGAAATCAATTGTATTAAATAACTTGTTCAAATCTCAAATCAAATGTCTTAGATATGTTCTGAATTTCATGGAAAAAAAATTAGCCCACCCAGTCAACACAGCTGTTCGGGTTCGGGCCCAGCCTGGCGAACCAGGGAGCTGCCTACTACCTACTAGGGCAGGTTTGATCGGGCCCACAGGGCTTTGAACGAGCCCACCAAGTTTCAGAACGACAACCAGGCCCACAGGCCAGGAAGAGAGGAAACCGGGCCCACTGGCCAGGAAGAGATGTGATTCGGAAATGATAGTGCAGGTGGAGAAGGCTATTTATGTGGTCAGATTCTCTGTAAACTAGCGAGGTGGGACTAAAACTCCCAACGCACTGCGCGAAAGCTCGCTCCGAGGAGCACTAGTAACGATGAAAACGCAAGAACCGCCACTAGCATGAAGCACTTGTGGCGGTGAAAACGCAGCAAACCGCCACTAGTGCTGGCGCAAAAATTCCCCTTGTGCGGAGGAGCACTAGTGGCGGTGGATACGCAGGGAATCGCCACTAGCATCGAGCACTAGTGGTGGTGCTGGCAAAAAAACCATCCACTGATATGATACGCAGGAGCATTGGAGACCTTAAGTTTGTGTACCTTATATCAGGGGCGGTTCTCACGACAAAAACCGCCGCTGGTGACGAATTTCCAATAAGCTATTAAATTCATAATATATTCTCTCGGTTTTAAATAAATACACCACCTGTTCTTTTATGTGTATAATAAGATTGTTTATTAACAATAAACTTCTGAACCATAAATTCAAATGTTATATACCCTAATTTCTATGATTAAGTGTCATTATGTGTGGCTTCTGTGCTATAAAAATTCTATAAAATTCAATTTTTCTCAGAACATTGTCAAATTTGGTGTGGACACTTCCAGATTGCTACAGAACACCCATAAAAAAAATTCAAGTTCAAACAAAAAAAACATGTCACATTTGGTTCATGGGGTTGGATGGTTTTTAAGAGATCTACCTACATGGTTTCAAAATGAAAATGCAATGTGAAAAAAATGAAGAACCAAGGTGCTCGCTCCAGTGCTATAGGCACTGAGGAGCATGGGTGGCGGTTGGTGGCATAAACCGGCCACTGGTGCTGGATCCAGGAGCACCGATGCAGCACCAGTGGCCGGTTTTGCAAATAGACTGCCACTCGTGCTCACTCCAGTACTATAGGCTCTCAGGAGCACTCGTGGTGGTCCGAAGAACCAAGGTGCCCTGCCCCGCCAACTGGTGACGTGGGGAAACCCAAATCACCAAAGAGGGCCTCGTCGTGTTTCGCCAACACTTGCAATGCAATCGTTCGCGAGTTCACGAACATCAACCAAAGATGGACCGAGGTGCCGCAGAGCGTAAAGGAAGATTGTTACGCCAAGGCATGGGAGAGGTTCGAGGTGCCTGATCCCACGCTCCGTGAAGAAGTATTCGGAGCAATGAAGACCACAATTCGTAGAGGCCAAAGCAATTGGGGTACCAAGGCCAGAAAATTTTTGAACGAAGATTGGGAGACGGTGATTCATAAGAAATTGTCGAGGATCACAGAGGAGGAATGGGGAGTTCAAGGAGAAGGAAAAGGATCCAAATTTCAAAGCAACCCAAGAGTGGTACGCGGCGCTACGTGCCAAGAGGAAATTTAACCACCGCCTTGGCAGTCGAGGTATCGAGGGAAAGAAGCCGGTGTGGGAGAAGGAGGACGCCGAGCTTGCAGCAAGAGGGATAGTCCCTCCTGTCCCAACAATGCTCCGTCATGATCGTTCCACCACCTTTGTGCGGAGTACCATGACAAAAGAACAGTGGACGGGCCTGAAGCCTATCCGCAATGACCAGAAAGTTTTAATCGTAAGGCCTCAACCGCCACTTCTTTTTCAGTTTAGCTTCTAACACACGCACTTATAAATTGGCACCGACTTTGTCTTATTTCAGGACAAGGTCACCGAGTTCAAGTCGGAAGGCTCCCACGACGAGCTCTGTGCACAGTGGGATTCACCACTAAGCTATGCTCTAGGAAGAAATGAGCACGGGGGCCATATTCGAGCCTTAGGAACCGGGGCCCTTCGCCGCAAAGTCTTTACTCAAGAGAAAGAAGCCCGGAGCCGTAAAAGAAAGGCCGAGAAGCACGAAGAAATAATAGAGGTGGAAAAGGGCGGCGAGGGAGGAGGTTTTCGCTTGCTTGAAAAAAGCAAGGGACTCCGGCCAGACTATGGAGGAGTTCGTTGCTACATATGATGGCAACCGGGGCGCGACACCGAGGCCACCCACTCCGCATGATCATCAGTCGACTCCGAATCCTTCGCCGCCACCGTATAAGAGCAGTGCTGGCTCCGGCACCGAACTCCCGAGTGACCCTGATGGCGCATCTGATGACATCCCGATAAGCTCCTTACTGGTACCATAGTGTATATATATACTCAATTACGTCATTCTTCACACCATAACACTTACGTACGTATGTTAATTTGTTTGTCACGCACAGAAGAGTATTAAGTGCCGGATATTGATGCCATCCACCGGGAATCCGTTAGGCACGCGTGGTCTGCTGATGCCAAGAATACTGGTCGTGCACAACATGCCCATGGCCCCGGATCATGTCAGGGTGCAGGTGGACTCCGTGCTCCCAGAATTTGACAAGACGCCGGTCCCTTATCCTCCAGAGGAGGAATCAATGACTCTAGGGCAATGCCGGGGCACGTACATCCAGTGGCCTAGGAGGTTGGTTGCCCTCGCTACCCAACCTTCTCCCTCTCCGTCGTGTCCCGGAGCGTTTCCACCGGCTTCCGCTCGACGACTTCCCTCTCCATCACCCCTTGGCCCATCCCCCAATAAGCCGGCACGTCCGGATTCACCAACGTCGGGGCAAGGAGGCTTCGATTTCGAACCAGCGCAACACTGCAGCGATGATGACGCTGCATCGGCTCATGTGCCGCCGCCTAATCCGTCACCGCCCTACCGTAAAGACAGCCAACCCTCACAACCACCACGACCTGCACCCGTGACACGGAAATCTGTAGCGGACGCGCTGGAGTACGCGTCTGGCAAGCAGGTCTCCCAGACCTTCAAGGATCAAGAGGAGGCCGAGTTTTTGAAACGCCGGCCCACCAATAAGAGGGGGTCCAAAATCAGCAAGAGATCCGGTGACTCGAAGAGTAAAGAGTTGGACTCAACGGGCAAGCAACCCAGCAATCTGCCAATAATCGAAGGGAATTGGGAAAACCGGCCAGATATTTTGAATATGAAGCCCCCCCCCCCCCTCTAGTTGGTGATTTAGTCGGCGGAGCCTACCTCGTGGCCAGGGAATTCGATAAAGTGCTGATGTTCTACCCTGGACAACCGATGGTCAGCCTTAAGGACCTAAGGAGCCTGCCGCGAGAGATGCAAGAGCTACATGGCTACGACATGGCAGCATCAGCTAATTCTGCATAACATGGCCAACAGATGAATGTGAAGGTGCTAGAGTATTATGGCTTCTATGATGCTGAAACGGGGGACTTGCAGACAAAGGAATTTACCTTCGGCATGGACTTCCTTGACTTGTTTCACGTCTTCAACCAGAAGTGCTTAGACAACAACATGTTAAGACTCTGGTGTGTATACTTCACAAGGGAGTCCTTCCGCCTGAAAGAACCACACGTTGACATTGCCGATCCTCTTTGTTCAGCAAAGCAACCATCGGTCTAGAAGAATGGAAACGGGGTTCGAGAGAGAAGGCAATTTCATACCTGGCTAAGTTCTTCGCAATGCATAAGCAACGCCGTTATGTTCTTACACTCTACCATTTAGAGTAAGTTGTTCTCACGACCATTGCTTTCTTTCTCGTTCCACTAAGTTGTTCTGTTTCCGGTTATAAATGTGTGTTCTTTTTGTAAACAGTGAACATTGGGTGGTGGTGGCCTTCTCTTTCGAAGAAGCGTCGGTGACGTATCTTGATCCACTCCGACGGAAGAAAGGCTATGAGCCGCGCGACTTCAAAGCCGTCGGAACACTCTTCGAAGAGGCGTGGATAAAAGCGGTGACTGACTATGAGGTGCCAAGCTACGGTAGGAAGAAAATGACCTATCACAGAAACTTCGCGTGCATACAACAGCCGCAAGGGACGGTCTTCTGTGGATACTACTGCGTCCACAATTGGGTCACCTGTTTCAAGCCCAAGACGAAGACGACCTACCAACAGATGGCGGATTACTTTAAGACGGAATCAGAATATGGACACAACTCAGCTGTTCTTGTGTTCGATATTCAGAGGGAGATAGCCACCATTCTCAACAAAGAGGTTCTGAAGGAAAACGGTGATTTTTATGAAGGCGGGGTTGTGCCGATGTATTGAAACTTTGATGTACAATGTTAAATATTGAATATCTATCATGGATGTAATAAGTTTTTGTCTTATTTTTGTAATAAGTTTTGTGAACGGATGATGTTATCTTCATGGATGCGCGATTTTCTCATATATATTGCGGTTATCTATTGCTGTGCTGTGATCTATTGCTGTTACAGAAATGTTCTAATATAAAAAAATATTTTTTTTAAACCGGAAAAAGAACAGTGGCGGTTCATGTTCACCGCCACTGGTAGAGTACAATGGCGGCTGTGTCCCACCGCCACTGGTGCAGTACCAGTGGCGGTGACAGAGAACCGCCATTGGTGCTACGAAAGCATACCAGTGGCGGTGAGGCATAACAGCACTGGTATACCACCAATGGCGGTGGGTAAGCACCGTCACTGTAATGTACCAGTGGCGGACATTACAGTGGCGGTGCTTTCCACGGCCACCGGTGCACTTTCCGGAGCTCTCCTACGGATTACCAGCGGCGGTTGTGCAAACCGCCACTGGTTCTGGCTAGCACCGGTGGCGGGTATCATCACCGTCACCGGTGCTCGTTAGCACCAGTGGCGCAGGCTTAGTGACGATCCGGGTTACCGTCACCGGTGTGTAATTCGGACCGCCACCTTTTCCGGAGCAGTGAAGATTTGTAGTAATGCGATCAATTTTTTACCGTGGTTTTAGGATTAATGATGAGTAATCTTATTTGATAGATGCACTACATACTTTACCGCCGCAATAGTCAAATTGTGTGAGATTGCAACGCAGGACCAGAAGATGGGCATAACGAACAAGCTGTGGCCCAATCTAAAGCAAAGATTTCTCTTTTGGTACAAATTATGCCGTAAACCACAAGGTTTTTAGTAGAAATGTTGACCTAGATTGAACTAGCGTTAATAATGAGTAATCTGAATTAGAATTGCGTGAGATTGAAAAAGATGATCATAAGATGGGCGCCTTCAGAGGTGAAACATGAAATAAAAACCGCGATCGGTACGGAAATTATTCAAGTGGCCGGGCTAATTAACGGAAACAGATCGATGGATATTAGATATAGTAGGGCGGCCGGAGAAATCTAGTTGGTGGTGGTGACAATCTTCTGGATGGCCTGCAGCGCCTGTATCGCTGTCTGGAGGTGAAGGGCGAGCTCGGAGGAGAAGGCGGCCATGGGGTTGGCGAGGATCTCGTCCTTGACGTCGTCGGCGGCGGACGGTGGCGGCTTGCTAGGGTCGGCCACGAACTTCTTGGCCTGCTCCCGGTACGTGTCCATGCGCGGAGTCGAGAAGACGGTGACGGGGTCCGTGCGGTCGCCCCTGTCGGCGAACCGCTGCCGGCCATGCGAGGTGCCGGCCGCGAGCGCGTAGGCGCGGCCTTGCTGCTTGTACAGCTCCGGCGTCTGCATCAGGTGGACGAGCTGCGCGAGCTCGGCGCGCATGGAGTCCAGCATCTTCTCGCAGCCGTCCATCATGAGCTCGTCCTCGACCGTGTTCTGCGCGTCCACGAGCCTGTACCGCGCCCCGTCCATGTCGCCCGCGTCCGCCATGGCCATGGCCTCCCTGATGGCATCGGCATGCCGGCGCCGCGCGAGCTCGGCCTCGACCCAGCGCGTGGTAATGGAGCTGGACACTGGGGACGGGTTCGGGGTGCGCTTGATCTTGATGATCTCCTTGATCTGGAGCCCCTGCGGCACGGCCTGGGCAGTGTACTTGTGCTGCGCGCGGGCCAGGATGGCGTGGTACCACTCGCGGGATTTGCTGGCCGGGAGCTCCATGTCCACGATCACCTTGCGCGCCTCCCCGCTGAAGAGGTTGCCGAGCTTCACGGTCACGGGTTCCAGGCCGCTGGGGCGCTTGTCGGGCACCATGGTGTAGTCAGTGTCGGCGCGCACCTCCATGCGTTGCAGGGAGCCTGACTCGGGTGTCAGGGTGAGCTCCACGTCCTGGGCGACCACAGTGAGCAGCCCACCCAGCACCTGCGCGAAGGGCGTCGTCAGGTCCGACCCCTCCCGGACCGTGCTGAACGTCCCGCCCGGGGACTTTGTCGCGATGGCGTTCAGCAGCTATAGCACACGAAAGCGACCAATTAATTAGATTATCGTCATCGTGAACCTTAATAAGTGTCGGTGATTTAGTACAAAGTTGTACACCTAGCTAGCTTAATTACCTCGTCGGCTGAGTGCTTGCCGACGCCGAAAGTGTAGACTCCGGCGTCCTCGAGGTCCACATCAATGGCATCGTTGGCGGTCTGCCCACCGTCGGAGATGAGGATGACGTTGGCGGTGCGGGCTTCCGTTCTCCGGCGGCCGGCCAGAACCTCCTTGGCCTTGACGAGGCCGCTCTCGATGTTGCTCCCGCCGTGGGCGTCCAGGCGGTCCACGATGGCCAGGAGCTCCTTCTGGCCAGCGCCGGTCACGGAGCGCAGCACGCACTGCCTGGTGCCGCGGTTGTTGAAGGTGACGACGCAGAGGCGGTCCACGGGGTTGAGCTTCATGATGACGAACCTCATGGCCTGCTTCATGCTGCCGAGGTTCTTGGGATCCGCCATGCTGCCGCTCACGTCCAGCACGGCCACCAGGTCCAGCCCCTCCCTCACCACGGCGCTCGGTGCCGCCCGCAGCTCGATCATCACCGTCAGCTTGTCCTCCGCCAGCGCCACGTCATCCCGGCTGTACTCCGGCACCTGGATCCGTACTAACCCCTTGGTGCTCCCTGCATTCACGCATATATGCATCATCTTATATCCATTCATCCAGGTATAACTGACTCCTGCAGCTCAGTGTCAATTAAACAGCTGCATGAATTGATACCTGTACCCGAATCACCGAGGTTGGTGTCATCGTCGTCGAACACCATCGTGCGATATACGCTCCTTGATCCAGAGAGAGAACTAGCTAACTAGAACGCTGGTTTTGGTTAGCGGCTTGCTTACATATAAATATACAATGCTGCAGTCCGGCCTGGATGGATGGGGCAGGGGCGTGCAGAGACGACTAATTAATCCGCTGGTCAATGTTTTTCCGTCCATGCATATGCGTCATAAGATGCTCACATCGACTGCAGCTATTCATTTTGTTACATGCATGCTCTAATTACTCTGTCCTACCAATTAAGTGTATATACCAACCGAAATGCACCCAACAAACATCCACAAATTAACTACTGAAAAGCCTTTGGCAAATCTAGCCAGCAACCCCACCCAATATGATAGTTTAAAACATATATTAGGCTTTGATTTCGATATAATATTAAATATCTATGAGGTTACTTTTTTGATTTGTCAGGGTTCATTTGTTATTTTCTTGGAGCTTGTATATTTTTTCTTCCTGTTATTTTGCTAGATTTTACTTGCTTTAAATACATACATCCCACCATATATATATTTGCAGTGGAAAGAGCCTCAGCCAAACACCCAACTGTGAAATCATAGGTGATGTGTAATATTGGCAAGTGTTTGAAATAAAATATTGATGTTGATACTTTGGTAATATGGATACTTATGTGATGACATGAATCTTGTTTGGACTTAGTTCTTTGTTAGTGGTTTGTTGATCCATTAGTTTTTTATATGAAAACATTGCGTGAGTTGTGTAAAACTTACCTTGAGTCAAGTCGTGGACTTGTGCTCGTACTGGTTATTTGTGTGTTCGCTTTCAGGTGTTGCCGGAGCTAGAGGAACGTGGTCGATGACGGGATCGAGGGACGAAGTTTGGGAGAAGCTGAGGTCGAGGGATCAAGGTCATGCGGGACGTTCGTGCGAAGGAACAATGAAAGTAAAAATTACGATGATCCGGGAGGGCACCGGTTTGTTGTATGTTGTTTATACCGAAAATGTACAGTATTAGAGATATTTGACACGTGATGGTCGAGTTTTGAAGACATCACAAAAAGAGTTGATGGCATGGAGTGACATCTACGTGAAGACATGTAGATCCAGCCGTGGTTGGATGAGAGCTGTTTAAAGATTAAATAGTAGCATCATCAAGATGACGTCTGATGGAAAAGCGGTCCACATGAAAGTTGTGCGCGTCGACGAGGTGAACAACTTTACTTTTGGAGTCATCTCAATCCGAGGTTGTATGCGGGCACCACAGGCAGAATACCAACAGGGACAGAGGAGTTCGTGTTGGATTTAGGGTTTGAACTTATACGTATTTTTTGGTTCATCCAATCAAAAGTTACGGCTGTTTTACTATCACGGACAGAAAAGTGATTTAGGGTTTGAACTTTCGGGAAAAAATTTAATTTGCTTCCGCGCAATTATTCACCCCCACTCTGATTGGCTATCTCGATCTCACACCAACACTATCCTGTTTGCAAATTAACGCCTATAGTTGCGGGATGCCTTAGATCTATAGGCTGGAGGGATCATTCACCACCAGCAGCCACCGGTAAAATATGCCGATCCAAAAACTTGTTTGTACTTGCGCGCCATCGAACACTTTCGTTGTTATGACGTGTTGAAGGTCGTCAAGGCCTCAGGAGACTGATAAACTAGGCGTGGATCGATGCATGTGATGCCGGCCTGACAGTAGCCATTTCTTTTATATTCAAGATGCGATCATATTCAAGAGTTCAAGACTTATCATGCAAGCATAGTATTCCCGTCGTATTCAAGACCTATCATGGTTTCCCTTAAAAAAAAGCTCTATCAGGGTCATGCCATAAACTAGGAACTCAGTAAGTCTAGGTCGTTCTTAGCATCTAGATGCGATCCATTCCTTCACATGGCGAGCAAAGTCAGACCTGATGGAAAGAGAGTGATTTAGATGCGAAATTGCTTCCCCTGGTCCAGCTTATTTAACAAATTGATTGCATGTGAGGTCCAGTTATTCCCCTAATATTGAAGAGACCTAATAGGGTCATGCTATAAAGTAGGAAATGACAAGGTCTAGGTCGTTGTTAGCATCTTGATGCGATCCAATAACTTCACATGGTAGCTTATTTAATAAAGTGATTGCATGTGAGATTCAGCTGTTTATGTTTAAAGAAAAGAAAGTCTGCATGCCGGACGTCATCAACCCTGTCGTCAGCTGGAAGATGGATCGATGATGAAGACAGAAACATGACAGATGGTTGGGCTTATTTATTTATCGGTGGCTGGGGTGGTAGTGATTAAACATACTCACCTCGAGCTGGTGGTGGTGGTTCGTGCAGTACCACGACATGAGCTGTTGCAGTCGCGGTGCCGTGAAGAGTGCTATAAATACCCCTCTCGCCCAATCTCTTTCTCCACACACACAAGGCAATTGAAAGAGTAGTCATGGCCAATTTCCAGATGAAATCTTACAGCGGCCCATCCTGGGAGAACGGCCAGATCGATTTCCCAAGCTTGTATCTGAGGCGGCTGGATTCCGGCGACAAGAAGAACCAGCATGTAGTGATAGACGGGTTTGGTAGTACCGATTTGGGCCAGACGTCCATCGTCGACTGTGGAATCTACGACGGCGCCGACGACAATGCGAATCTGGTCGCCCGTGCGAAAGGCATGCGTATGAATGCTGATCACAGCTGGTGCAATTTATTCGTCATAGTCTTCGAGCTTGACGGGTTAGTAGCACTTGTTTGCTTAATTTTCTTATATACATATATATATCTGTGAAGCATATATATGACATCTTGTTGGGTGCGCCAATTCAAACAGGTTCAAAGGATCCACGCTTGCGGTAATGGGAGCAACCATGGAGAAAGCAAGTGAAACAAGTATTGAGGAGAAAGGCGAATGGGCTATTGTTGGAGGGACCGGTGAGTTTGCAATGGCGCGCGGCCTCATCAAGAGAAAAGGACGCCAGATGGTATCTGGAGGAGAAATATTAGAGCTTTCTCTGGAAGTATACTGCCGCACCACCAAGGCGAGGACATTTTCCATCTCTCAAGATAATATATATGCATTTGCTAAAACAACATGTATTTCAAGGTGGACAATGTCTTTAATTGGCTCTTTTGCACGCACACGCAGGTTGCGCCTCGTCCTGCAATCCCAACGGCGGTTGCGTCTCCCGCTCCCGCTCCGGTACCTATTGCAACACGCCCGCCGCCCCCAGTGTCTGTGGTGCGTGCCCCCAAAGAGTACGGACCAAAGGGCCATCCGGGTTCGAACCCTAATAACTTCGACCCAAAGAGATCGTCACGTCTAAAGAGTGTGCGAACCTACCATTATTTTGGTGTCAATGGAATTAAATTCACTTACACGGACACATTAGATGGCCAAGAACACTACTCTCTCATTGGTAATTTGGGTTTTGGACGTTCGACTGCTGAAGTGAGTTTCGTCCACCATATATTATTTCATTCGTCCTGCATCTAATGAACAGTACTGATGCTTTCTCTTTGTATTAATTTTGCTCATGCCGCAGACCGTACTTGAGATTCTTCCAAATGAGTGGGTGACAAAGGTGTCAGGAACTTACGGGTCGCACATGGACAGCCGCCATGGGCGAACGAGAGCTATTTATTCGCTTATCCTGGAAACCAACCTCGGCAGGAAATTACAAGCTACCGGAAATGGTCGTAGCGACAACGGAGACGGCGCATCCTTCAGCATTGTTGTGGACGGAAACGAAACAACCTTGGGCTTCTTTGGACAAAATAATGGTTACGGCCCCATTAACATTGGTATCTACACGGTCCCTAATTAGAAGATCCAGTGTTGCTTCTCTATTTCACGCAAAAATAAATAATTGTGATGGCAAGGATCTACCGACCTAGTATGCCGCATGTGCCAGCTTTCTCTTGCAGCAAGTGTTTTCTTTGTATTGTAACTCATTATGTTATATGTGGAATCCGTATTGGACTTTGTGTACGCACGGTAACCTTGTGATCCATTGTGGTCTAAAAAAAGGGCAACCAGGTGCACGTAGCTCCAGCTTGGGGTCCGGGCAAGAATCCGATCACTTTGGGTCATTTGGTTGCTGCATATTTTTGTCGGTCTACCAATACCAATTATTATTTGTGTTCCTAAACAAACTTTAATTGATGTAGAATTTTTAGAGCATTTAATTTGGTATATCAGGCGTAATTCTAGCTATTTCAAAACCCTAAGTGGATTTAATGTTTCAAAAATATTTTAGTTAAATACTGTGTGCGTTGGTTATGCTCTAAATTACATATAATATCGGCCCCCTCCAAAATTCATTTTCAGTGACCTTAAATAGTTTAACCATTGTGACCATTTACGTCGTGAGAGGAAAAAATGTCAGTGATTACAATGCTTTTTTTATCTCCATGCTTCTTTGACGCGTCATAGCGTGAAAAGCGTCAGAAGGATAACCTGACGTGCGCACGTGGCGTTCCTCGGACGCTTTAAGTACAATTTTTCACTTTTCAGAATGGGAGCACCGGCCCTATCAGCAACTAGCATTATTGTTGTTTCTTATTTTCATTTTGGAACAGATATGAGAGCTATGGCTGAAACAGACGTGTATAGAACATGCCATGGCGCCTTGGTGCCGATTGAGGAATGGTGGAAGGTACGTAGTCATCAAGGACAATGTCGCAGGGGCGGGCCTACGGTCCAGCCAATACATGGTATACTACATTTTTGGCCCACATAATTGTTTCCTTCGCCCAGCCAGCCCAGTGTAGCCCGTTCACTTCGCCCAGCCCAGCATTGTACAAGCCCAGGTTGCAGCCCTGGCGCTCGCTCGCTCGCTCGTTCGGTGCATCGATCGGTTATCCAACTCGCGTGGCTGGTTCCCTAAAAAAAACTCGCGTGGCTCGTCGTCTCTCACTGTCCGATTCTGAAACTTCAGAAGCCGCTTCCAACCCAATCAACCGAATCCCGAATCCCAGTCTCCAATTCCAACGTGCAGCATGATGAGCATTCGGCGGTGCTTTGTAGTTTGTGTTTCTTCAAAAAAAATCTTGCATTTGAAAGTTCAAATGGTCATTGATATCTATCATCGGTAGCCTAACTATTAAGTTTAATCATAAAAATAAGTAGCACGCAATTTGACCGTTATAGCGGCACAGAAATCTCGGCGCGACGCCATGATAGTTGCCGCGAAATTAACGTTAATCTCTAATTTTAATTTTTTCATTATATAACAGATAAGTTTAGATCCGGTGCTAAATTTTTGTACGTGATCACATGATTGCGGCTGGAGGATGCTGCCGCAAAATGATTCAACACATGATTTAAAACCTTGTGTTTAATTTAGACCGAGAGATTCTATCCATGATCTGCGGTTCTTTTTACCTTTTTAGAGACCATTAAAGTGTTTGGGCCGATGATGACTACATACTTTTACTTATATATTGTACAATTTTGTTGTCGTCTAGCAAAATTTTAGGTGTCGTGACTTAGCCCCCTCCTTTGTTTTTGTTCCTGGGTCGGCCACTGAATGTCAGCAAGATTTCCTCAACCCGATTGGCCAGTGTTCATTAACGTATGGGAACCCCATTTTGCGATGGTCCGTTAAGTCTGTATCCGATATCGCTACAGGATCGATTTCATGACACATAAAAGCTTATCACCCATAAAAACAATCCAAAGTTACAAAGTACATACTCCCTTTCGTTCCCTAAACATAAGAGAGAGTAATGTTCTATTTCTGGCATATGTTTTGATCAGTAGTCTTGCTTGTCTACCCATCCATCAATCCACATGCTGTTAACTAATCCCCACAAACTAAACGACGTACGCTACATCTAATCTTAACTAAGCATTAGTGCCAGACATGCTGAGCAGGCTGCTGCACGTATGCGATGGAAAGCGAGATGACAACTAAGATGAGCTGGACTTTACTGACAAACACGTAATGAATTGCTATTACTCATCACATTTATCAGCTACTAGCAACTGGTCAATGGTGCAATGATACCTCTAGTAGACTAGCACTATTAAGAAGAAGGGAGCTCGTTGATGTGCATGTACATTTCCTCCCAAGCCTCTGACTACTTCAAGCCAAAAAATGGTGCGCGCAAGTGTAGTAATTGAGTTTAGTACTACTCTTAATTAGCTAGTTGTAGCTTGATATATATTATCGAGTGAATTCCGTTTTTTACCACCAGTTCCAGTTTTTTTAACAGCACCACATCTCGCAAAATTTGTGTCACTATTGATCCCAATTGAAGCTTTTTAATTAATCCCGAAACCCATCCGTTCAGGTGGAACCCACTTTCCAAGCTGACGTGACATGCTAGTCCGGACAGGTATTTCTCCAGGCACCTCGCAGTGTATACACCGGCGAGGCGCTCCAGTGTATACTGAGCAACTCCAGCCGTCCCCCTAAAGGCCTCCTAAACGGGCTTGAGAGGCGCCGCGTGAAAATTTCGACCCAGCCGGCCTCTTCAATTTTATTTTTCATTCGGCGCGGCCCAAAAAGTTAGCCGGCGCCCTCAGACCGAACCCGCCCACGGGGGGCGAGCGGGGCGCCGGCGCAACGCGTTATTGACGCGGGCCCGCGATGTCAGCGACCAATTAATCGCCTCACCAGTTTCTCACCGGCCCGTCCTCGGCTCCCGAGTGGATTTTAATGGCGGTAGCCCGCTGGTTGCCACGCGGCCCTGCCCCCGTCCATTATCGCCGCGTTCACACCCCGCCGGTTCGCATTCTGGCAATATAAAAAGGGGCGACCACCGGCAGTCGGCATTCCTCTCGCCGCCTCCTCTCCTCCCTCTCGCCCTAAACCCTCCCGACCGCCATGACGACGAGACCTGGCGTCGCGCGAGGAGGCTGAGGCCCTCCATGAGCACGAGTACTGGCGCCGCCCGACTGACGGCTGCCGACGCATTGGACATTAAGCATCGGCGGTATCCTGACGCCGCCGGTGCCAACAGGCCGTGCCGCCTGGACGCCCGCCGTCAACACCCACTGGTGGCACAGGCTGACGACGGAGGAGCACGAGGACCCCGCATGGAATCGCGCCACCGAGGCTAACGAGGCGCCGTTCTTTGCCGACCGGCACGCCATCGACAACGCCCGCGACGAGGGCCAAGGCGAGCGCCCGCCGTCGGGCCGCTTCAACATCGACGGCTGGCGCAGGCACTTCGTGGCGGCGGTGCGCGCCCACATCGCCGGCTGGAGACACCACCGCCGGCACCGGCGGGCCGGCACCGATACGGGGTCGGGCCAACCAACTCCCCCGGCTCCGGCTCATCCCGCAGCGCCTCCTCGCCGGCGCTGCGCATCAAGGGCGAGCCAAGGTCGTCCTCCCACTGACGGGGGCCGGAGCTGCCTCGCGGCCATCTCCGCCTTGTCCGGCCAAAGCTGGAGCCGGAGTGGGCGCCGGAGCCAGATTATGAGCGCCTGGCGCTCGAATGGCGCCACGACGCGACCCGGAGGACTTCCCGGGGCAGCTGGCGGCGGAGCGCTCCAGCCAACGCGAGGCTGAGGAGGCAAAACGCATCGGCCTCACCATGACGGATGCCGAGGCCGAGGCATGGAGCGTCAAGGAGGCGGCGAGTGAGGAGGCCGAGAAGAAGGCGGGGAAGAGGCCAGCGCCGGAGGTGAAGGTGGAGCCGATCAACCTCGACTCCGACGAGGCCTACCTCGCCTACTTCAGCGACCTTGACTAGGCGGCCGTTTTTTTTATTTTAGAATTATGTAATAAAAAACTTTATGTTTAATTAAATTTCGTCGAGTTTAGTTAAATTTTACGTACTTCATTTAAATTTTGCCGAATTTAGCTAAATTTTGCCCAAATTCAATTTTTGGGGAGTTGGTATTGGGGGGGGGGGGCGCTGCTGGATCATGGCGGAACCTTAAAAAATTCCGCCGGCGCCCCCCCCCCCCCCCCACCACCCCCTTCCCCAAAAATGGGGGCGTGGCTGGAGATGCTCTGACTAGACTACATGACAGCTTTCTCTCATGATCGATCAGTAATACATGTGTCTTGTGACAACTGACAACTCGATCTTGGAAGAATTAGACGACCTGCTGCTTTTGTTTCCATTTTATGTTCTTATGTCCTCCTCGATTGGCACAGTGTGCATTCGCGGCATCTTCTCCGAACATATCAATCAACATTGCCGGATCAGCTTTTTTGCGAGTGAGAAAGAGGACGGAACAAGAAAAATTTGTGAGACGATGCAACCACACTTTGATTGACGCTCTCTCTCCTACAGAAATTTCATGTGCAATTAATCCAACCTGGCCAACACAGGAAGCTCAGGTGGTCTGGTTCCTTGTGGTGGAACTAGCCCAATTAAGTTCAAGTTCTAAACTTGACATGGGTGTCACGTTTCTCCGGATTATTTCAGGATTTAACCGACGCTATTCTTTCAGCGGTAGGTGACGTACCCGTCCACAGCGAGGCGCTAGCGGTGACTTCGTCAATCTGTCAAGACTCTGTCGGCTCAGTCTTGGGATCAATGGAATCTGCACCTCCCATCTCCAATTTCTTGCTCACCAACGGGCTTATGGGTAGACCATTACCAGATGTTTGCATCTGCTTGGCTGAACTCGTCGCCGTATCTGCAAGGTCTTCATCAGAGGTCAGATCGGCCTCTTGGGATGAACGCTTTAGTGAGCTCATTTCCTGACCGCGCCTGCCAAATCCCCCTCGCCCCCCTCGATGTCCTACAGATGGTGCTCTGGAGGTGAAAGTAACGCTAGTCGGCGCAGTTCGGCGTTTTGCGAGGAGCCACTTCCCATATTGCAGATCGGCAGGAGCATGCACCCCATCGCCTCACTCCTCTGAGGTGTGACCAAAAAGGCCACAAACATCACAAAAGAAGCCAACCTTCTCATAGCGTACATCCAGCAGCAAGCGTTCCTTTGGGAGCTTCAGCGGAACACATCTAATCAAGGGCTCACGAACATCGATGCTGGCCCTCACCCTGATGTAATCCCCTTCATAGTACTTCGGAGGATTCATCTCAACACTAAGCACCCTGCCAATCCTTCGGGCTAGCTGATCACAGACCGATTCCCGCCAGTACAGATCCGGGATTGAGTGGATTTGCTCCCATATGGCCGTGTGGTTGAAAGGTATACTTGCTTTGTCGGACAAACCATCATATTCATGAATCACCACCATGAAGCCACGAAATAACCATGGACCTTGGTTCATCACCTTCTTCCAATTGTCTAGGCAGAAGAATCTGATCAAGAAGAGATTGTCATCCACCTCTCGGCAGTCTGCATCATGCACCAAACTCCAGATCGATCTCATGGTTTCCTTGAAACCCGTCACACTAAAAGGTCGCGGCGTGTGCACCCGTGCGAGCGCCAGCCATCTGAACTCCTTCTCCATCTCCTCCGCATCCGCTTGCTCTATCACAACAACATCAAGCTCACCCTCCCGGAAGGCAAGATTCTTCATCGCCTTCTCAAGATCTCCATCACCTTTCCCCTGCACCACGTTCTTCCCCATGACTTCGCCTTCGTCCAAGGACAATCGCTACCAGAGAAAAGATCCGTGCCACGAGAAAGTAGATCGGATCAAAAACCCTAGTTCGCCGCCACAAGACAATCAAGGCCGGACAGACAGGCTAGCTGTCCCCTGTCAGCCCGAGACGTCTGCGATGGAGAACGAAGAGGTATCGGATCCTGAATCACCGGGATCTCATCGTCGGAACCAAAGATACCGGCGGAGTAGGAAAACCCTAGTCGCCTAGGGTAGTTTTTTAAGCACGGACTTTATTAATCGATGGTCGAGGAACCTAGCTCAGATGGTTCAAGAACCTATTTCAAATGGCCCAAGAACTTAACTGAGATGGCCCAGTATTTCAACTGTACTGGGCCAAATCGTGGGCCAGATGGATAGAGGAGATATCGGGAGACCCGAGAGTCAGGAGCTTTATGTTTTATAGCCATAGCAAAGTCCATCCAGGTCCGGTGGCCCGCAAACATCCATGGAGGAATTAAACCTCAAACACAAGCACTACAGTACATGCACAGCACAAATTACACATCTATGTCCTCAAGCAATGCACAATCACAATTTATTTTCATGTTCTTGGTCTACAAATAACCCCTACACCTTGCAGACAATAGTACCAAGAATGAGTTCCTGGAAACTAAGTACACCTAGCTAGTACAAATAATGGCTGGGCCGGCCGGCCTGTATCGATACGTGGTTTCAGCTCGAGTAACCAAATTGCCAATTGATCTGGCACACAACCGCAAACACTAGTGTCTGCAATATTTGTTAAATAAGAAAAGTGAATGGTACAGAAAAAAAACACAAATTGTTACCATGTCTGAATATTATTACATTCTCGTTTTTCTCATCAGCTAGTAGTTAGTGATGCTTTAAGCAGCCAGTAACTAAGTAGCCAAAGAGGTGATTGTAAAATCAAATTATTAATTGTCCAGCCCTTTTTCTTTGTCTACCTGCAGCAGCATTGAATCAAAAGGCATCAGTGAGAGACCAGCTCCTCACATCTCCCCATGCTGATGACCATCACCTTTCCAACACTGTCACCCTTCATCTTGCCGTCGGATGATGCTACTTGATGAGTCCTCCTGATGATCCCCTGAGATTTCATTCCCTGACCCAGATGGATTTGCTGAGAGAGAGGCCTAAGTAGATATAGAACAATTAATGATGGAACCAACAGAAGGAAATTAATATGAGAAACCAAGAAGAGAGAGCAACCTAGCGAGCAAAGTAACATTTAGCTATGACCATTTGTGTTAATTAGATTACCTTGAGATTCGTATGACCTTCTCCTGATGTGCTCCGACAGTAAATCCCTTGCCCTGACAGCATCCTCTTCTGCTATCCCGCGCACTCGCTCGCTGTAATTCACCTCGTGGTCCCTCGCCATGGTTTGTGATGTTCTAGGTTTTCATACCATGAAAAGCCTGAACTACTATAGCTGCTCTGAAAAGGAGAATACATCGCAACTTATCCAAAAATATATCCTACATTAAACATATGGAGCATAACATGACTGATAGATGCTTGGGCAAGCGAATATATACAAAATTTGTCCACATACCCAAAAGCATCCGAGGCTCTTTCCTATTTTAATGCTTGCATTTTCTTCAGGTTGCCTACCAAGTACCAACACAAGTTCTACATCTTAAATAACATTTCCTCATATTACTCTGTCCTCATATCTTCTTCTATTTGTTTCCTCGTGTTGGTTCCATATAGCACTTTCTCTTAAGTACCAGGACACTATATCCCTTGCCTTGACAGCATCCTCATGTGCTAACCGTCGCACTTGCCTACTGTATTTCACCTTGTCATGGCTCGGTATGTATTCAACCTCCTCCTCCATGTCTATCACTATGTTATGCAATATGCAACATGCGTGGATTGCCGAGGAAAACACATGTGGATTTTCTGGTAGCCACTTTCCTCCATGAAGGAACCTCCATGTGTCTTTCAACCTCGCCAGAGCATTCAGAGCGATGGTTCTGGCTGCAGAGTGTCTCTTGTTGAACTTTGCTTGAGACTTTGAGAGACCATTCTTGTCTTGCTGTGGGTAAGGTGTGAGGAGTCAGGGGAGAAGAAGGTATCCTGCATCACCGATTATGTATAAGTGCAGCTTTCTGCCATTCAGCCAAGCACCCTTGTCGCACTTCTTGAAGAGCTGAGAGTCATGCAAAATGCTCCACTGGTTCATGCTATCTGACCATCCCAACCAACTGTCTCTGAGCCTCATATCTGCATCAACGACGGTTTGCAATAGCACGTGCAAATTTTTATCATGATCACAGTTTTGTGATCCGAATGTGATGGCAGTTGTATGTACAACGCCACAACAATTTGGCAGACCATGGGTCTTGTCAAACATGGATTTGATCATCTCCATTTCAACGGTGCCTGGCCAGCAGGAGTGGTGTGCTGCTCGCTTCACCATGGCATCAACAAAACTCGCAGTTACAAGCGAGACGGTCAATTGGTTCATGCCAACAGAGGATCCTATGGTCTCCAGTGGCTCACCAGAGTTCAACACAATCAGAGCAGCGGCTACTCGATCTTCTAAACACAACAACCTCCCATCAAGAAAGGTGTAGCTGCTTGTATCTTCTACAGACGGCTCCTTCAACAGGCTGCAGATGTGGTTGAAGGTTCTTCTTGTCATTTTGAAGACGGACTGAAATCTTTTTTCGTCCTCACAAAACCACAAGGTTCCTGCATGAAAAGAAAAATCAAAACTGTTACAGAAATTATAACTTAATTGCAAAGCAAGAGTTCTGCGCCCACTCTGACAGTGATAAAATAGACTACATAATTTAGAAATAAAAGACATTACTCTAGCGATACAGCCCTCGGGGAGCAACATATATTGACCAATATGCGGGAGTTCTGTGCAAGTGGTATTGATCATTCTGTAGCCATTATGCAATTTTACATGAACTTGTTTGGCAAAATATCCAAAATTCTATATTCGCAAAAATATCATCAGAATGTCCTATTTAGCAATGCGCGCACAATTTTATCGTTGGCACGAAAGAGCTCAACCCTTTGCGAACAAGACATTCATGCCATATTCACCAAACCAAGACTCCGAGAACTCTACCCACTTCTGAAGCAACACAAGTGCTATCTGTACTGTGCAAACCTTAACCAATGCTACGCCCCTTTCTTATCTTTCTCGCTTAAGAGATCGAGACACAGCCTTAGGGCTATGGGGAAAATAGATCGATTGCCGAGAATTACAACTACATAGAAGGTCTCTATAATTCTATAAAGAAGTTTCCAAAAATTGATCGGTAGTAGTTCGGTCGCATCCGGACAATACTTTCCCAGAGGGAAATGCAACTCAAATCAAATATTCTTCATCACTTACGAACACTAGCTAGAAATTGGAACCATACACAGAATCTAGGTGCAACCTATGGCTGCATCACTTCTGTAGCATCACATGTTTAGAATACACTAGCTACAACAGTTGATTCTGTTATGCACTGATCAGATTAGGAAGCTGTTAGTCCATGGCTAAAAATATATTAAGGAAATTAACTTCTTGTTTGACAAAGTTTGCAGTGTTATACACCTGCTGTGAATTGTTAGACATTGATATTAAAAAAGATTTCTAGATCTCAGGATGGATCAAAGACAGTGGCCAATCCTTTTGACAGGAAAATAAATAAATAAAGCACTGGCTAACATCAGTAGTCAAACCAAGTACCTATGAAGCTTCATGCACTAGCCAACGCAACCAAAAGACCGATCTGATGGAAAATGCTAGGCAATCCACTTATAAAGTTCAACACCCCCCTCACGTGTGACGGGAGGACAAGTCAAAACGTGTAAACTCAGATGTATGGCTCAAGAGGCCAATACTAGGACGACGGGGGTAACAACAATTTTTAAGATAAATTGTGAAAGTCAGGACTTGAACTTGAGACCTTTGGTTCTGATACCATGTCAAGCTTCATGCACTAACCAACGCAACCAAAAGACCGATCTGATGGAAAGGGCTAGGCAATCCACTTATACACTTCAACACCCCCTCACGTGTGACGGGGAAGACAAGTCAAACACATGTAAACTCAAAAGTATGGCTCAAGAGGCCAATATGTGGACAGAGGGGGCAACAATAGTTTTTTAGGAAATATTGCGAAAGCCAGGACTCAAACTTGAGACCTAAGCTTTGATACCATGTCAAGTTTCATGCGCTAGCCAACGCAACCAAAAGACCGGTCTGATGGAAAGTGCTAGGCAATCCACTTATACACTTCAACGGTACCAAGGTCATGGTGACTGAAGCCTGCATTAATTTTCTCTCAAATCATACCTAATTGGCTAAACCTGATAGTCAGATAGGTATCATCAGAATAGATATCAAAACGGAAGCATCACCACTAGTGTACGATGATGCAGACACTACCAAACTAGGCAAGAAAGGGCTAGCCTCAGCATGGAGAGTTGCTGGGACAAAGAGCATGCAAAACTGCCTAACTTGCTTCCCAGCTGCATGCATATATATATTCTATGTTGACATTATAACCATGTTTTGGCCGACCCATTCAAATGACATACTCAAGCAAAACGAAAATGCATGAAATATTTTCAGAAGCCAGTGTATGGACTCAAAGGTAAGAAACAAAGGAAACAGACTAAACTAATAGAGTACCCAAACAAATGAAGACGAAGTTGTATGAAAATGTACCTGTAAATATGGAAGACCAACTAATGTTTGTCTCCAACTCGAAGGGATTTCTCGTGTACAACACATACCATTTCCTCCGATTGTCTCCATCGTGTGCATATGCTTTGATATGCTTGACATGGCTAAACTTGTCCCACTCAGGGCCAGATTGTCCTGTAGCAATGGAACTAAGCAAGGCTAGCCTGCATTCTAGCTCCAGATGTCTTGGGTTCACATATCGCATGTACTCTGGGAGTGTTTTTATGCCGTAATCCTCCAGCACGAGCCTCTGAAGGGCAGGCACACCTTCCAGCAGCAGCAGCTTTGGAGATGTGGAGATGAGAAGCTTCTGCAGTTTGGGGAGATTAGTGATACTCTCCAGGTCAGGGTTGCAACTCACTTGAAGCTCAACAAGAGAAGCAAAGTTATCTAGCGACTTGAGGTACTTGACATATTGTATGGATAATGTCTTCAAAGCATTTGCCTGTGAGGCAAGGCCAGCAGGAATACAACTCAATTTGCAGTTTCCAATCACAAGCTGCTCCAAGGCGAGCATGGCTTGCACTTTTTCTTCCCACTCCCACTCCTTCCATTCAACCATTTCCAGCAAGTACATCCGGTGTAATCTCGGAAACGCAACCATAGCTGCCTGAGAAGGATGATGACTGTCTTGATGGTACAGCTGCAGGAATTCAGGACCAATACGGTTGATGGATGGAGCACGTCTGATCTGAAATAACTGCAAACAAGGGAGCTGACACAAGCCACTAGGCAGTTGGATGCAGCAAGCCAGATCTTCCATCATTAGAATCCGCAAGCTTTTGAGGGGCACCACTGATGATGACATCATCCACCTTGGGAGCCGCTGGCCAAAATATCCTTCAATGTCAAGATTATCTAAGCAGGACGGAGGGCAGAGCTCATCAAACACCTCCTCGATATGTCGTTGCTCTACTTCTGAGATGCCTTCTTCCTCTTTGACAAGCCCATCATCTCCCAGTCTTGTGGTGCAACATAAATTCAATAAGGTAAGATGGACCTTCTCAGCAATCCTCTTTGACAAGCCCATTGATATCCGGGACATAAAACGGACCAGCCTAATTAACTTGCATTCAGCAAGAACTACTAAGGTAGTACGTACCATCTTTCTTTCCTTTTTTGCATTTATACATGGATGGAGCACTTCTGAGCAGATCTAAAAAAAAGATATGGAAGAGTATGGAGTACACATCACTTAGGAAGCACAGATACGTCGATACGTATCCGATACGGGGATACTGCGGTACGTCAATTTTTGAAAAACATAATACAGAAATACATTTGTATATATTCATTATAAATAATAAAAATACCGAAAGTAAGATTTTTCTGCGAACAAAACTTGTCTGCATGGCCGGCTCCTCCTTCGTGACTAGCATGGGCTCCTCGCTCCTTCCCCCTCGTCGGCGGATGAGCACGGCAGCGCATGGGGCTAGGAGACCCTGGCGGCAGCACCTGAGCGAACTTGTACGACACGAGGGAGGGGAAGGGTAGATTGATGTCTTGCATTTTTGCGATTCGTTTTGGACGAACATAATAATGACACGTACTGATCGAAGCATGCAACAGTCTTGCAATATGCCGGCACTTGATGTCTTGCAGAACCTTATAGCAGATTACCACAACTTGTAAGCATATTTTCTTGAAAAAGCCACAACTTTCGTACTCCTTCCTTCCTTGGTCAGCAGCACGACCATGGAGTTGGCCGAGCCCAAGCTCGAGCTGCGGCCCGGAGAGCTCCACACGGTGGGTGGAGGATCAGGGCCAGCACACATCGGAGCTCCAGACTGCACTCTGTCGCACGCGGAATAGGATTTGGAGAATACAATTCATGCAAGCTCATGACTTGAAGCAAGCCAGATGATCGAGGAGCACTTTTTTTGCCGTCAAGAACAAGCTTTCAATTACAAGTGCTCGCAAAAGGGGCAAACAAAAAAGTGTGAGTACAGGCCACCGATCCGCCAGGGTAAATGCAATTCTCATATGATACCAAACGAACAAAACACTGGATCATATAGATTATAGGACACACCATATGAAGGTCGAAAAGATTGAGTACCTGGCTGGACACAACGGAGAAATTTCTGAGCGACCGGCATAAGCTCAAGAAAGATTTGTTGGTTCACTGCATCCAATGGAGAATCGAATGAGGAACAAGACATTAGGGATATAACTACTACTGGCAGATTCCTTGCATCTCAAAAACATGAAAGAAGAATGCGCAAAAACCGGAAGTACAAGCATAACAACAAGAACTCAAAGGGGTAAAACAAAAACAAGGTACAGTAATTAATTAAGCCCTCAGGTAGTACCATTGGTGGAATAACTTGACTAATCGGGACCGTTCACTGTTGTGTGCTGCCATAAAACTAGAACAAAATAGAAATAGGATTCTCGCGGTATAGCTGCGAAGACGGCGGGTGTGGAGGCGCGGCCGCCGGAGACGGAGGGGAGGGAGAAGTGGGGAAAGAGTGGGACAGGCCGGCCGTGGTCTCACCACTAGCCCAATACAGCCCATGCAAACGAATGGGCTTTGTCGGCCGTGGGCTCGCGGAAGATCACCGAGGATCACTTCGCTCCTTTTTTTTTTCTTCCACGCATGTACCTGCTCACATCAAGGTTTAACATATACTATATGATAATATGAACACTTTTCCCTTTCTATTGTCCAAAAGGACCAAAACCATGCACGCTACTGAATCAACTTGATTCAGAAACACTTTGGTCAACAAAAAAAAAACTTGATTCAGAAACAAACGAACCAAATTCGCAACACGAAAGAGGAACCACAGAACAACCTTTATCACAAGCTGAATACTGAATCTAACCTCTCCATGCAACTTCACCCAGGGAATTAAAAATTATCATCCAAACAATGCTAGTGAACCTGAACGAATAAGAAAGCAATCAGCAATACATAGAGGAAACAGCGACCCGCTTCATTCATTAAACCAGGAAAATCAAGTCTCAATTTGGTTCGTTGCAATTTGTGTACTTTGGAGTACTAGCTAGCTCAGTTTGGTGGGCTTGTCAGACGCTGCGCCGCTTGCATCCCTAATGGAAGGACATGAACAACAACATAAGTATTGAACTACCTACCTAGTTTCTATGCAACTTCGTTGCTTTTACATGCACTTTATCTCTTATTTATGAGAATCAACCATCCAGTCAGTTAATTGGTAATGTATATTGCATAGCACATTAGCACATGCTCCGTAGCTAACAGTTATCAGATCACTTGCTTTTTGAGTAGTCTAACATACCAGACACAAAGGAATTAAATACTATCACTGGTACTGGTGCCATATGAATAGAAGAAAGAGAACCACAGCGAAGGGAGCTGCAATATCCTTGACGCAGGAAATTTGGTAATCACGATGCTTAAAAGAAACACCACATGCTAGTAGTAGTGCTACAAAGATTAAAGCTGGATAATGTGGCATGAGAGAAGAATACCAAATCAAGTGGTGATGACGATCTGATCTCCCAGCTAGCACTGCCTCCAATCCTCTGTTCTTGTCTGTGTTTCTTTATTCCTTGTCTTCATTCGCTGAGTTATCGGATGATACTGGTTAATGGTTCTGATCCTGTTGATCTTTTGAGGCAGGTCATGCTACTTCCTGTTATTGGTCTTCATTCCCTGACCCGGATGCATGCTCTGGGTCCACTAAACAGATGAAAGATGGAAACAACATGAGGAAATAAATATAACAACTATACGTGAACGCCAGAACAATGGGATGAAGAAATTAAGATGTAGCTACGAGCATTTGTGTTAATTAATTACCTCCAGATTGCCATGACATACTGGTCAAGAAGTGTTGCGACAGTATATCCCTCGACCTGACGGCGTCTTCACATGCTAACTGGCGCAGTTGTCTGCAGTGATTCACCTTCTGATCGCTTGGCATGCTTGCGCCTCCATGATCCATGTCTATCACTATGTTATGCAACATGCAGCAAACATAGATGGACCCCGACAGATCATCTGGGCGCCACGTCGCTCTATGAAGGAACTTCCATGTGTTTTTGAACTTTGTCAGCGACCTCAACACAATGGCTGTTGTGGTAGCAGGTAAGGTGTGAGGAGCCAGGGACAAAGAGGGTATCCTGCATCACCAATTATATATTCCCCAACTTCTTTTGACCTATCTGATGATAACTTGAGCTTGCTGCCATTTAGAAAATCACCCTTTTCACACTCCTTGAAGAGCTCAGAGTCGTGCAAAATGCTCGACTCGTTCATGCTTCCTGACCATCCCAACCAAAAATCTGTGAACCTCATATTTGTATCAAAGAGGGCTTGAATTAGTAGATCGCCTTCCTTATCATGGCCGTCGCTTTGTGATCCAAATGTGATGTGAGTAGTATGTACAACACCACAACAGTTTGGCAACCCGTGAATCTTGCCAAACTGGGATTTGATCTTCTCTATTTCACCAGTGCCTGGCCAGTTTATGTGGTGCTCTGCTCGCTCACGCATAGCATCAACAAAACTCTGAGTAACCATTGAGACGGTTGACTCGTTCACACCAACAGAGAATGCTACAGTCTCCAATGGCTCAAAGGTGTAGATGTCCATATCTTTCAAAGATGGCACCTTTGCCAAGCCGCATATGTAGCTGAAGGTTCTTCTTGTCATTTTGAGGGCACACTCAAATCTTTGTGCGTCCTCAAAAAGAGATATGGTTCCTGCATGAGAAGAAAATGCAAAAGTGGTTACAGAATCCATAACTTGCAAGTTAATATATATACTATAACAGCACATTTGGCACCCATCATTTGGGCATAGAATTCTGAAATTAATTTTGAATTTAAGAAAAGAACTTGTTGGTTGGCACAAAATTGGCCACAGGAATTCAATCTCAAATTCAATGGAATTGCACTATAACTAAGCCCAATTCCTCTCCAAAAGTCATCATTTCTCTGGAATTGTCTCTCACTCTACAAATCCAGGTGGTAGACAAACATGATTTTTCAACAAGGAATTCAAATTCAACCAAATGATATCCTATCAAAAATTGGATTTCACGATGGTTGCCAGACGGGCTGTAACAGTATTCAAATAGACTCTTCAACTTTATTTATATAACGAAATATAACAGCTCCACTCTCAATTGGATAAGCTCAATGTAACCTAGGGGAAGAAATGAACACCAGATATTTAGCCACATGCAGGATCAGAGCCCAGCCAAATAGAAAGTGGTATTCTCCAACAAGTAGACTACTCATATATTTTGTTTATTGTGTACTTTCTTTTTCCTCTAATCCTCCCTAACAGCTCTTCGTCTACCTCATACTAGTTCCCAAATTTAAACAGAGTTGCAGCTTGAACTCCATGTGCAGCTCTCCTTGAAACTCCTCCTGAGACTGCAAATCTGAGAGGCACGGCTAGACATATATGTTTTTTCAAACGATGCTTCGATCGGATTCCACTATAAAAGATAACGGAACAGAGTTCAACCTACATAGAGTTTTGCACAAACTCGCCACCTCAAAGCTAGCAAGAAGCGCACAGTTGTACAAACTAGAAGTTCGAACCAAGAGGTACTGAGTTCAGCTTTCATGAAAAATTTGTCGTTCATAAAGTTGCATTAGTAGTATATGTGTTCCTTGTATGCAAAAAATAGATGCATGGACTTCCTGGCGATTCCGTGATCGTCTGAAAGTACTAGCAGGTCCTACTGTAGAATGTCATGGCAGACCACGCGAGCTCGCCATCCTCCCCGTCGCAAATCACTGTCTCCCCGCTGGATTGGTTGTGATAAGTAGCACAAGTGTTGAAGCTGTACGTTTCTCGAAAAATCAATCATCTGTTGAGCGGCTGATGGCGGAGGCAAAACAGCTATGTAAAATCCATGTTGATAATTAGATACTCAATTTAGAGGGAACCAAGGAGGAGATGTGGCCAGCGAGGCGGACAGCCCGGCGGATGCCCCGGCAGCGGTTTTGTGGAGTCAAGCCATCACTCGAAATAGTCTAAATTACCTTCTTAACCAAAGATGTTAAGTTATATTGTACATAATTGACCCGCATCAAGATTTCTACTTTTTTTAGGGGGGTGCACCGAAGCACTCTGACATTACTACCATGTTGTCATTGTCCTACCCTGAAAGGGAGTATTCAAGCGATATTAAACGAGAAGGTAGAGAATATATTCAGACTCTAGCACACATACATATGAAAGGTAGAAAACAGAGAACACAAATTAAATGAATAGAGAGAACAAATTAAGATGAGCGAGCAATGCTAATTTACCGCCAGACATGAAAGAGCAGCTGACATTTGTTTCCAAATTGTAGGGATCTCTTGTGTACAAGACATACCATTTCCTTAGATTCTCTCCATCATCAGCATATGCCTTGACATGCTCAATGTGGCTGAACTTGTCCCACTCAGGGCCAGACTGTCCCGCGGCTATGGAAAGTGAGCAACACCAGGCTGCAATCTAGATGCAAATATCTTGGGTTTATACCTCGCATGTATTCTGGAAGTGTTTCCATGTCATAATCCTCCAAAACAAGCCTCTGCAGTGCACGTACACCCTCCAATACCTTTAGCTTTGGACACATGACGATGACAAGCTTCTGCAGTTTGGGAAGATTAGTGATCCTCTCCAGGTCGGTGTTTTTATCTACTGCGAGATCGACAACAGAACCAAAGTTTTCAAGGTCGCTGATCTGCTGGATGCATTGTACAGTTAACTTTTTCAAAGCCCTTGCACTGGAAGCAAGGCCAGGAGGAAGACGTCTAAGTTTGCAATTTCCTAGTCCAAGCTCCTCCAGGACAGGAAAGGCTTGCATTTGCTCCTCCCACTCCCACTCTTGCCATTCCACCA
Source organism: Brachypodium distachyon (assembly GCF_000005505.3). Classification (NCBI taxonomy): domain Eukaryota; kingdom Viridiplantae; phylum Streptophyta; class Magnoliopsida; order Poales; family Poaceae; genus Brachypodium; species Brachypodium distachyon. The sequence goes on along the minus strand of NC_016134.3, from coordinate 12,434,382 downwards.
ATCCACCTAAAACCATCTCATGCAATCTTGGACACGCAACCGCTGCTGGGGAAGGATGATAATTGTGGTGATGGTAGGGATGCAGAAATTCAGGCCCAACACGCTTGATGGATGGAGCACGGATGATCTGGATAAATTGCAAACATGGGAGTTGAGACAAGCCATCAGGCATCTGGGTGCAGCAAACCAAGTCTTGCATCATTAGAATCCTCAAGCTCTTAAGACATGATGCTGATGTTGATGACATCCACCTTGTGAGCCGTTGGCCAAAATATCCTACGATTTCAAACACCTCTTCGATGTGTCGGTGCTCTTCCTCAGAGACGCCTTCTCCCTCTGTAATCAACCCATCATCTCCCAATCTACTACTGCAGCTTAGAGTTAGATAGGTAAGGTGTACCTTCTCACCAAGTCTTGCCTTTGCAGCGGACGATGTAGCGGCTGCTGATACATTCTCCAGTACGTTCAGTCCAAGAGGCCTGAGCTGGGAAAGGGGCCCCAACTCTTCCAAACTACACCAATCACCATCCACCAGTGCAGGAAACCCACGTAGTGTCCTCAAATTTGATAAAGCACAAAACCCCCTAGGTATCCAATTTATACAAGTTTCATGAAAGATAAGACACCTTAGATTCCCTAACTTTACAATGCTATGTGGAACTTTCACAAATTGTTTGCATCCTTCAAGGCTAATATACTGCAAGAATTTCATATTTCCAATGTTATCTGGCAGACTTGATATATCAGATCTCTCAACCGACAAGTATCTCAGGTGCTTGAGTTCGTCCAAAGATTTAACCAATAAAACAACATTTGTTGAATCTGTGTGGAGAGTCCGTAGACATGGAAAATACACCAACGAATCACAAGGCTTCATATTTGTATGGCCAACTGATATGAATGTTCTCAGCGTCTTCTGTGCATGTAAAGAACTCCAGTCTAACTCATGTGATTCTGATAATTCGCTTTCAAGAGACAGTCGAACAAACTTTCGTCCACTAAGTTTACTGATGATACCAGTTTGTCCACTGTGAGCTGCTAGTGCCTCATCTTTCGCCACAAACTGAGCAAATGCACGAACAACATCATGCATGGTGCAAAAAATTTGATCGACATAATCTATGTCTGGTTGTATAAGGTTCCTCAATATCAACTCATTATAGTACTTGCTTCCCAATTGTTCCCAATCATCTGAGGTTTCGTGAAGAAATCCTTTGCTAATCCACATGCCAATAATGCAACTTTTAAGGAAAACTGCATTTTTAGGTAGAAGGGAGTAGTATAGAAAACATTGTTTGATGGAAGGAGGCAACTCTTCATAGCTTATATATATTGCATAGTTTAGCTCTTCGGGCATTTTAGATACTGACCATATAGAATCATTCATAACCATCTCCCAGTCACGCCGTTCTCTGTTCTTCTGACACAAGAGTCCTCCCATTACTTTGACAGCAAGAGGTAAGCCGCCACATTTTGCTACAATTTGCAACCAAATGTCCTTCAGAATGTCAATCTCATGTCCATCTTTTTCACTTGAGACTACCTACAAGGAGTTACAACCGATTGAGTTAATAAGCAGCTTAAACCACCACATTTTGCTACAATGTATAATCCAATGTTGTTAAACATATTAATTAATCTTAGGTCTTTCTGTCTCGTGAGATTACCTGCAAGCAGTTTAAACTTTTAATGTTAATAAGCAGCATGGTTGCCTTATTAGAATGTCCAACCATGTTTGATATAATCAAGTGAAGAGAGTACACGTCAGTGCAAGGTATTAGTTATTGTATAGGGTGTTGACTAGAGAGAGCAATATAATTTAATGCATGCAGCGACTAGCTATATACTACTACTCCCTCCGTTCCATAATTCTTGTCTCATTCAATTTATAATCTCATCAAGAAAACAGAACAGATAAAAACTAAATTTTGTATGAATGGATTGTCAACTGAGGCTGTGGCGGAGAACTGGACTACCTAGGGAGTGAGGGACTAGCATCACCCAAACAAGGTGCTAAGATGCTTAGTTTCCTTGTTCCTTATTAACGAGGATGATTAGCTTTCTATAGATCTATCATCTATAGTAATTCAACAATTCTCCCACTTAATTTTGTGGTAAGTTGTTATAGTACATACATTTACATATAGTTACAAAGGAGTTATATATGGTAAAAACTATACAGCAATAATCTTTACTATTTCTTAATTTAGAGTTGGTGATGATGGTACTAAAACCGACACAATCTAAACTTACGTCCCCTAAATCTAATCTAATCTCCGGATTTCGAAAATGAGGGCCCACCAAATATAAAAAAACAACGACAAGAATTTAGGAATGGAAGGATTACATTTAGCACATTCCATAATTTTAATTACAGACCTGTTTCTTGAGCAATGACCAGGCATCTTCATCATTCAATTTGTCAACATAGTGGTACGGCCGCAAACCTTTCAACTCGAGCAACTCTTTCATCTCTAGTAGTGACGAGAATTCGGCTACCTTGAGCTAGAGCATAGGCCAAGGTTGTTTCAAACACATCACCCCATGCTATGTGGTTCCACACGTCATCCATGACTAGCAAGAGTTTCTTCCCTGTCAATGCAGTGGTAAGGGCAGGCTGAAGCACAGCTAATGCGTTTTCACTATGTTGGTCTCCCCCAGCAAGGGTGATGGCTGTCTTGAGGAGCTCAATCTTGTCGAAGTATTGATTGACGCTCAACCATGTTACCTTGTCAAACTTGACATTTATGGCTTCATCGTTGAAGACTTTCTTGGCAAGGGTGGTTTTACCGATCCCACCGACGCCTACGATGGCGACCACCATGATTTTGTTGTACCCTTCTTTTTCGGTCGGCAGGATCTCCACCAGTGCTCTTGTGTCTTCTTCCATTTTCTCCCCAACCACACCTGACCGGTTGAGCTCCCCAGACGTCTCACGGCTAGAATTGCCAGGACGAAGGGCATGTATGTTCCTGCCACGGACCTCATAAGACCCAAGATTGATGAAGCCAAAGGCAGCACTCCGATCTTTGATAGAATCAAGCCTCTTGTTGAGCCTCTCAATGCGGCTGCCGATGTCATGGGCATGGAAGGGATTCTGGATACAGAATAGCAAGGGATTGAAGCACCCAGCATCTACAGAGGATGCTCCACGCCCCATTGCCTTGAGCTGACATAGGTCAAGGATGTTTGTGGCATCATACATGGCACGCTTGAGAAGTCCTACCCGCTCTTGCACGCTCTTGTCGGTGATGTTCCTCCTGTCAGCGTCCGCGAGGAAGTTCTTGAGGTCCTTAAGTTTGTCGCCCATCTTGTCGATCTCCACGGAGACTCCAAGCAGCAGGTGCACCTCTTCCGCCGCCATCTTGGTCAGCATGCTTTGCGGGTAGGATGCAAAAGCATCCAGGACCATCGCCATGAATTCACTCCACTACTGGAAAGTAATATAATCGAAGTGTCATCATTACTGGAATGCTAATCACATGGTCAGAAACGAGTTATATACACATGAGAAACAACACAAATTGGCAAGCTAGCTATATTGATTATGGCCAATTAGTATTACCTTGAAGATGGTCGGATGGTTTTTAGTCCGCTCCTGTTCTTGAGCAGCTCGTGGTGATTGAGGGAGATTAATGAAGAGCATGGACCGGGCTCTGTCTTACTGTATACTACAATTTAACGTACCAACAGGAATTTTGTTGATTATCTAACTCTATCTCGTACACAACGATCAAATCCTAACATGTATTGTAAATATACCTAATTAGCCATCCATACATGTACAGTACAGTTGGTCGGCATCACCAAAGAAAAAGGCCAGCATCTTTTTGTCCCCATTCACAAGACAAATACATATGTGCAATTGGTCATGATGAACACAAGACAACAGTTGGTGTCAAATGGATCAAGTGACCATATAGTACAATACAATATATCTGTTCGCAAAAAAAACAATATATCAGCCATATGCAGGCCGGCCGGCGGCAAGCAGAAGATAGTGGCAGGCAGGCAGGGCAAGAAAGAAAATTAATTTCTTTGATGGGTCAAATCAATAGAGTTGGTTAATTAATTTCTTCGTTGGTAATTCAGAACAAATTAGTTAGAGAAGTATAGCCTAAAGACTTCTTGATTCTTTAACCATGAGCTTGTGTTCTCTAGAAAACCCCTGAAGAAATACTGAAGCGAGGCAAAAGGTTTTCATGGGTTAAATCAGTTCAGCTCTCTGTCACAAATCTCTGTTTTATAGATATGGAGCCAGAAGGTAGGCTACATGCAGTTCTCCGAAAAGGAAAAGCTTATACAGAATACGAATAAACACCTGTCATAAACATGTCAGACTCCTTACATTACCATTATGTTTGCAAATTCTTCGGGTAGCATCAACAGAACAATAGAAATACTTCACACATAGCCTGTCTCCATGCAACTACGATAACGTTTTCTAAACGCAAAAGAAAAACTAACCCCGGCATATAAATAAAATACATAATCCAAATCCATGTTGACCAGTATAATTGAAAGTAAATTACTTGAACAGAACATGAGTGCTAATTAATATCACATTTGCCAAATTTCAATTCCAGAGTCGATTGGTGCAATACAGCGTCGGTTTCCAGATTAAAAAAATCCCCCTCCTTGTAGTTTTGTTCTGAAATGCATGGATCTCTAATTAAGGGATCCATGCAACTAAATAAATCGTGTATGTATAAGCTCGCATGCTAACTAAAAGAGAAGCAAATCAAGGAAAGAAGCAGCCGAGCCAAGAAGATTATGCCTTGAACGCCGAGTAAGCGCGCGCGCACCCAATCGAGATCCGCTTCCGCCATCGCGGTGCGGTGGTGCCGAGGGCGACGCACGCCGGTCGAGGAACTTGAACGGCTGAAGGGTGGCCGAACCGCCGGCGCCGAAGAGGAGCCATGGGCCGCGTGAGAGGGGAGCAGGCTTGACGTGTGGTGGGCCAAATTAAATTTGGAGAGAGATTGGACTAGTCGTTTCGTGGGCCAAAAGGCCTCTCTAGTCTCTATTTACATGGGCTTAATTAATAAGGCATCCATGGAAGAAGAAAAAGTTTTTGCTCTCTGTGGGCACCATTGCTGAAGCTCCGAGCTCGTTGCTGTCTTCAGACTTGAGGCAATTATCGGATTCTCAGAAGAAGAAAAAAAATTCAGGCAAGTATGTCGGGAAATTAGATAGTGGGAACGAACTGTATAGGTATATAGGATGCAGTGATAAACACCACAAATGTTCTACTCCCTCCGTTCCAAATAAATGACGTGGATTTATATAGGAATTTATGCAAATTCAAATCATTTATTTTGGGATGGAGGGAGTACTGGTATTTATTTAGCAGCCGCAGCCTGCAATTCCGGGGATATTATCATATCATACAGTGCTGTTCACAACAAGCACACACGAATATACTGAAGTACGCAACAGTCTTAAAATCAAAAGCCACAAGCCAAATTACAAGCATGCACACAATACGAACAGTGGATTGGAACCTTGAACAGCATTCCAATCAGCTACCACACTACAGCAGTGCGTCAGCAGCAGTAGGATCAAAACTTAAGGTGTAAATTAAGTACTTCGCGTCGTTCCGACCATGAGATACAATTCATGCTCAAGACATGAAACAATCCAGTCTAGCCAGATGGTCGAGGAGCACTTTTCTTGCCGTCGAGAATAAGCTGGCCGTTTCACATGAATCTTTCCATACTACAAGTGCTGGCAAAGGGGCAAACCAAAAAGTGTGAGTACAAGCCACCGATACGACAGGGTAAATGCAGTACTCATATGATACCAAACGAACAAAACCACTGGATCATACAGTATAGGACACACCATATGAAGGTCAAAAGTATTGAGTACCTGACTGGACTCATCACAGCAATTTCTCAGCAACCGGCATAAGCTGAAGAAAGATTTTTTGCTTCACTGCATGTAATGAACAATAGAATGATGAGGAACAAGACATTAGGGATATAACAAGCGAGAAACTTCAATGATACGTTAATAACCAAGCATAATCACCAGCTGTGTCTGTGAGCACCATGCAGTTCGAGAACTGTTTCTGGCATTCAAACTGCATCGATCCACCAAACAGCAGCATTCTTGGGTGGCAGAAGACTCAACTTTTCATTGATCAAAGGAGGCGTCCAAGTCGATGATCTACAAACTAAAATAACATTGTAACTGGCGTGAGCTTCCATCCGTATGTATCTATTTGAAATAAGGGAGATTAGAAAGAGTGAGCACTTACAGTTCCATCAGTAGTTAGGCAGGCCTTACATATAGGACGGCAATACAGCGCGACGGCCAGCCTCGAATACTCGATCTCGCGGCAGGCACGGCACGCAAACAAGCACGCTGCTGCCTGGCTCTCGCGGCACGCAAACAAGCGCACTGCTGCATGCATATAGTACGAGTCTACGAGATAGAACTGATCGATGAATCTTAAGATCTTGGGTTTTTAAAATGTTTTATCCTTTGATCAGTGTATTTAATTTATGATTCGTTTACATAGTTAGATTTGTTTCGACGGAACCTTCTAAACTAGATCATATTCCTCCGTCCAATAAAAGATGTCTCAAGTTTCAAAATTTGGATGTATCTAGAAATGACTTAGTGTATAGATGCATTTAAATTTGGTCAAAGTTGAGACATCATTTCTTGGACAGAGGGAGTATATGAGTATGTTATGATGACTTTTTATCACGTTAAAAGTTACCATGCATTGAAATATGAGTTACCGCTTGTTATTTGCTTAGTCAGTTTAAGAGACTAACTGTGTGCATTCTTGTTTTATATCTGTCAGGCACGCGTACGCATCTTGCTGAATGCATGAACATGTATATCTGTTGTATTCATGCAATGTTTAGTCAGAAATTTGACAGTGCTTGATAAAATTAAAAATTTCAAATTTAGATCTCATATTCATATATTTCTTTAAACTTTTTTACAGCTTAAAAATTGCCAAGCAAATAATATATGAAGTTGCCAGGTTGATAACTTTTTTATGGTCTAGAAACTACTATCTAATAATATATGTACGTGCCATCTTATTTTGTATCAAGTTTCCGCATGGACAAAAAAAATTATGGCTTAAAAATTACCACCCAAGTAAAATATGAAGTTGCCATATTATTTTGTATCAAGTTACCGCACCGATAACTTTTTCGTGGCTAAGAATTACCATCCAATAATATATGTAGTTGCCATCCTATTTTGTATCAAGTTGCCACTTTGATTTATTTAATGATTTTAAAGTACCATGCAAATAATATGTGAAGTTGCCGTCCTATTTTGTATCAAGTTGCCAGCAGGGGCGGAATTATGGAAAAAAAATACCCAAGTGCGCAACTTTGACATTGACACAAATCTATATGCAATTTCGACCAAAAATCTCTGATATTGGTGTCCTGCTGCTACTAATCCCTGGTGCACCATAACAAATTAGGTGTAATCAGCACTAAATTTTTTTTTGACCTAGCTTTGCCCCTGGTTGCCAGGTTGACAACTTTTTTATGGCTTAAAAATTATCATCCAAATAATACATGAAATTGCCATCATTTTATACGAAGTTACCATGTCAACAACCTTTATGGTTCAAAAAATGACCATCCAGTAATATGTGAATCTGCCATTATGATTTTTCAGAGTATGAAGGTAACTATTATGATTATCGTTCGGTAACAATAAAGGCCGAAAAAAGTCTGTCAAAAACCTACTTGAGTGGGGTCTTGTTTTGAAGTTCTTGTCGATACAAATTCAGCGTTGTAAATGGATTCTGAATTTGATACAAGTTTTGAGCTACAAAACATTTAAAATTTAAAACCAACTTTGCATTTTTTTTCTTATGTGCACTTAGCAGTGCGCTTTATCCCTTCATGTCTGTTCTTGACCAGACCTACAAGTGCATGCATGCAACTCATAGTTGCTGCAAAGCAGCCGGTGCAAACCAAAAGACCCCAACGTCCGTCGCGCAGGGAGGCTACAGCGCGAAGGAGCACGCGAGCTGGCAGCTGTGGTGGTCATCCGACGGCTCACAACCCGTCGCGCTGCCTGTCCAACGAGAGAACGTGCCCTCGTTATAAATTCCGTTACATTGATGGGGTTCAGCAGCAAGTATACGCCATGCTTTAATGTTGGCTATTCAGGACAGAAATCGTCTTATTTTGTGAAGGACGGAAATGCCAAATACATTTTTATTCTGTAGAAAAAGGTTACCTAGCGCAGACAATCTTGCAGTTCGGAGTCGACCAAACAACACCTACCTTCGTCGGCACCTTGAGATTGAAGCCACCGCTCATCTCATCCTTCACTATGCCCTCACAAGAGAAATTTGGGCCAAAGTGCATCAGGACTAGTCGTATCATCTTGGACTGGTACTTGGTAGCATCCAGAAGGAGCAGTCCTGTCATTGTCACACTGGCAGGACAAAGTGGCTCCCATCATGACAAAAACCTGGAAACAGGACTGTCCAAGCAGACTTCAGAGAATGCAACCAAAAAGCGATCATTATCAAAAAAAAAGTTTTGCCTATTTTTTTTTTCGAAACAGCCGTGACGAACTATTTATTGCCAATAGATGGGTCGAGAGAATCAATCCCAAAAAAAAATACACAGTGAAATACATAAAAGGGTCACGAGAAAGGGAGAGTTCAGACAACTAAGTAAGAAGGAGGAAAAAGATCAAGGTACATCATCTGGTCCCGAGACCAGCTCCCCAAGTCCCGCACCGGCGTGTATCCACAAAGTCGCTCCCTCCTTGATGAGAGCGCACACACCGGATGGACGAAGAAGTTTGTGTTGGAAAATTCGCCGGTTCCGCTCCTTCCAAACTGCCCACAACGTGAGGAGAATTAGAGACGTCGTGGCCTTAGCACGAGGCTTGCCCAACGCGCTAGCATAAGAGGTGCGCTCTGACCACCAAGCCTTGACCGAGGAAATGTCCATCCAAGAAGAAGGGTGCAGCAGGGGCGAGTTAAAGAGATAAGCAACCGCCGTCCAAATAGCTCTGGTGAACTGGCAATTCAGAAGAATGTGAGCCGCCGTTTCTTCAACATTGTGGCAAAAAGGGCACCACTTGTCGTTAGGGATACCACGACGCTCAAGAAGGTCATCAGTATGTACTCTACCAAGAGCAAGGAACCAGCTGAAGAAACGGCATTTTTCCGGAGCCCAAATACGCCAAAACATGCGGCCATAGTTTTGCCTATTGATCACAAGAGCTTGCTAGCATTCGGAACGTCTTTAATACACTACATTGTGAGGCTTCCTGTTGTTGTAGCCTGTTGTTGTCTGTGGCTAACTGTCATATGTACATTGTTAAGTAATGCAATTCCCTAGAAAGGGAAGATTCTATACAATATTACACCTCCTTGATAAAAAAATGCAGATTTCTGTCAAAAAAATTAGAAATGCAGAGCTACTACATTCAGTTCAAGTAAATAAGTAACCACAGATGTATGCATATTTGTTTTTAAGATAGTACTCCGGAAATGGAGATCATCTTTAAGTCTTAAAGCACACATATTGTAGACTTCACTATTCTCAGCACAAAGAGGTGTGTTACCTAGGCTGTGTTCGGTTGGAGGAATCAAGTGGAACGAAGCTGGAATGGTTTTAGAGGTGGCAAATTTGGAACGGAACGAAGTGGTTCCACCGAGGAGAATATACCCCTTAGGCCTCGTTTGGCTGTAGAGTATTTTAGATGAAACTCGTGTAAATTACCGGCCCAGTACTCGCAGATCCACATTGTGCAGCCTGTTTGGCAGCCTGGTATTGAGTCGTGTAAGCCCAGAATAAAACCCTTGATACACCTCTCGTGGACTATCATTCGAGACGCGAGGGGGGCTTCGCGTTTTATCCATGAGATGCGGCGGCGCAACGAGCCTCGCGGAGGCGAAACCCGATCCCGGCGAGTGCTTCCTCCTGCTGACGACTCTGTGGCAGCCGAAGAATTCTTGGGCGACGAAGACGTGTCCGGGGAGGCGCTGCGAGCTCTCAGGCGAGGGGAGTAGACGAAGCCCGACCCCGGCACCCCTCCGTCCAGCCGTTAAACCCGCGCTGGCGACGACTATGCGGCAGTCAACGAATCCTCGGGCGGCATCGAGGTTATAGTAATGTCTTCTTGCTATATTTCCCAACTTGACTCTTCCCCAAATCCTACCAAAGTAGCTCGTGCTGGACGAAGCCGTCGATCTACTCGACGGCGTCGTGGTCAGGGATGGCAAGCAGTAGCGAGACGAGGTCTTCTTCTCCTTGTCTGGATCTACCATTTCCTCTGCTGTTGCCCTCCTGATTAAGGCCTTAATCTTGATTCTCCTCCCATCCCCGCCTCTGGCCAGCCCCAGCACCGCCTTCTTCCACAGCCGCCTGCGCCTCAGTCAAATTTAGCACCTGAGCAAATACTGGCTAGCGATGAATCTTTGTTGTAGTGATGCAAAACGTAACAGCTTAAAATTGCATTGTGCGTTGTTTGGATTGATTGCAGATAGTACTGTGTTCTTTCTTTTGGGCATGTGATTAATTATGTTGCCTAATGACTACTATACTCTACTCATTCCTAGTGATTCTGGTGTTCTTAGATTATTCCCTATTAAATTGGTTTGAAGCTCAGTAGTAGAATTAGATAATCTGAAGCATTCCATATGGAATACTAGTGCCCCAAGTATGATCCATGCTGTTTCTATAGTCTGAATCTAGAATACTAGTTGGGAAATTCAATCTGGAATACTAGTCTCAATCGAAAGTCGATCAACGACCATGAATCTCGATTATCTGTATTTTTTTTGAAGGATCAAGTATCTGTAATTTAAGCTGAGTTGTTGGTACATTTTAAAAACCACGTGCATCTTCAGAGTTTCATATTTTTACCTGTCGTGCACTTCGAAACTTTATGGCATCAAACTTGGTCGCTGTTACATAAGGCAACTTTTCACATTGAACTGCTAGTAATTTTGGTGTTATTCATCCTTTGCAGGATCATCTATCACTGGACCCGTTGGCAAAGGAGTGTGTTGACCTTTGGCCTAGGATTGGCAGCAACGCAAATGCCATTTTTTGAGAGCTGATTAGACCGTCAGTATTGTCTGTGTGCTGCTAGTACTTTGTGGACTATTGTTTTGAAAAAAGTATTCCAAGCTGAAGTTGTAATAATTTAGATTTTTATTGAATTGTTGTCTGAGATTTTGTGATGAAGTGATGAATTACCTGCCTACCAAACAACACATTTGAGAAAAGAGATCGCAGTATATTTTCTGGGAAGGGTATTTCAGAGTATTTGATGGTGGGGAATTTTTCACCAAATACTTTAGGGGACAATACCCCTAGTGCCCCTTCCAAACATTAAATGATCTCTAGTGGGATTAATTTTATGGTATTAACGGGAACCAACTTGATGATGTTGACACTTTGCATGTTAAGTTTAGTGGGGATAACTTTGATGTGGAACAATTTGCATGTTGAGGTTGCAAACATTAAATGACTCTTAGTGAGAATTAATTTACAACGATTATAGATATATAAGCTTCCACCTCCCCATTCGTCAAACCCCAAACCTTATAAAACACGACAATCGAAATGCCCTTGCATCCCGCGACAAAAGCACGACAATCGAAATGCCCCTGTGACAGACCTCATTTACTGCGTTGTGGTGGGAAAGCAGTGCCGCCTGTCCAACCATCGACAGAGTTGGGCGACATGAGACCCACATAACACCTCTCAGGCTGGTCATAGTAACATGTCTTTGTTACTATTCTAAGTTATTACCTCCATAGTGAGTAGTAACATATATGTGGTGTCATACATTGTGTCATTTATTATGTTGTAGACTCATCTTGTTTTGATTTGTGTGATGTTATGGTAACATGTTTAGTTATCACAGTCCTCTCTTCCCTCGTTACGATTTGCTTAGTCGACGTTACGATTTGCTTAGTCGACGGCTATGCTACGACCAGCCTCAAAGTGACTGTGACAGGCATCACCTAGCAGTTCAAGTTCTCGACAAAGAAAGCGCATCACACATTATCTCTGCTGATTTGCCAGTGCACAGGTGGCTGTTTTGTTTTTTGAAAACCAGACGATTTGTGAACCCTGGAACGCATCAAGATCAGTGTCGATTTTTGCTGTAGTTTTTCTTCATTTCCTACGACCGCCACCTCGCAAGACCTCGCAGGCTCGCACGCTTCTTCTGGCTTTTCCCCATTTTGTCGGGCGGAGAGGACGGCGCTGGGGCTTCTGCTCGACGGCCGGCGCGACGGCGCGGACGATCGGGGCGCGCCGGCCTACGGGAGAAAGGGACCGCACCGGGGATCATCTCCGGCTCGATCCCGGGGCCGCCGGGGCGCGCCTCTTCTCCGCTCTGCAAGATCTCGCGGGGAACCTCCTCAGCGGCGACAATTTCTGGGCGAGGAGGAGAGGGGAAGCGATTTTTGGAACTCTGCCCGTTGCCGGCGAAGTCTGCTCGCGCCTCCGGTGAGTTGCTCCCCCTTTCTGTCGTGCTGCTCCGTGGAGTCGCTCGCTCCCACCCTTTCTGCTCCGATGCATCGGCGAATTTCTGCCTTTAGAGGTCCGGCGAAATGTACAAGATAGGTAGTTGTTGCTTGCTCGTTCTGGTTAGGAAAGAGGCGGAGACAGGAGATATGATTCCGAGCTTGCCTCCGTCCGGTGATTTGTTTGTTTATTTTGTCTGGGGCAGAATCGGTGTTGTTGCTTGCTCGCTCGTGTTTTGGGGGTCTAATCTCACGATTTTGGTTTGCTGCGGGGATGGCTGTTTGATTTGGCGTGTGTGTGCTCGTCCATCCCGTGTATCATGAATGGGAACAGCATGTACCCATCTGTAGTCTGGTCTTACTCCCGTGGTGACGATTTTTTGCTTGTATAGCTAGCATGAACAGGAACAGCAGGAATCTGTAGTCTGGCGATGATTTTTGCTTGTGTTCTCGCAGTTGTGGTGGAGCATTTTTGAAGGCCTGCTAGCTGTAGTAGGGTATTTACCCATTTTTACCCTATTTCATGGTCAGACTCATTTATGCTTTTCATCCAGACTGTACTGGAAGTGTTAATATGGTTGATATGATGCCGATAAGTTCCTTGATGTGTAATGATCAATGTCTGACTATTTTTTATGTCTAATTTTCTGTTGATTTTGACTGGTAATTTATGGGTCTAACTTTTGGCCTTAGGGTATGTTTGGATGGTGGCCAAATCATGCCCTACCAAAGTTTTGGTCGTTGACCAAGATTTGGTCCTTGTTTGGATCAAAGCCAATTTTTGGCAAGCCAATTCCTCACTACCAACTCTAGTTTATTTTTTTGGCCAAAGTTGGCCAAATCATGGGCAAGCAAAACCTCAACCAATATTTTGGCAACCAAATATTTGGCAAGGCAATTGTGGGCTCAAACCAAACAGCCCTTTAGTACAAAGTGTTCATTTGGTGTCTTTTGGTTAGCAGGGTGTCATATTTGGCTTACAAATATGGGTACAAATATAATAGGTTCATTCGTATTCGATGTAGTTTTTTGGCCTATAGGTTATGTTTTCATAAATGCTTTGAAATGCTTACAACACAGATTAAGTTGTTTTATATGTGCTCGCTGTTTTAAGATGTTTATTATAATTTTTGTGTTCATGGGTTTTGTGTGCAGAAAATTATGGGTGACAGCGATGTTGTATCTAATGAGAAGGATTTTATTTCGGAGTGAGATGGGCCTTGATGCGTACTGATTTTCCAACGTCCGGCTTTGGCTTATTCCCGGTAATTAGGCTTTACTGAAAGGATCAGTAGAACCACTACACATGCTTAATAATTTGTTTCAGAAAGTTGTCCAGCAACTAACTGATTTGGTTATTTGCAATCCATTGTTACCCACGTAGATGGTCGAGGAGCTGTCAATCCCAAGGGATCGGAGTACCACAACAATCTAATTGATGAACTCCTGAGTTATGGTATACAGTCTCTTGACAACCTGAATGGTTCACGAGTAGTTTTGCTGTCGAACACTAAAATCCCCAATAGTGCAGAAACGAAAATGTATGTTATATACTTGCATCTTACCCCACTAAGATGAGACAACGGGATGCTTAGTTGTTAATTCATGAACTTCCATCTTACCCCACTAAACACTGCCTCTTTGTTTGTTTTGTTTAGGGTGCGTATTCATTTGGCGATCACACGGAAACTGATTTGATCACTACAACATAAGTGTGTTAGTATGCAACTTCTCTATTCTGATTAATGGTACTGATCAATACAACATAACCTGTCCTTTGAAGCTTATTTTCTTTCTGTTTTAAAATGCTTCATCGTTTACGTGTCCTTTCTGTAATTCTAATAGTTTTTGGTCTGATGTTCATATAGAGGCAAAAGATTCACCAATTAGATCATTCACCTATTCGGAAAAAGGCTAGCAATAGGGCCAATTTGTCATGGTTTTCTGGTATTATTCTTTGTTGAAATGCAATTATTTGTGTCATTTGCCTTTTTTACTTAATTACCACCAAGCCATTTACTGAACAAGGTAAGACTTTTTCTGGACTTTAGTGCTTAATCAGTACCATTAGGGTGGAATTGCACTGCATTTAAATTTCAATTGCAGTGCTTTTACTTTAGCAATTTCAAGTGTGCCAAGGTGCAATTGCAAATGAGATAGCTTAAGAGTTTCTCTGGTCATGTTTGTCAGTATGTGTCCCAATAAGAAACTTTAGTTGCCTCTGCCGTAGCTGAGTCCTGCAAAAACCAACTGCAGCACGGTGACTATGCTGACGACAACAGCAGCCAGGACTGCCAGCGCCTTCAAAGGGTTATCGCACTTGACGTGCCACAGCCACGCAATGGCCCTCCCCCAGTTGCTGTGGTAGAGCGGCTCAAGCGCCTTGTGCTTGGAACTGAGGTAGTTGAGGTCCGGGTTGTCGACGTCAAAGACGACGGCGCTGCAGAGCCCCGCGAGGCCTTGGGCGACGTCGTCGATGCTCCTGAGCAGATGCGCGATGATGCCCTTGGAGACGAGCAGCTCCACGTCCTCCTTGGTGCCGGCGATCTGCGACAAGAAGAGGCAGTAGGCGGTGACGTGGGAACTCTGAGACGTCTGCTGCAGGCTCTTCTGCTCCAGGGCCACCATGTTGCGCAGCATCCTGAAGGTGTTGATGTCGATGGTCAGGCAAGGGACGTGGAGCGTGCCTCCTGTGAGCCATCCGACAGTGAGCTCCACGTCCAGGATGCAGCGCGCCCCTTGGTCGCCGAGCTTCCGCTTGACGAACCCCACACCGGCGGCGTAGTACTGTGTCGCCGTGCGCCAACGAACCTGGGGCAGTACGGGGTCACTAGTGTTGTTGTTGTTGTTGTTGTTGGTAGGTTGCCCCTGCAACGGCGGCCCTGCTCGGTTGCCATTGGTGTCGACGATGCTGATGAACCAAGCAATTGAACCTGGTCGACCTGCAGGCGCTGGAGTGGCAGGGACCCTCCCGAGAGTAGGCGTGAAGTACATGTAGAGCAGGTGGAGAAGATGGCATGGAGATGGATGCGACGATGGTACGTTAACATTGCCGAGTGCGATGTAGTTATTGCGCTGCAGCACTCGTCGGACGCGCTTGGCGACCTCATCGAGGACTGCACCTGGACTGGTATCCTGGACTCTTCCGGTTTTGATTAACTGCCGGTGGATTTCCTCCAGGACGAAGAAAGGTATCTGGTTCTCCAGGAGGAAGATGACGTCGCGGTCGACGGCGATGTCGTCGCCGATGCCGGCGGCGGAGACGAAGCGTGAGTAGAGGAAGCAGCCGTCCAGCAGCAGCATGTGAGCGTACTCCTTGCTCGTCATCCAGCCGAAGCTCCTGTTGTAGCACCGCCGTGCAACGCGCTCCACGCTCTCCATGGCTTCCAGGTGGCTCCTCAGCTCCTCTCGACGTCCTGCTTCGTCTTGTTCGTTGCTGGCGAGCAAGCCCGGGAGTACCCGCTTCTTCTTCTGCTCCATCCTGTCAGCTGATTGTTGAGATGGATCCTGGCGGTGGAATGGGCCGATGCGGACCATGCTTGGTTCGAAATAATTCACGCGGTCGATGTCGTCGCTGGCCCACGCAATCAGGCACGCCACCCTAGTGTCCAGCGACTTGGCCGGAGAAATTGTTAGGATCTCTGTTATCAGGGATTTATCTTCTTCGTCCCTTTCCTGTGCTGCCGGAGCAATTGCCCCTGCAGCGACCGAAACATGCATGGAACGGAAGATTAGTACTTCCTCCGTCCAACAAATAAATAAGGATGTCATTAAATTTTAATGCATTTATACACTAGTCATGTCTAGATAGATCTAAATTTTGACAAATTTGAGACATATTTTGTTGGACGGAGGGAGTATATAAGTTTTGGCGTGAGTTTGGTGTCTTTCGATCTCTTTCTCGTACCTTGATCATCTATAGATGCGCTCAACGACTCTGTTATCAGGGATTCATCTTCTTCTTCGTCCCCTTCCTGTGCTGCCGGCGCAATTGCCCCTGCAGCGACCGATCGAAACATGCATGGAGCCGAAGATTAGTAGTCCCTCCGTCCAATAAAAGATGTCTCAAGTTTATTAAAAATTAGATGTATCTAGACATGACTTAGTTTATAAATGCATTCAAATTTGGTCAAATTTGAGACATCCTTTGTTGGACGGAAAGAGTATATAAGTTTTGGCGTGAGTTTGCTGTCTTTCGATCTCTTTCTCGTACCTTGATCATCTATAGATCCGCTCAACGACTCTGTTATCCCGTAATCGGCACCATCGTGCAGTACCGGTCTATTCCCTGAAAAACAAATGATCCACAATCTTAGTTCACGACATGCACTACTAGCAGATCTGCCCACCAAGATCGACAAACTTGATTATAAAGTTTCCGCTGAACTTATACCGATCGAATTACCACCTGTCAGTTTACTTGGTTGGTTTCAGAGATTAATGACACGTGTTCGTCCTCACTAGATTAGTGACAATCTAGTGAGATCGAAATGCACTTTATACGGAGGCAGTACTGCAACAACCGTGTTCGTCCTCACTAGACCGAGGTTGAACACGGTTCCTGACGAAGCACAGTACTCGACGGTGTCATGGGCACAGGCGAGCACGACGACGGCGACAGGATCGGCAGCTTGGGCCGACAGAAGATATACATATATTTGGCTAGCTTACTACGTAGATATGCAAAATACGTACCTGGAACGTCCATGGAGCTAGCTCTGCGTGTGGCTTGGTTTTCGCCGTCCGACCGCCTTCAACAGTGGCTGGGGAGTATATTTGCTGCTAAGCTTAACTACACTTACGTTTCTCCTTCGTATTGAACTGTCCGCTAACCTAACCTCTCTCTATAATAATAATGAGAACATATGCTCTGCCCCCCCACCCCCCCACCCACCCACACACACACACATGGATTTACAAATAATAAAAAGGTTTTGCAGGTTGCTATGCAACAGCTATATATAGTTCCCGGTGGGCCACTGCCTGTATCTTTAAGCTTAATTAAATACGTACTACGTACTCCTCGCAAGTGGCAATCTCGTATCCAAGTGTAGTGCAGTATCTAATCCAGTTATGTATTATTTAATAGGTGCGGTTATATCTCTGATATTTAAGCGGAAAAAAAGGCTTAAATCTTAATTGTTATTATAGCTGTTAGATTAGTTGTCATCCCTACTTCCTATTCTCCGTCGTTTGCCTGAATCTGAAAACACGATTAAGATCCAATGGTTGAGCAAATCAATTATATCTCTAACTAAAAATCAAGCGACTTAGATATAACAAACCTGTATTTAATATATTTCTGAAATATATATTTGTGGGGGCAAAATATAGCTTATATTAAATTCTACACCAGAAGATGTTTTTATTTCTATTTGATAAAACATGACGAACCATAGTTTTGGCACCATATAAATACACAATATATATATGTTATATAATGCCCAGATATATTACATGAAGAGGGACGTGCACGGAAACCTAGGTGGGATACAGCCCCAGGTTCAGAAGGAAGCCTTGCATCTGTGTTGATACTTGGAAAGGCTAGGGACAAGATCGAGTTCTACGGGTAGGAATACATGGAGCCCTACTCAGAGAGGAGGAAATCACCGTCATCCCACGTGTATATATATCAAGGAGATAAGACCACGCAAGTAGACCAGGCAAGTTCAAAACCCTCTCAAGCAAGACAGGAGCCCACAGAAAGACAATTGTAGCGCAAAACACCTAGCCCTTCTCTGTCGAGATGGCCACAACTCAAGTTATCTTTCTTCGCTAATTAGATCTTCACGTTATCATGGTTGTGTGTATCGATCGATGCATACAACATCACGTTTTTCCGTAGTGCAAGAACCCACAAAAAGCCAATTGTAACACAAAACCCCTAGCCTTTCTCTGTCGAGACGGCCACAACTCAAGTTATCGTTCTTCGCTAACTAGATCTTCACGTTATCATGGCCGGCTGTGTACGTGCATCTATCGATCCGTTTTGAAAAAAAGAAATCTGCACGTTATCTTTCTGCCCACGTCAATCCAAATATTCATGTGTAGGCGGGAAAGACACTGTCTCTTCGACTGGACAAAAGACAAATCTGGACGCGCAAGCCAACTGACCGACCTACTACATACAGTATTAAGTTAGCTGGATTCGATCTGGAGAAGTGGGCATGCATGCACTAGGACCAGTCCTCAAGAAATTAAGGTTAATGGATAAATGCAAGTGGGCGCATGCATGCAGCAATTAGTTAAAGGCCACTACGTACCAGAGCATGAGAAATGCCAAGAGGGAGGACTCTAATTAATCGCAAATTAGCCGTATAACAATTAGTTAAAAGCCACTACGTTCTGAACCCTAATATTTATAAGATCGTAAACACATTTTCCAAGCAGATCAGAGACCGGCATGCATACTACAGGTTAAACAGAAACAAAACAAGGCCTGGGCTCTGACTCATCTCTGTTCGAACTTGTCGTCTTGGCTAATAATGCTTAATAATGCCCACGAAGAGTAGGTGGTTCGGGTGTTTAATTAGTTGTGTGAGTTGTATGTACATGAGTCCCTATGGGAGTTAAGTGCATGCACCGTTCTTACTGTCTGGCTGTCAAATTGCTCCAATTTTTATAGAAGCCCGAGCATCTCGTACAACCTCACATTTGCACTGTTACAAATGATAGCTGCGGAGTGTAACTGATCAGACTACCGAGCCGTATAACAAGCTCGATCGAGCATCGGGAGTTGCGAAAATGCTGTTTGGCTCGGTATCGGGACCAACCAATTTCCGATCGCACAGCTCTCTTGGGCCTGGTCCTATTGGCATCCTTTCCGTAGGGCGTGGTATTCACACTGACAGATCTGACACAAGTTGGTATTTAATGCGCTAGTTTGGCCCAAGTTATATTGTCATCGTCCTGAGCTGACACAGGATATTTTTCAGGCTGTTCCACCACTGGCCATCCTGGGTTGGTACAGGATAGCACCCACACCCACGCTCACCCCATCTTTACTTTTCCCTAAACATAACTTGGTACTCACAAGTCACAATCCAGTAACCGCATGCTTTTCAATTAAACTATACTAGTAGATCTTACACCAGCCCTAATATTTATTGAGGCCTCATTTCTCTCATGCAACAAAAATTCTTGCTCTCAAATCACTTACTAATCAGCCTCCTAATTTGATGGACGGCAACTGTTTTTGCAGTTCGCACGGTCATGATTCCATGATTCGAGGGTCCCTTCTCATGTTTTTAGCACCGGCATCCTACAAACTACCTCTACTTGGTCATCTTAATGCCCCGAGGAATCCAGAAGCCAAACCAGGGTGTACGCAGCCGGAAGCAACAAGACAGGATTTCCGATCCTAGCGGGAAAAGGTTTTAACCGGTGATTTGCAGTGTGAGAAAAAGCAGAGAATTTGGATTATAACAATTCTAAAAAAAAGGGGAGTCACATATTTTGGTTTCACATATTGCATCCATTCCAATCTGTTTAATTTTCAGTCCAACATGGAATCTAGTAAATCAAAATTCCAAATCCACATCCCAAGTCAAATTTGGTCCGCAAAAAACAATGAAACTACAAAGAATTGATGAACGAAGAATTGTACAACCTAAATCAAAGCCAGATCTGGAGGCAGAAATTCCCTCGTTGCTTCAAAGTGAAATAAAAAAGCTAAATCAAGCAGTAACTCTTTCTTTGCTGCTCCCGTGGATGATCTCTCCGGACGATCGGCCATTATCTGACCCGAGCACTTCACGAGGCCGGCCACCGGATCTTCGAAGGTGGGGAGTATAGGGCCCGTGCACTGCTTCAGAAAACCCCTCCAGTGGCGGTCAAAAAATGGGGTTGGTGGCGGTGATCACGTCCACCACCAACTCTGCGTCACTGGAGGTTTTAGCATCGGTGGCAGGTAAAATACCCGCCACTGCTGGAACGAGATCACCAATGGCGGGTAAAATACCCGCCACCGAAGACCTACAAACCACCACTGTAAATCCCTCCGGCACCATCCGAAAAGTGCGTGGAGTACATCAGTGGCAGGCAAAGTACCCGCCACTGGACGGTTGGAAATATGCCCTAGAGGCAATAATAAATATGTTATTATCATATTTCCTTGTTCTTGATAAATGTTTATTATCCATGCTATAATTGTATTAACAGGAAACTAAATACATGTGTGGATAAATAAACAAATACCGTGTTCCTAATACGCCTCA
Source organism: Brachypodium distachyon (assembly GCF_000005505.3). NCBI lineage: Eukaryota > Viridiplantae > Streptophyta > Magnoliopsida > Poales > Poaceae > Brachypodium > Brachypodium distachyon. The sequence goes on along the minus strand of NC_016134.3, from coordinate 12,413,670 downwards.
ACTAGATTAGCTTGTTAATTAAAAGATGGTTAAGGTTTCCTAACCATGGACATGTGTTGTCATTTAATAACGAGGTCATGTCATTAGGAGAATGATGTGATGGACGGACCCAAACCTAAGCATAACTTTTGATCGTGTCACTTAAGTTTAAATTGCTAATGCTTTTAATATGTCAAGTATCATTTCCTTAGACCATGAGATCATGCCACTCCCTAGTACCGGAAGAATACTTTGTGGACATCAACCGTCATCTCGTAACTGGGTGATCATAAAGGTATTCTTCAGGTATCTCGGAAGGTGCTTGTTGGGTTGTATGGATCAAGACTGGGATTTGTCACTCCATGTGACGGAGAGATATCTCTGGGCCCACTCGGTGATATATCATCCAAATGAGCTTGCAAGCATGTGACTAATGTGTTTAGTCATGGGATATTATATTGCAGTACGAGTAAAGAGAACTTGCCGGTAACGAGATTGAACTAGGTATGGTGATACCGACGATCAAATCTCGGGCAAGTAATATACCGCGAGACAAAAAGAATTGAATACCGGATTAATTGAATCCTCGACATCGTGGTTCAGTCGATGAGATCTTCGTGGAATATGTGGGAACCATTATGGACATTCAGGTCCCGCTATTGGTTATTGATCAAAGAGGTGTCTCGGTCATGTCCACATGTTCTCGAACTCGTAGGGTCACACACTTAACGCTTAATGTCGCTAGGGTTTGATGAGATAAAAGATGGTGATATCGAATTATGATTCGGAGTCTCGGATGGGATCCAGGACATCACGAGGAGCTTCGGAATGGTCCGGAGATAAAGAGTTATATATGGGAAAGCTGTTTCAGGGTTTCGGAAAAGTTCGGGATATTTTCCGGTATGGACCAGGAATGTTCTAGAAGGTTCCGGAAGTTCTCAAAAGGTTCTGGAATGTTCCAGAATATTCCTGAGAATTTAATTGGGCCTCAATAATAATTAATTAGAGCAATCTAATTAGTTATCCCCTAGTGGGCCTAGGCCCATTAGGGGGAAAGAGAGGAAACGTGGGGACTCCACCGTACGTGGAAGTCACGTACGTGGGGGGAGGCCGGGCAGAAGGAGGAATCCTTCTGGGACTCCCTTGGCCGGCCCTAGCCTCTTCTTGGAGGAGGAGCAAACCCTGGCAATCACCCCGTATATAAATAGAGGGGAGGGGCAGGGGGAGAGGACACACCAAGCCCTCAGCTGGATCTCTGTTTTGTACGAGTAGAACACAACTTGGTTCTGGGCGTTGATGTTCAGGTTGCTACCTCTTTTGTGCACTTTTGGATTTTGTGGGATAGTGGGATGAAGCGGGTTGGACCAACCTTACTTGTCATCGCACAAGAGACCGGTTCCGCAATTGACATGCAACTTGTATTGCGTATGCGGCTGGCGGGTGTCTGTCTCTCCCACTATAGTTGAAATCTGATTTTCAATGGAAGGCCTATATGGTTAATAAGCAATTTGTATATCACCGTTGTGGATTTTGCGTAAGTAAGAACGGTTCTTTTAGTGCAGCCCGTAAAGCCACGTAAACACATGCAACAACAAAGTAGAAGCGTGTAACTTGTTTTTGCAGGGGCATGTGATGTGGTATGGCCAAGATATGATATGATATGATATATTTGATGTATGAGATGATCATGTTTTGTAATATTTCTCGACTTGCATGTCGATGAGTTTGGCAACCGGCAGGAGCCGTATGGTTGTCTCATTAATTATTGTATGACCTTCGTGTCAATGTTTTAATCGCCATATAATTGCTTTATTTTATCGCTAGTAGTAGCAATAGTTGGTGGAGGCAACTATACTTGACGCCCGAGGACGTAGGCGACAGGCTGGTGATGATGGAGATCATGCCCGTGCTTTGGAGATGGAGATCAAAGGCACATGAAAAAAAAGCCATATCATGTCACATTATTTATGCATGTGATGCTTATCCCTTTTATGCATCTTATTTTGCTTAGTTGACGACGGTAGCATTATAAGATGATCCCTCATTATTAATATCAAGATAATAATGTGTTATCCCTTAGTATGCACCGTTGCAAAAGTTCGTCGTTTTGAAACACCACGTGATGATCGGGTGTTATAAACTCTAAGTTCGCATACAACGGGTGTAAGCTAGTTTTACACATGCAGAAATACTTTGGTTAACTTGACGAGCCTAGCATGTACAGACATCGCCTCGGAACACAAGGAACCGAAAGGTTAAACATGAGTCATATGAATGATATGATCAACATGCTGATGTTCACCATTAAAGCTACTCCATCTCACGTGATGATCGGACTTGGTGTAGCGGATTTGGATCATGTGTCACTAAACAACCCGAGGGATGTTGATTTTAGTGGGAGTTCATTAGTAATTTGATTAGCTTGAACTAATTATCATGAACATACTCTAATTGTCTTTGCAAATGTGCTATAGATCAATGGATCGTACTACGTTCAATATGAATACTCTCCTAGAGAAAGATAAACTGAAATCCAATGGAAGCAACTTTACGGACTGGTTCCGTAATGTGAGGATTATCCTCGAAGTTGCCAAAAAGGTCTATGTTTTTGATGCAGCGCTTGGTGCAGAACCCGCAACAACTGAGTCTGCTGACGTTAGGAACGTCTGGCTGACTCAATCTGAGGACCACAATGCAGTTAGGTGCGGCCTCTTGCTTGGTATGGAACCTGAGCTCCAAAAGCGCTTTGAGCACCACACGGCATTTGTTATGATTGGGGAACTGAATACTTTGTTTCAGACCCAAACCCGTGCGGAGAGGTATGAAGCCTCCGAAAAATTCTTTAACTGCAAGATGGAGGAGAACAGCTCCGTTAGCGAGCACGTGCTCAGAATGTCTGGGTACGCCGACCGCCTGAGACAATAGGGAATTGGGATTCCTAATGAATTAGGCATTGACCGGGTTCTTCAGTCACTACCACCTAGCTATAAAAGCTTTGTGGTGAACTACAATATGCAAGGGATGGATAGGACACTTCCTCAGCTCCTCGCGATGTTAAAAACCGTGGAGGTGGAAATCAAGAAGGAACATGAGGTTTTGATGGTCAATAAGACCACCAGTCTCAAGAAGGCAAAGGGAAAGAAGGGAAACTTCAAGAAGGGTGGCAAAACTGTTGCCACTCCCGCGAAGAAGCCCAAAGCTGGACCTAAGCCGGACACTGAGTGCTTCTACTGCAAGGGACTGGTCACTAGAAGCGTAACTGCCCCAAGTACTTGGCAAATAAGAAGGCTGGCAACGTCAAAGGTATATTTGATATACATGTTATTGATGTGTACCTTACTAGTACTCGTAGTAGCGCCTGGGTATTTGATACTGGTTCAGTTGCTCACATTTGTAACTCGAAACAGGAGCTATGGAATAAACGAAGACTAGCAAGAGATGAGGTGACCATGCGCGACGGGAATGGATCAAAAGTTGATGTGATCGCCGTTTGCACGCTCCCTCTACATTTACCTTCGAGATTAGTTTTAAACCTTAATAATTGTTATTTTGTGCCTGCGTTGAGCATGAACATTATATCAGGATCTTGTTTAATGCGAGATGGTTATTCATTTAAGTCAGAGAATAATGGTTGTTCGATTTATATGAGTAATATCTTTTATGGTCATGCACCAGTTGTGAATGGTTTATTTTTATTAAGTCTCGATAGTAGAGATACACATATTCATAATGTTAATGCCAAAAGGTGCAAAGTGGATAATGATAGTTCCACATATTTGTGGCACTGCCGTCTAGGTCATATTGGTATTAAACGCATGAAGAAACTCCATTCTGATGGACTACTTGAATCACTTGATTTTGAATCATTTGATACATGTGAACCATGCCTCATGGGTAAGATGACTAGAACCCCGTTTTCAGGCATAATGGAATGGGTGAGTGACTTGTTGGAAATCATACATACTGATGTGTGCGGACCAATGAGTGCTACAACGCGCGGTGGATATCGTTATTTCCTAACCTTCACCGATGACTTAAGTAGATATGGGTATATTTACTTAATGAAACACAAGTCTGAAACATTTGAAAAGTTCAAGGAATTTCAAAATGAAGTGGAGAACCATCGTAACAAGAAAATGAAATTTCTATGATCGGATCGTGGAGGTGAATATTTGAGTTACGAGTTTGGCATGCATTTAAGACAATGTGGAATTGTTTCACAACTTACGCCGCCTGGAACACCACAACGTAATGGTGTGTCCGTACGTCGTAATCGTACTTTATTAGATATGGTACGGTCTATGATGTCTCTTACTGATTTGCCACTGTTGTTTTGTGGTTATGCATTAGAGACAGCCGCATTCACTTTAAATAGGGCACCATCTAAATCCGTTGAAACGACACTGTATGAATTATGGTTTGGCAAGAAACCTAAGCTGTCATTTCTTAAAGTTTGGGGATGCGACGCTTATGTCAAAAGGCTACAACCTGATAAGCTCGAACCCAAGTCGGAAAAATGCGTCTTCATAGGATACCGTAAAGAAACAATTGGGTACACCTTCTATCACAGATCCGAAGGCAAAGTGTTTGTCGCTAAGAACGGATCCTTTCCAGAGAAGGAGTTTCTTTCGAAAGAAGTGAGTGGGAGGAAAGTAGAACTTGACGAGGTTCTTGAACCTTCTCTCGGATTTGAGAGTAGCGCGGTGCCAGAAACTGTTCCTGTGCAGCCTATGCCAGCTGGAGAGGAAGCAAATGATAATGATCATGAAGCTTCGAATGAGACTACTACAGAACTTCGCAGGTCGACAAGAACACGTACCACTCCTGAGTGGCACAATGATCATGTCATGAATGTCATGTTGTTAGACAACGATGAACCTACGAATTATGAGGAAGCGATGATGTGCCTAGACTCTGAAAAATGGTTAGCCGTCATGAAATCCGAAATGGGATCCATGTACGAAAACCAAGTATGGACTTTGGTAGACTTACCCAATGACCGAAAGGCCGTTGAGAACAAATGGATTTTTAAGAAGAAAACTGAGCTGATGGTAATATTACCGTCTAGAAAGCTCGACTTGTCGCAAAAGGTTTTCGGCAAATTCAAGGAGTTGACTACCATGAGACTTTCTCACCCGTAGCGATGCTAAAGTCTGTTTGGATTAGGTTAGCAATGGCTGCATTTTTCGATTATGAAATCTGGTAGATGGATGTCAAAACCGCGTTCCTTAATGATCACATTGAGGAAGAGTTGTACATGGTGCAACCCAAAGGTTTTGTCGATCCTAAGGATGCTAATAAGGTATGCAAACTTCAGCGTTCCATTTATGGGCTGAAGCAAGCATCTCGGAGTTGGAATCTCCGTTTTGATGAGGTGATCAAAGGTTTTGGATTTGTCCAAACTCATGGAGAATCTTGTATTTACAATAAAGTGAGTGGGAGCTCTGTAGCATTTCTGATACTGTATGTGGATGACATATTGTTGATCAGAAATGATATAGAACTTCTTAAAAGTGTTAAAGGCTATTTGAATAAAAGTTTTTCAATGAAAGACCTTGGTGAGGCACCTTATATATTAGGCAGCAAGATTTATAGAGATAGAACAAGACGCCTGATAGGGCTTACACAAAGTACATACCTTGACAAAGTTTTAAAAAAGTTCAAAATGGATCAAGCAAAGAAAGGGTTCTTGCCCATGTTACAAGGTAAGATATTGAGTAAGACTCAGTGTCCAGCTACGGCAGAAGATAGAGAAAAGATGAATAGTATCCCCTATGCTTCAGCCATAGGCTCTATTATGTATGCTATGCTGTGTACTAGACCGGACATGTCTCATGTTGTTAGTTTGACTAGCAGGTACCAAAGTGATCCAGGAATGGAGCACTGGACAGCGGTTAAGAATATCCTTAAGTATCTAAAGAGGACTAAGGAAATGTTTCTCGTTTATGGAGGTGACGAAGAGCTCGTCGTAAAGGGTTACGTTGATGCTAGTTTTGACACTGATCCGGATGACTCTTAGTCTCAATCCGGATACGTAAGTGAGACGGTCCTCTGGGCACAGTCTACTAGTCCTTCATACAGGGTCAACCAGTCCATTCCTAGGATTAAGTCCAGTCCTCGGGAGTCTATCACTATGAGATCAGAGGGAAAAGTGTGTCTCCCAATACTTAGGGGTAGCTGGTGGCAGTGTCGGGTTGCTAGCATTGTTCCACCCGGTGAGTTCACTTTCATGGGTATAGCCATGGTCTTAGAGGGTACTTTGCCTCTTTCTACCAATACTCTTGAAATGAATGAATGCGATGCACCAGTGTCAAATAGAACTAGTACTTCAAAAGCATTAATATGGAAGGTGCCAAGTATGATACCTGGTTCCTCGGTGATTTCTTCCACGTCCACGTGATTCATGTGGCCCTTTTGGAACAGATTGGGCTTGTTCCCAGTGCCATCATGGTTCTCCAGGCAATTGGTGGCATAGTGTCTCAGCTTGTGACACTTGAAGCACTCCACCTTGCTCAGGTCCTTGTTTGCGTTGTGGTTCTGACCAGAGGGACCATTGTTGCTCTGGCTATTGCTGTTGTTCCTGCCATTGCCGTTGCCATTGGTGGGCCTTGGGCGAGCGGACTGATGCTGATGCTGGTGCTGCTGATGGTGCCGGTTCCCATTGCCACCCTAGTGGTGGTGTCCTTGGCTTCCCTGGCGGTGGTGGTGACCATTACCTCCACTGCGCTGGCTGTTATGGTTCCCGTCCCTGCTCAAGGAGGAACTGCCACTACCATCATAGGAGGTTCGCTGCTTCTGGTGCGGGCCAGTGTGAGAGCCTTCTTGGTGGAGTCTCTTCTTGCAGCTCTCCATTTGGGTGAGCTTGCTCTCCAGGATGATGGCCTTGTCAATCAAGGATTAGTAAGTGGGGGTGTAAGCAACAGCAAGTTGAACCGACAGCTCGTCGTTCAGACCGTCCAAGAACTTCTCCCTGCGCTTGGCATCGGTGTTCACATCGTCCGGCGCGTAGCGGGACAGCATGTTGAAGACTTCTATATACTCCGACACAGAGCGGCCTCCCTGTCGCAGCCTGTGAAATTTCTTCTTTTTTAGGCTTAGCACCCCCGCAGAGATGTGGGCGGTGCGGAAGGCTTCCTGGAACATGTCCCAGGTGACGTTCTCGATGGGGGTGGTGATCTGGAAATTCTCCCGCCAGGATGCTGCGGGTCCTTCAAGCAAGTGAGCTGCAAACCTCACTTTTTCTTCATCATTGCAGTTGATGGTGACCAAATTCTTGTTGACTGAACGAAGCCAGTCGTCAGCCATAATGGGCTCAGTGGAGCTGGAGAAGATCAGTGGGTGCAACCGCAGAAATCTAGTTAGCATATCCACTTGAGATGGGTGGTGCTGCTGGTTGTTGTTGTTGTTGTTGTTGTTCTGCTGATTATTGTTGGCCATCTGCGGAGTAATCAGCTGCAGAAACCGGGTCTTTGCGGCCAGAAATTGCTGCATGGTGGCAGCATTTCCGTCCACCTCGGCATTGCCGGCCTCAGCGTTGTTGGCGGGGTTCTGGCGTCTCGGAGGCATCTATTTAGGGTAGCATAGACGAGGAAATAGATAGAATAGATCTTAGGATATCTAAGCCCCCACAAAACATTAACTCAAACATATTTCAATCACACAATGAAACATTCCTAAAAGATTTTGGAAACTCAAATCACAACCAGTTCACGATGGGGTACTGCCCATAAGAAAAGAGTACGGGAAAAAGCAATCGATCTACATTACCATACACATATCTTGTATGGTCAATGACTAACTCACAAAACTAATAACGTAAAGAAAATGATAAAGTCTGGCAGGCATCAATTAGGACTAGGGCGGTGTGGTTGATGTCGCGGCCCCGTTCGCTCTCTTCCTCTTGGAGCGGGTGTTGGAGGCAGGGGTGTCCATCTCGTGAACCTCCTGGGGCTCCTCCTCCTCAATCGGCACTCCCTCCTGAGGTTCTACCTCCTGATCTTGTGGCGAAGGTGGGGCCTGGTCTGGCGCCGGTGTAGTAGCTGTCGCGGCTGCGGTGGCGGCTGTGATGAACGCCTGGAACTGCTCACAGTAGTAGCGGGCCTAGTCCCTCTCATACTGCAGCTGCTCTATGGCGCCTCCCATGTTGAGGACAGTGTTCTCCAACACAGTCTTGTCCTCCTGCAGCTGGGCATTCTCCCCCAATAGTTTGCCGGCCTGCTCCTCGGCTAGGTCGGCCCTGGTCATCTCGTGCTCGTGGCAAGACTCTAAGTCCACTGTGTTTGCCTCCATGTTCTTGAAGTGGGTCGTCACCGGGGTCGCATCCTCGTCATTGGTTGTTGCCACGGCCGAGCATGCATGGTTCCACCTTCCAAAGAGAAGGAAGGGGGAGTCCTCGAGAAACTCGTGCCGATAGTCCCGGCACACCTGTGTGAAGGCGCACTGCATGGCGAACTGAAGGCCTTGCTCGAAGGTGGGGTAGCGGGCGATGAAAGTGATATCCGGAGTAGCAGGCGTGATCTCATGCCTGCGGATCTTCACCTCAATCTCCCACCGAGGCTGCCATCCTTCTGGCACGGCGGGCTCGACTTGGCCTCTGAACCTGGGAGGTGGCAGGTCGAGGAACGCACACAGTGCCGCCAAAGGGGCACTGAACAACTGCTCGTCGTCCGTGGAGGGGTAGTAGAGGCGGGTGAATGGCGGCACGTTGCCAAAGGGTGGTGGTGGGCTCTCCATCTATAGAAAACAAAGAAGGAAAGGTAGGGAAGTATCAGTGACATGATCAAAAGGTCGAATGCATGTAAAATAAAAGATAATGGTAGAAGAGTGGGTAAAATGACAAGAATTATAATTAAAGGTGGAATTGCAAAAATAAAATTGGATGTATGATAATATGGATATGACATGACAACATGATTATAGTGGTGGATGGTATAATGAAATAAAATATGCATCTGTGGTACAAGGCATAGTATTTGGTGTATATGTAAAGTGAATCGACAAACATGTCATGCATATGTAAGATGTACATGCAATGATTTAGATGAGTAGAGATAAGGAATAAAGTATATATATAGATCACATAGGGATAAGGATTAATCATAAGGTTTGGTCTTATCCTAATCCAAGCTAGGGTCATGTTCCTACAGGCAGCACATTGCTCTGATACCATCGGAAGCGACCGCCCCCGTACAGGGTTCGATCTCTGTGCGTACTGTGCTAGTCCCTGGATCGACTCACTAGCACACACAGTTTCAGGATGAAATATCAAGATACAAAGGTCAAAGTACTTTATTACATCGCATCATCCAGAATTTAATAGTACTTACAACCTCGCATGACCCCTTGGGTCAGCATAACAAATAGAGTTTCAAAAACCAAAGAACATTGTTTCAAAATCTGCAGCGGAAAGGGCCACAACTACTCCAAGGTGAGAGCATGTTGGAATGTAAGCACATGACCCACAAGTCAACGATGAACCTCACTCATCGTCGGATCCACCTGCATTGTTAATTGCAGCCACTACGTGGTCAATACATTGAATGTATTGGCAAGTTCACCGGAGTTATAAAAGAACCTACCAAGTACATGCAGATTTTGGCTATGTGGGGTTTGGCTATTTGCATAAAGGCATAATTGTTCATCCTATCACTTTTAACCAAATAGTTTTATTTCTATTGGACACGGGGTAGAAACACCCATGCTCCTATTAACCTAGAGCACATTGAGTAGACACATCAATGCTCCTACCCAGTTCAATCCATTCATTTTATTAAGAAATTGGAATGAGTGAGACTTTCCTTACAGCTCCCAAATCTAGTTGCTCATAATTGTCCGTAACCGGGGACACAGCAAAGTACTTAGTTTGACACTCTCGAGAGGTGGTACACTTTACCCACAAGAAATCGACGTGTTAATCCCTTGCTGTCCTCAGAGTAGAGTAGCAACGGCATCGACTACAGGAATTTTCAGAACATAATCCCCCAGACCACCTGAGGGACGCATCCCCACCTACACTGCTACATACCGATGTCACCTCGGATCCGGGTTCATATTTCTTACATCCATCCTGGCAGAGCCCATATTACCATGTGGTTGTACTGGAAGCTACTAAATAGGAAACTAGTCCACTCTCTGGTTACCCCGGGTGGCATCCCACATTTGCGACGCAGGCGCTCCCATAGAAATGGCGAGACGACTCATAGAAATGGACCCATAGAAATGGACCTGACATCACATACATCTCAAATACTCAAAGCAGCCCACCCAGGACGATTCATTGAATTACTTGTTTTGCCATACACTAGGAAAACCATACTTCAATTCAATAACATCACATTGTAATAATACCACCCTCGTATACTATCATAGCATGGCATTGGACTACTTACGATGGCAATTGGTGGTGAGGACATGGCAAGGGTATCCTATACTACTAGGAGAAATCATAGCTATAGGTACGATAATAATCCTAACAATGCAACTAATAAAATCTAGTGCATAATAAAATAATAGGATGATGGTCAAAGTGAACTCGCCGTGATAGCAGTTGGAATTCAGGCACTCTTCGCAATCACACAATTCGATCTCCGAGAAAACTAAACGAAGCAAACAATGCATACATAAACATACAATACAATCAAAAAGAAATATATGCCATGATGCAATGCAAAACATGTGACATGATAGGGTTGATTTTATTTGGATGATCAACCAGATCGTAAACTTGGTCCAAAGTATTAGCAATTAAAATTAATGCACCAGGTTAAAAACAAAATACAAAAACAAATGATTAAAACCCTAAATTAAGGTTTTATTTGCATCAGCCAATTAATTTGATTCAAAAATTTTATTTCTCTGTCCCAATGGACAGAGAATGCTAAAACAAAATTTGGGCACTGGTTTCAATTAAAAAGGATTTCTAAATTAAAAGATATGATTTAAATAGCATTAAAGGCATTTCTGTAAATTAACTGTGGTTAAGTTATTCAAATTTGAACTTGGGCAGTGCAAAAAGATTCTATAGGTCCTAAGGATTCCAGAAAGGTGCGGATCATCAAATTTGGCCAAACGGCTTAAAAGATATGAACGTTTGAAGTTTCAGGGGCTTTTCTGCAAATTTACCATTTAATTCAATCCGGGAATAAAAATTACATTTTCGATCCACGTGTCGCTCTCTGATTGGTCGGTACCGGTTCACTTAAAACATAAAGCAAGATCTAATCTCGGCCGTTGGCCGAGATCCAACGGGCACGGGGGGTCGGGCTCACCTCCGGGGACCCTAGGGTTCCGGCAGTGGAGCTCCGGCGGCGGCGCGGTGCGGGCGGGACGGTGGACGGAGTTCCGGTGGTCGCCGATCGTCAGGGAGGAGGTGGCGAGGGCGGCGCGGCGTGACGAGTCCGGTGATGCGGTCGGCGCGGCGAGGCGAGGTCTGTGCCGTCACCTAGGACGACGAAGAGCTCCGGCGGCGCGGTTCGGGGCTCCGGCGAGGTCGGCGAGCGGCGTCCGGCGGCTACGAGGCACTAAACGCAAAACCAATCGCGTCAAAAAGTGCGCAAAGTCGAGAATAGGAGAGAGAGGTAAGCGGGAGCGGCCTTAATCTCAAGGTTCGTCGGCGGCAAGCAAAATGAAGGCGGCGGTAGCGACGTTCTTCCGCGGGGAAATCCGGCAGCCTGGGGGCGTGGTGGAGAGGGAGGTTAGGGGGAATGGAGAGAGGGGGCCATGGGCTTTTAAAGGACGCGCTCGGGGCTCCGAATAAAGGACGGGGCGAGGGGTTTACGGAGGGGATGGTGCGGCGGCGAACTTGGCAGGCGCGCGGGCGTCACGGCGAGATCTGGGCGCCTACCCGTTGGGGAAGAAGCCCCCTGACGGGTGGGTCCCGCTCGTCAGCTGCTCGGGCGCGGGTGCTGGGCCGGTTGCTGGGCGGCGGCGCGTGCGGTAAGCGGGCCTGTTCGGCCCAAAACGGCCGGGCCGGTCCGTTTGCTCCCTTTTTTTTTCTTTTTCCTTTTTTCTTTATCACTTTTGATTTTGAACTCCAAATTGATCCAAATAAATTCCAGAAAATTTGTAAAATTCAAATCCTCCAAAGTGTGAGCTTTTGGGACTTGAATCCTTCCAAAATAAAATAAGTAAAAATACTTTTGCTTATATAAATGTCATTAGGGCTTTATAACTATTTGAGATAAATAGTTTTTCAACTCCATATTAAATATTAAAAATTATGAGATAGCTCATTTATGCAATAAACCCCATTTATAAGTAAACCATATTGGTTTTAAAGATCCAAAGCTCAAAAGGGTGAAAACCTAGGGTTTTAATATGAAATAAAAACCTTTTCAAAACCTTTTGTAATTCAAATTTTGATTCAAACATGTAATTGTGGCATGATGCTCATGAATGCAATGCATATGAAAGAGTTTGAATGCAATGCCCACCGGTCAGTGAGAGGGACCAGGCGGTTCGGGCTGGGCCGGTCTGGTTCGACCGGTTCGGTCCGGTTTGACCGGTTTTCTTAGGTCTTTCCTTTTCTTTTATCTATTTTCTGTTTTTGAACCTCAAAATTGATTCGAAGCTCCAAATCACTCCAAATAAAATGCAACAAAATTTGTAAAATCATATTTTCATATGATCTAACTCTTTGAACAAGAATTTTCTCAAAATAAAATATTTAAAAATACATTTGCCTATAAAATGGCTTTTAGGGTCCTTAGGCTATCGCAACAAATTATTTTTCAAAATAATTTCAAAAGCGAATCTATGGGATAGCTTTATATATGCATTAAATCCCTTCTTACCACAATACCCTCATGGGTTAAAATGCAAATACTCAAAAGGAAGATCAAAGCCCAAAATCAAATAAAAGTATTTTTGCACAAGGGTTTTCTGGGCAAATTTTAGGGTTTTCCAAATGTGGTTAAATGTAGAGTGACATGATGCTTATGATATGCAATCCATATGAAGGGTTTTGAAAATTGGGATGTTACAATTGGACAATTTTGTCTTTTTTCTTTGTTGTCTTCTCTTTCCTCTTATATGTTTGGACCTCATCGTGGCTGCTTCTGTCATAGGCCCCGTCTTGTGTGGGTAATTTTGACTTCTTTCTTGTCTGGATCGTCCGTCTTGCCACCTCTTCTTCTTGTTTGGTCGTGGGATCGGGGAAACCTTCATAGTCTTGTTGTGAAGTTACTCTATCGACCCCAACAATGCTCCTTTTGCCTCTCCTCACGACTACGTGGTTTTTCGCTATTGGGTTTTCTATGAAGAAGACTTGTTTGCATTTGGAAGCAAACTGCCATGGTTCAAGCAGTGCCCGAAATTCTTTTGACGTTCACATGATGACGGGGAATCTCTTTTCGTAGAATCATTGTTGTGAACCTACCTATGATCTTCATGCCTGACATCGCGTGCCCATCTGATGCGAAACATGGCGATGGTGGTGAAGGTGTAGTCAAGCTCCCACATCTCTTCGACCCCGCCATAGTACGCTTCAGTCTAGCCTTCGCTGTCGGTCGCCGTCTCAGCAACGAGCACTATACCGCTGTTTTGGTACGTACTCTTATGGTCTTGAGCCTTGGTGTAGTACGTATACCCATTCATTGCGTACGACTGATGGTCATGACATTGCGGTCGGGAAGCTGTGACAACTTTTGGACAATCTTCTCATCTTCATTCGCCGCAGCCCTCGGATACCAAAGATCCTTGAGCCACATGGCGAATGTATAATTGTGTTTTCGCTGGATTCAATCATCATTCCTGTTAGGGTTGAGGTTTCGAAGTTCTTCGATGTGCATGTCGATGAATGGCTTGACCTCTGGCGTGAGTTGCAGCACCATTCTGTGTGCTCTTATAAAGTCGTCCACTCTTTAGCGGGCATGCACATCAAGATCCTTCTGGCCAAGCCCACCTTCACCTTCTAGCTTCCCCTTATATCATGATTCGGGGACCCCTATGGGTTTGCGGTCCGCCAACCAATCAGTGCAGAACTCAACGCACTCTTCTGCATGATAGCCTTCCATGATGCTTCTTCCGGGACATCCTCTGTTACGAACATATCGCTTCAGCACCAAGTTGTATTGTTCAGGCCCAAACATGTTGTGCAGGAACGATGGCCCTAACAACAAGATCTCATCAGCGACATGGACCATCAGATGGACCATAATATCGAAGAACGTTGGGGGAAAGAACATCTCACATTCGCACAATATCTGTATCATTGCGTCCCTCAGTTGCAGGCAACGGTCCACCGTGATCGACTTCTGGCTGATCGTGTCGACGAAGTCACAGAGCTTCATGACCGTCTCTCTCACCCATGGCTCCATGCAGCCTCTTATTGCAACCGGAACTAACTGCGTGAGAATCACGTGGCAGTCATGAGACTTCATGCCAACCAGCTTGTGGCTCTTCATGTCAACGAGTTTCTTGATGCTAGATGAGTAGTTCGATGGAACTTTGATGCCATGGAGACACTCGCACATTCTATGCAGCTCGGCTTTGCTCAGACTGTAACATGCAGGTTTGCATCGCGTATATATCATGCGTTCACCATTCTTGCTTTCCTGCGGCACCTCTTCCTCTATCGACCACACCTTCTCCCTTATCCCCATCCACTTCAGATCCTTCCGTGCCTTTGGTCCATCTTTTGACTTGTCCGCGTGGTGCATCATCAAACCCAATAGGCTGTCGCACACGTTTTTCTCGACATGCATGACGTCTATGGTGTGACGGCATGTATGAACCTCCAGTAAGGCAGGTCCCAGAACACGGACGTCCTCTTGTACGTAAGGCCGCCATCTGGACCAGCAGCCGGCTGTGCTTTCCCGGCCACGACTTCGAGGTCTCTGACAATTTCGTATACTTCGTGTCCAGTCAGTTCCCTCGGTTTGTGCCGCCTCTATGCCCTCCCGTTGAAGTTTTTCTTATCATCCCTTCACGGGTCCTTCATTTCCAGCCACTTACGGTGTCATGTACACAATCTTTTTTGATTCTGGCAGGAACAACCCTTCTGTCTCGTCCCTGCACTTTGTACACGCTTTGTACCCATGTGTTGACTGGAAGGATGAGTTCCCGTTCGCCGGGTAGTCATGCACACATGTCAGGAGAGCTGCTCGAAGGGTGAACTCCTCCTTCTTATGAGCGACCCAAACCTTTTGACCCTTCTCCCAAAGCTCCTTGAGCTCATCCTTCAGCAGCTCCAGATACACGTTCAGATCAGCTCCAGGCTGCTTAGGGCCTTGTATGAGCATTGATAGGTGGATGTACTTCCTCTTCATGACAAGCCACGGGGGGAGGTTGTATATGAACAGGATCACCGGCCATGTGCTGTGTTTGCTGCTCAAGTTTCCGAACGGATTGATCCCGTCCGTACTCATCCCGAACCTGATGTTCCTGGGCTCTGCGCCGAACTCGGGGAATTTGTTGTCCAGAGTCCTCCATTGAGCCGCATCTGCGGGGTGTCTGAGGACTCCATCATCGTTGCGGTACACGTCCTCGGGATCGATATCCGCTTAAGTTGCGTCATGGTAGAGGAATCACCTGGCCTCCTTCTCGTTCTGGAACCAATGCTCCAGCCTGGTGCCACACGGGAGATACCTGACCGTCTTTGCCGCCGGACCACGCTTCACTTCCTCCTCGCCACCGTCAGGATTGGGGTCTTTCTTCCTATATCGGGATGTTTTGCATACTGGA
Organism: Brachypodium distachyon; assembly: GCF_000005505.3. Taxonomy (NCBI): domain Eukaryota; kingdom Viridiplantae; phylum Streptophyta; class Magnoliopsida; order Poales; family Poaceae; genus Brachypodium; species Brachypodium distachyon. Next base: position 12,398,010 of record NC_016134.3, on the reverse strand, counting down.
CAGTTGTGCATGTCTTTGTAGTCGCCCTTATATATGATGCAGTTCAGCGGACAAGCATGGTATCTGATAACCTCTAACCTGAGGGGGCATGTAACTTTCTTCGCCTCGTACGTGCTCTTAGGCAACTTGTTGCCCGGAGGAAGTATCGTACATAGGTAACTCAGAATCTCCGTGAGTCCCGAGTTCACGATGTTGTATTTTGTGTTATACACAAAAGCTCGAGCGTTACTTCTAGCACACTGTTATCCACGCCGGCATTTTCATATAACGGTGTCTCGGCATCCTCCCTCAGCTTCTCGAACTTACGGGACACCCTCTCATCCTCGAGGTCATCCAATTGATTCTGCAGATGCTGATCGTCCAGCATTTCAACCATCCTACCGGTTGAAACGTCCTGTGGATCCTTGCCACGGTATGCTTCTTCACCAGGCTGGTCGTCAGACTCCATGTTTTCCATCTCAATACTGTAATCGACTTCAATGCCATCCTCCTCATGAGAAGTCCACCGTGAATAACCAAGCACAAATCCCCGCATGAGCAAGTGCATCTCGACATCCTCTGGCTCGTACAGCTTGCTGTTCCGACATCTCACACAGGGACGACTCATCTTATCACCCCCTTTCCTATGCATATCTTCCACGTCGGCATCGACAAAACTCTTCAGCCTCTCTATCCACTCAACACGTAACATGTCCTCGTACATCCAAGCATGGCCCATCGAGCTACAACACAATTAAAAAAAACGAATCAGCTTGATCGACAAAAATGGAAATTTTCGGCATGACCTTTGTTAAAGAATAGCATTTTGCACTACGAAATTCAATGCATGCATCAAAACAAATTACCCCCACCCACATGAAAACCACCCACATCGGCACGACGGCCGGTATCACATCACATAAGAAATACACGGCACGAAGGCCGGTGTCAACACACATTTAATATGCTTGGGACATGCACGTACACCGGTTCCGAGGTTAAGCTTAACCCTAGGGCTAACCCCCAGGGGCTAAGCTCCCCCATAAGGAGTAGCGGCCATGGACTCTAGAGAGAGAGAGAGCTAGAGAGAGAGAGCTCATTGACGAGGGAATGACACTTTCTGATCAAACAACTAAAACTCCATCGACTACGAATAGTCGACCCTCTTCGGCTACCAGGACTTGATGCACTTCTGAGTCCTTGTAGTCGAAACACGTTCGACTTCACGTGCTAACAAACATGCCGCCTGAGTAGCTGATTCTGCCTACGAAGTCGAACCAATGAACTCCAACCCAGTTGCAGCCCAACTGATAGGTTGGCATGGGGCAGAGATGACGGGCGTTAGGCTAACGAAAGGGCCTGCATACAAGATAGCACGTCGAGTTCGATCAAGTAACAAAATAATTGTTAAGATAATAAATATAAGCTAATGAGAGATTCTACCAGGACTGTATACTTTAAACTGTTTTGCAATTACTGCAGCTTACATCAAGCCAGGCACGAAGGCCACGAAGATTTGAGCCTATGCTTGACTACCAGCAGTCAACCATAGCCTCGGGGGCTACTCCCACCGGGAGTGTTCATCGCGTCTGTTCGACTCGCCGCTCATCAACGCCATCCGCTGCGCGGCTACGTCCAACGCGACTCCCGCGACTTCGAGTCTCTACCCGAGTCTACGACTCGGCTAGACACTCAAGGGCTACTCCCGCCAGGAGCGCTGGCCGCGCACCCGGTACTTCGGCTGCATCACCCTCCGGGTCCGTCGACCCCTCCACCCTTCGGGTCCGCCGGCTTCACCGTCCTTTGTGTTCTCAGTAGAGTCGACCAGGATTATCTGCGCCAACAATCGATAGAGCCCAAGTCGAGTCCGCTTCTTGTAGTATAAATTCAGAACTACACCCAACAGTGGGTATTTTAAAGTTTTCCCGGGTCGCACAGACTGTGAAACACACCCGAAGCCACGTCCATAACTTGAAGATAAGACCCGATGGCTTCCATCGGGCCTGGAAATTAGCACCATCTGGCATTTCCAATTTATCCATGCCCACAGCATGATGAAGATCCCGACGGACGTGTCGGTTGATCACTCTACAGTATTGGATTTCGAGTCTATAAAGCCCCCGACAGATTTGACTCGAATACCGCCAGTTATCAAGTGCTGATGTATGCTAACAAAGTTTTTGCCCCGGTGCAATTAAGTGGACTCGACCAGTTGAGTATTCCAGGCGTGTTACGCAACCATCCCACAAAGCTTTTCTGAATTCCGTTGAAATTATCCCGTGTCTCTGAGACATAGCTCGTTGCACTTCCGAGTCAAGCAAACTGGTTTCAGCTTGACACATTGTCAAGTCGACAACTTGTGTTTCTTGAGTCCCTGCCCGAGCCTGCCCGAGCCTGTGTCTCGAACAGGAACTCGGGGGCTAACAGACGAGGGAATGACCCTTCGGGTCCTCAACCTTTGTATACCTGCTTCAGCCTAACAGGGGGCCCACACGAAGGCCCACTACAATCCGTGAAGCCCAACTACCTTGGCTTGCGGCTCAAGACAAGAACAGATAAGGAAACCAAATTAGGGTTTATCTCTAATTGTCACCGACCCGGACTCTAGACCCGAGACCTAGCCTCCTATATAAAGGACTAGGAGGGGGAGCTGGGGAGGACAGAGCCAGACAGACTCAGACGGATCCACATATCTCATCTCTCATACATGCCTCCATGGCAACCTTGTAATCTCTCCATCAATACATATCAGGTAGGGGTATTACCTTCCGAGGGCCCTGAATCTGGGTAAATCGTGCCCCCTGTGTCCTTGTTAGCCGACGGGATCGCCAACACACACCCGTGCTTTCCCTAGTCGAAAGCCCTCTAGTTTGGGTATGCCGAGGTAGGCCCTCTTCACTCATGGGAGCAAATTAAAGCCATAGAGAGGGCAATCCGGGGGGGAGGGCAGAGCTATGCTGCGGGGGAGCCACGGATAGAGCGGGGGCAGATCGAGGGAGCCGCTATAGAGAGATCTGGGCCGAATTTCCTGCCGGCGGCCATGGCGCCATTAATGGCGATTTTGCCAAATTGGAGAAGAATTGGAGGAGGAAGAAGGGAGAGGAAGAGGGAGGATAAGCGGGGGAGAGCTACCTGTCGGCCGCTGCCATCAATTTTAGCAAGGCTTCGCCGCCATCAGTGGCCGGCGCCAGTGAGGAGAGAGCTGCAACTGGTCCAGACAAACGCGCGAGCTCGACCAACTGGGGCTCGCACATAGTAGTTATATATAGGAAGGTCACCAATGGCGGGTGTAAGGATAAACCGCCACTGGTGACCTCCAGCGGCGGGCGGAAAAATAAACCGCCACTGGAGGCCTCAGCAGTGGCGGGTAACTTGAGACCCGCCACTGGATATCGCCCACCTGTTTCCCTGCTTTAGTCGCACCTCGCTAGTTTACATGAGTTCCGACCAGCATAAAAAGGATTCCGCCACCCCACTTACCGGTGGTTACTACTCGGTGCTCAGTGCGTCCCCGTTCCGGTTGAGTACTAAACTAATGATCGGGCGGTGCTTAAGGGGTTCAGGGAAAGTCGCTGAGACTGAGTAGTACCATCATGTATCGGGTGGTCTACCAGTGGCGGTTCTTTTGTTTGCCCGCCACAGGTGCTCTTGCGGTATGCAATTTTGAGGTTTAATCCCACCTCGGTTCTTTACGTACGGCCTTCCCAGCATAAAAAGGCTTCAGCTGCACCTCTTATTGATCGTTGATACCGAGTCATCAGTACCTTCCCGTTCCGTTGGAGCTGCAGCGGTTGACGGAATATACTGACGGCTGGGTATTGTGATCACCTATGGTGCAATGTCTGTGGCGGTTCTTTTGGACGCCCGCCATTGGTAGCTGTTAGGGTTTCCATGGGCAGCGCTAGTGGCGGTGGTTATCACCGCCACTAATGATGGACCACCAGTAGCGGTGACTTGTTTCGGGACAATATTCACTGCCATTGGTGGTGAGGCACCAGTGGCGGTGATAATCGCCGCCACCGGTGGCGCTCGTGGATGCCTCGAGAGGCCTCCAGTGGCGGTATGTTTTTTGGTCCGTTTTAACCGCCACTTGAGGGGGATCACGGATGGGGTTTTCTGTAGTAGTGGATCAAATACCATTTCAGAATTTGCAGAAGACCCCATGCGTTGGTGATAGCAAGACCACAGTGCAGCAGCCCTCTCATGATGATTGGAAACCATCCTGCCATCATCCATGACCAGCTGGGCAATAGAGTTTCTTCTATATCTCTCAGTTGCCATTGCATGAAAGAAGCGGGTGTTCTCGTCGCCTAACTTGACCCACCTTACAGTGCATCTCTTACGTCAGTATTGCTGACGAACCCTATTATGAACTACAACCTAGATATTAACAAAAATACGAACAAAATTACACTTGTATTTATTTAAAAATGCACTTATAATACTAAATCTATGTTGCAGTTGCAAAATGTAGCACACGAAATTACTTGACTGCTAATTAGAGATTAAAAATAAAAAAATATTATACTTGCAAGAATTTTTCAGGCTATTGAGAATTAGCAAATTAATGAAAGTCTTTAGTCGGTCATACAGTTTTGTATAAAAATCTGTTTCAGTTTTGGTAATAACCAAATTAATGAAAGTTGACCCGAATTTTTGAGAAACACATGGATTTGTATTACATGTTTGAGAGCCCAACTACTAAAGAGAGTAATCATTTAACCAATATTCAAGTGTGTTGTAAGTATCATTCGGAATTTATAATGAGCGAATGTTTGCTCTTTAGTCTTCCGGAGCAAACGCTACGCTGGCCATCCAATCGCCAAATCGTGTCTTAAATCGTGCCACGTAACTTGTGGAATGACAACTTTAGTTCTGCAGGGTGGCAATTTTAATTCGGTATGAGGCAACTTTAGTCTGTACGGATGGCAACTTTACCATGTTACCCCATAAGGGTAGAGAAAACATTTAGTTTCATGAGGTGGAAACTTTAGTTCTGTAGAGTTAGCTGCTTTAATATGTGAGAGCGGAAACTTTACCTTCGTCATGTCAGAGGGCTATCGAGTGAACGTTCGCTCTTATACGATTCCTTGATTATTTGATACTGAAAAATGCACAATATGGCCGTATACATACTGAAAATACGGAAGATACTGTATGCTGGCTTGCCCCAATAGTGCACCGACCATAGAATCTACAGTCTGGAGACCAGACCAAGCGAAATGAAGCTAGCTGCAGAGTGACCAGAACAGAACAGGCATGTGCGGGGGTTGGGTGCGTCGGCGGAGCGTGCGGCGGGTGGCTGGCGCTCGGCCTCTCTATCGTCATGTGTCTCCTTTCTCTAACTCTCGTCCGCCTTTTTTTCTTTTGAGCGAAAGTCTCTCGTCCGCCTAGGTCAATCTGGGTGAGTGGGGATATGTGGGTGGGAGACTTTGGGCTTTGCCTATACTAGGCTCGGCCCAGTCAAGCTGGGTGACTTTGGGAGCTACTAGGCTTGGCTGGGCCCGCCAGAGGCTGGACTCGGGTAGAAGAATGGAACTCGACGGAAAACGTACGCATTCTGGACCATCGTCAACAGCTCTTGTTTCGGAATTCTCATTCAGTAGTCTCAAATGCCCGTGGAGTTCGCTTCATGGGAAGATGAGGTGGCCTTGTGCGCCAAGTTCCTGGCTGCTCCGGTTTGGGGTCAAGCCGGCGGTAAAGAAGGGGAGAATATTATGAACCCTGAAGAAGATTCTGAAGATGTGCGGACAGTGGTTGCGTCGTCGATATCACCTCCTGATTAAATGGACAAACAGGAGCTGACTTCAGTTGATGGGCCAGACACTCAAGATGGCCCAAGCAAGACCGTGTCCCATCCAAGAGATACACGGACCTGAGTGAGGCATCGAAGTATTGGCGAACGACGAACACCTTTCCGCGTCCCTGTGTTTTCCTCACCTCGTATCTGTATCTCTGACTCCTCATCCCCTTTCTCTGGATGCCACTGTGAGGTGTGTAATCGAATCTATATCGAACCTATATCTCGGGTCTTAACATAAATGCTTACTATTTGTTGCGCGGCTATCATGGATTGTCCTGCCACAGCGTTTTGAGGATGATCTGGACCTCTTGGAATACTAGTACCGCGCTCTATCTCTTCTTGGAGGAAAATATTCAGTTATATTAATCGAGTTTAGAAGAAGAAAATAAGTTCATTCAGATAACTGAATGGCGTGCCAGAAACTAAATTTAATAACTTAAGCTGACCGTATGAAAACATAGCACAATCAGATTACTCCACCCTATTGTCTAATCAGAGGGCCACCAGCATCGTTAGGTTTTCCATGAGAGCAGTGGCCCCCGTCATTGAAGATTTATCGTTCACCTCGCCTCCGGCCGCCGTCTTGGCGCTGCGAGGTGGGGTAATCTTGGTTTCTCCCAAGAATATCTAGAAATGTTTGATTATATATATCAATTGTTTGGTTTGCCATGTGGAGCACGTTTCTTCTGAACCGAGCCGTAAAAATTGCGCCTCGTGGGCTTTCTATGCCAACTGTTCGCTGGTGCGGCCTATATATATATATATATATATATAGCAAACACAAAACAAATAAATCAAAACGATCATCTACAGAGTCCTTCCAAGTCACAAACATATCCATACAAGTAAAAAATTCCATACAAGTCATAAAAGATACAATCCCGTCAAGCCAAATGGTCTTCAATGCCCCAGCCACAACATGAAAACAACACATCCGACTGGTGGCGATCCATCATCACTGTATAATGGATACAATATTACTAAACTTTTTGTATAAATCTAACATTTACAGAATCTGACAAGAGTTAACAGAGAACTTACTGATACATCACTGACGGGAAGTGGAAGCACCACCGTTACGAGAGGTGACCAGGCCCTGTGAAGCAAGAGTACCAGCGGCTTCAGATTGATTCGATGCAGCTGATCCCTGCATGTTTAAGCAACAAATACTAAGTGCACAAATATCTATGGCTTCAAAAGACTACCTCAATGTTGAAGAGAACTAACCGGAGTGCTAGGACCACGTGGAGGTGGCATCCGTGGCAGAGGTGGGGGCTTCAGTATGGGGAATTGAGGAGACACCATCTGTAGGTTTTGTTTCAAGTGGAAAGTCTACATGTAGCATAGAACGAACAAATTAAGTTAAGTACCGAAAGGAAGTTGGCTACCATGTGCAAGAACTTACATCGACATAATTCTGTAACCAGCCTCGGAGTGCCGCGTTGTATTCCCTTTCTGCCGCACGCTCCTCCCGGTCTCGCTGCATCTTCATCTCTAAGTCTGCCATTTTTTCCTGGACAGCTCCCAGCTGGGCCTACAGTATGTCATCTGAACATCAGCAAATGCAAGAGTGTAAGACCGATAGAGTAATATGGAAAAAAAAAACTAACCTGCAAATCAGGGACTGAAGCAGGCCGTCCATGAGGCAGTAGCAGATCTAGAAAAGAAAATTAAGTGTGGCAGTACTATTCAAAATTGATAAGTTCATACACAAATACACATGTATATCATGGAAAATTGAATAAGTTTAGGTGTGGCGCTTGTCATAACTTGTCATATTCGTGGATCGGCCACTGCCACGAGACACTACCACGGCATCTAGAATCCGGTACCGGAGGATGAGTTGGACATTTTTGGAGGTGAATAAAACAATTACATCGAGTCCCAAGAAAGAAAATAAGTTGATTCAGATGAACTGAAAATCATGTGAGGGATGCAGCAAGGCGACGCTTCGGCCCAGTCGTACCAGGAAGCCTTGGAGGCATGGATGCAGATCTACTCCTTGGATTTTTATTTTTGTTTTCCTTGGAGCCCGGTCGCGCAGGGCTTCCATCTTGGCCGGGAGCAAGGCGATGACAGGGTGGACGCGAGCCGGACCGAGCCGGGCTCGCCGCCGGCCCGAGGTAACGGCGAGCCGTTTTTGCGGCTCGGCTCGGGCTGGCTCGTCAGAAGCAAAGCAGCAGCAGCAGCAGTACAGCAAGCCGCGGCTGTGAGGGGAAGACAACGGGGAGAGGTGGAAGAAAGAAACTCGCCTGGCCCAGGGACTCGCCGGAGACCTAATTCAACTCGCGTCGGCCAGTCGGGCTGCCTGTGGGCTCGGTGCTTCGGCGTGACAGCTGGGCTGGGCCGCAATGTTCACGTCGGGGCCGTGACTTGCCGTTTTCGTGGGCTCGGCTTGGGCAGAAGGAGACGCGGTCTCGGGCCGAGCCAGCCCGGCTTGCCGAGTTGGGCTCGTTTGTCCAGCCAGTGAACCGCCTCCACCTCCGCGGTAGGCATCGCCTTCGATCGGGGCCCGGTCGGGGTCGGAGGAGCTAGATGTGGGGAAAGGGATTGGGGTTCATTGCTATTCATGTTTCTGAGGTGGCAGCCACGTCCGCCTGAATAATGGGTCCCATTGATTGTCAGAATAGAGGGAATGAGAGGTGAGAATTTTAAGTGGGATAAAAGGTGGTACTCCTTCTATCCAACAAAAGATGTCTAAAATTGTCAAAATTTGGATGTACGTAAACATGACTGAGTATATATATAGATGCATTCAAATTTAGTCAAAATTGAGACATTTTTTGTTGGACGGATAGAATATAACTTTTGTTGAATGGGTAATATTAGAGAATTCCTACTAAATGGGGTAATTGCTATCAACGATTTCAAAGTAGACGGTGAAAACACATATCAAAAGAACCTCTTGTGGACAGATGGCTATAATTTTTTTTTTAACCTGATCTGCTCTTCTTGGCAGGAGGATGCTCCCTCTTCTCCTGCCGGTGCTGATTATCTGCTGTCCCTTATGTGATAAAAAATATAATTACATTGATTCCCCAAAAATGAAGATGTTAGTTTAGATAAGTTGTTAAACAAACCGTATTGAACTCCAAAGATGCTCCGATAATTACTTGGTATATTGCAAATAAGATTCTCCAAATTGAATTGCATGTTTCTATTATTATTACCTACCCTTTCATTCTATATATTTTTATGTATACAGGAAGGTATGTTGCAAAAAAGAGACATATGATAGTGAAATTTACACAAACCACTTTGAGCTTCCTTACACACAAACCATGTGAGCTTTTTTACACGAAGACTAGAAGCATAGATGAAATTATAGTCAGGTAAAACCACATCGGCCTGGATTTGGATGCACTACATTCAGGGATTTTGTTCAAAACAGGGCCAAAAAAATAGAAAGTATGCTATATGTGTCCTCGTTGCAAGAGAAAACTCATCTCTTCTGTTGAGAAGACCAAAAGTCCAAAAAAAAAAAATCCTAACTATCACGCGCTACTCGTGAGGATTTTTCCTTGGTTTTTGTAATACTCCAAATTGGCCTTTATATTTGTAGATGGATAAGTAGTACTCATTTGTACATGTCAATTTTTAATATTTCTTCGAAGAATTCAACACCTAGTAGTACATTGTATGGACCGAAAATAATGTCTAGAAAAAGGACTGACGTTGCATGCATTGTATGGTTCATTTGTACACGTCAGAAGCGGTTGTATGCTTCTTTTGGAAAGATAACTGCAATAAAAAACGTATCCAATCTGGACTTCCAAGTTTTTAAGAATATTACAAATCAAAATGGTATGCTCAGTCTGCTTCATTTTTACTGGACAAAGGGCTATAACTTTCTTACCTCTGCTCTGGTTGGGACGAGGATGTTGCTCCATCGACTCGGGGGGATTATTGCCACCTAAAGATGCCCCTTATGTGATAAAGCAAAGAATTACATTGAGTCACAAAAAAGAAAATATTAATTCAGATAAACTGAAAGCATGTGAGAAACTAAAATTTAATAACTTAAACATACCGTATGAACTCCAAGGACACTCCCATATAATTACTATAACATACTCCAAACTGAATTGCATGATTTTTTATTACTCCCTCTGTCTCATATTAAGTGACTCAAATTTGTCTAAATATGAACGTGTATATATATATTCTGAATAACTATTATGCAACTTACTGTTCCCGCCCAAGGAATCCCACTTAAAACCAACCAAACCCACGTCCTCCCGCCAGACAATACATTTCTCCCGCGCGCGCGGTTCTGAATAGCTATTCTGCAACTTACTGTTCCCGCCCAAGGAATCCCGCTTAAAACCAACCAAACCCACGTCCTCCCGCCAGGCAGTCCATTTCCCCCCACGCACGCGGAGTGCATTTCGCACCATGCCGGCGGTGCATTTGCCTCCGCGTCGGCAGTGCACGGCGCGCGGGCGGTGCATTTGTACCTGCGTTGGCAGTGCACCACGCGCCGCTGCCGGTGCACCCGTGTGCACTGCCGTGGGGGGAGGCAATGCACCTTGCCTGAGCGCCGCCCGTGCACTTCCGGGCCGGTGCACCGCCGCCGGAGTGCCGCAGGTGCACCCGTGCATTGCCGCGTCGCAGGCAGGGCATTTCGAAGTCAACGGCGAATCGCGCCGCTCCTCGCCACCGCCCCTCCCGCACCGCCGGTGCGCCGCCGCCCCTCGCCCGCCACCGGTGAGTCGCGATCCGCCCCGCGGCCTACAGAATAGCTATTCTGCAACCGGTTGCAGATTATAACTACATTCTGCTTTCTATTTTTTATGTATACAAAACGGTACGTTGCAAAAAAGAGACATGCATATGGTACTGAAATTTGTTGAAAATAATCTTGAGTCTGAGATATACACGTGTTAGTATAGCTGCGTACGCATGTAATTATATACAGGTTTTTAATTAGGTAGTTTTAGTAAATTAGTATGTGCATGCTACATGTCTTGGGCTAGTCCGAATTAGACAAGCTTTGGTTCAATCCAAGTAGGAATCCATTGGTGCGTCCTAGTCTGTTGACTACCAGCAGACATCAGTACGTGGGTTTATGTATTTATACAAAGCAAGGCTTAAGCCTTGTATCAGGTCGTGGTTTGTGACGTGAGAAAGAAAATAAAGCAAAAGTGGGTGTACATGATGTGTCCATGGCAATAATTTATGATCGGCGTGCGCTTGCGTGTGATTTTTCATGTGATTGATACGGAACCAAAGTCAACAATTGATATCAGAGTGAGGTCCAAGATTTGAAAACATGCTTGCCTTGGGAGGCACGACCTGCTCACCTTGGGGCGGGCAATCGGTGGCTCTCTACAGTGCGACCTTCAGCGGATCAGATAGGATGATCATCGCGGTGGACCCGTCTCCTAGTGACGGGAGATCATACCGATCACCAGAAAATACTCGGCATTAAGGTCATTGACTATTGTTTATGAGGGTTGCGGTACCGAGGTGCAGTACCCGAGAATATCGTCAAGATCGTATTCGGGAAGTTATGTGCAAATTAGTACGTTTAGTCGGTATCGTGTTTATGAGTCGTGATTGTGCCCAAGTGCTTGTCGGTGTAAAGCTCCGTGTAGTTGAAGTGGCAGTTGAAACATGTCATGGGTGAAGGGATGTCCAGTGAGGTGTATCATCAAGGGCGAAACACGTGGGACAAGGTGACGAGCGGTCATCTGCATGTCTCGGCGAGAAGATGAAGCTCAAGCGTATTGTGAGGCGGTAACCAATGATGAACCTCTTCTTTAATGAGGCCGTGTTCCATGCATGATACTATGTGATTAGTCAGCATGTACTCCCTCTGTTCCATAAAAATTGGCACGAATTTAAACTAGAACTAGTTCAAAACCGTGCCGATCTTTATGGAACGGAGGGAGTAGATGTTTTGTGCGTTATGAGTGGACGGTGTAATTAATGAAGTGTACGCTATAGTACACAAGGTTTTTTCTAACGAAAACAGTAGGAGAGGCTACTACCGTGGTATATTAATTAATATAATATTTACGTATTTACAAGCAGGAACAGGCCCCTGTTATTTAAAAAAGGTCTATCAAAACTATAAAAGAAGGTTTAAGGGATTGAGGCACCGTAAAGCCCAACAAAACTTTTTTTTTCGAAAAGGGGAGCTCCCCTGACTCTGCATCAGAGCAATATATGCACACACCCTAAAGCCCAAAAAAACCAAGTCTGAACGGAATTTCTCTAGCCAGAGCTGAAAGTTAGCCCTTTGTCCCTCAAAGATAAACTTATTCCTGAGCTTCCAAATGTTCCAGGCTGCCAAGGAAAAGACTTCAAAGAATAGAGGGTTGTTGAATCTATGTTTGACTTCCGGCAGTGCTTGAATACAAGCAATAGAATCTGGCCACTGAATATTAAGATGTTGCCAGCACCCGATGCTGAAAGGGCAATGAAGGAAAATATGCTCCAGTCTCTTCTCTTCTCAAATTGCAAAGAACACAAACAAGATCAGTCTCAATGTTGTAGTTCCTTGGGACGAGAATATTTTTTGTATTCAGCCTGTCACTAAGAAGAAGCCAGATAAAGATCTTGATCTTCAGTGTTACCTTGGACTTCCAAATCCAGGTGAAAGGCTGAGGAGGGGTAGCTCATCCTTTTATAGCAGAAGTTATAGAATTTACTTGCAGAAAAGGAAGAACCCCAGCAGGGAATCCAAACATCAGGTCTCATCAGAGAGATATCTGCCTCAATGATTAAATCATCTACCTCGTGCTTTAGGCATAAACAGACTGGAGTGCATGGACGTGGAAAAAGCTCATGCGTTTCAGTTAAGGCTTTAGGAGAAATAGGGATATGAAAACCAGCTCCAATCGAGCCAAGATTGCAATAATCCTCCACCGAAATAGTACACAAGGTTAGCGCGTGGTTGGAATTCAAAGTCATGCATTGAGTTGAATGAACAAGTTGTGAAACTACAGAGAGTCAAGATCAGGACAGCATGTAATACAATAAGTCAAGATTAAAGGAAGATTGTTTGAAATACTCTTGGCTCGGAGTTATAGACGTGTTAGTATAGCGCTTTTGTAAGTCTAATTACGTAATTTTTAGTAAATTGGTATGTGCATGCTACACGTCTTGTGCTAGCCCGAATTAGACAAGGACTTTGGTTCAATCAAGTAGGAAACCATTGGTGTGTCCTTGTATATGTTAACTACTAGCAGTATGTGGATTTAAGTAAATATACAAGGGCCGTGATAAGTCCCGGTATGCGCATCTTGTTGCTGAGATTCGTAGCCTTGTTTCTTCCGATAAGAGATTTTTTTTTAAAGGGGGACAGATCGCAGAATCGTGCAAGTCATAGTATAACAAATCTAGCTAGAACTAAGTCATGCACACCTGTTTGGCTAGGTTCCGGTCCACCGAATGTGGTGGGTGTGATTCTCCAAGATTCTAATGGTTCTGTCTTAATGTATCCCCTTTTACCCGCAAAAAAGAAAGAAAGAAAACAAAAGCTACGTGAGCCATATTCACGTGTGATTTTTCTTGTGATTAATCGTATTTGAGATCCAGGCCAACAAAACTTACACAAACCATTTCGAGCTTCGTTACGCGAACCATTTTTTTTTTCTGAAAAGGAGGTCGAACCCTCCGGTCTCTGCATCAAAATGATGTAGTCACATAGCCACATTTTATTAATTTGTTTAATAAGACGAATACAAAACCAAGCCACCAGACTATAAAGACAGAACATAAAAACCTGATGAAGACGGTTGCCAATATCGGATCGTATGCCCTGACCGTACATCACCGCCCAACATCCAAATTTGGAGGCCACACTAGGGCAGACACGAACCATGTGAGCTTCTTTACACGAAAACTAGAAGCATGAATATTACTTATTTTTTCTTAGTGTGGTGTTTTCTTGAGATTACTCACTCCGTTCTAAAATGTGGTGCGTATAACTTCTATTGACTGCCAAACTATCGAAACTTTGGTCAAGTTTATAGCAAAATAATCAAAATATATAATGTCAAATAAAGATATTACGAAAATATATTTCACAAGATCTAATGATCTTCATTTGACACCGTAGATGTTTATATTTTTTGGTATATGGTTTGTTAAACTTTATAAAGTTTGACAGTCAACAACAACTACATGCACTACATTTTGAAACGGTGGGGTAATATTTAACATATATTTTTGAGGCATTCAATAGCTAGCACGGAGTGCATATTTATGAACGAAAATGATATTCCATGAGTATACATAAAATTACTTACTTCTAAGTTGAAGATTGTCAACATATTATTGTTGGATAAAAATCAACGTATGCCCAGGACCATTGACTTAGACATAATAATTTGACTTCTAGATTAATTTTTGCCTCGTAGGCCACAAATAGTTTGTGTTCGCAGAGAGACAACATCTGTAATTTAAATAAGTTTAGAAGATAAATATAGTCCGTGTTGGGACAACAAAAGATAACCATTTTCGAACCTTGTGGTGGCTGGCTGTCATCAGCTCCAACACCTGTTGATGGATTAGCTTCATGAGAAAAGTTTAATAGAAAAAAGGAAAATTCAGATACCAAAAAACGGAAATGTGAAGATTGTTGATTGTAATGACCTATGCGAACCATTGAGCTTCTTTTGGAAAGATAATGTACCAATAAACACCGTATGTAATCTTTTGTTTAAGGAAATGCAGGCTGCCTGCCAATTTCACTAAGATAGGAAAAGTAAAAGAACCGCATCCAATCTGGATAGAGGTCATTTCGAGCAGATCAACTCCTTCGCTTTAGTTCAAAACATGCACTAAAAAGTGTACACTACTGGATTACGGCTACCACCAGCCTATTGTTGACCCATCTTTGATAAAGAAAAACTCTCGAGTTCCAAAAAAGAAAATAAGTTAATTAAGATAAGTTGAAAAGCATCTGAAACTAAAATTTAATAACTTGAGTAAATTGTATGAATTAACTGCAAAGATTAAAAAAAAAGTGGCACCACACATGCATATTACATCCTGTGTTTTGGTTGAAAACTGGCTCGTCATATTAAAAATATGCTATATGTATCTAGCTTAATTTACTTACTTCTGTGCAAAAAAAATGTTGTTAATAATGTCTAGATACTCAGCTCGTAACTATGGTTGGTACCCCCCGATTCTAAATTCTTGTCTCAAATTTGCACAAATATGGATGTATCATAAAAATTGTTTAGATACATGTAATATTTCGATAACAATTTAGGATCGGAATTAGTACGTCCTAAGTAAAAGTCATAATTGTACATAGATAGCGTTTTTTTTTTCACTTTAGAATATCAAATGAACCTCGTCAGGGACAAAAGGCTATAACTTTCTTACCTACGCTCTGGTTGGGAGGAGGATGCTCGTCCATCGTCTCCATCTGACTGCAACCAGCTGCACGCCCCTTATGTGAGATTAAAGAAGAAAATTACATCGAGTCCCAGAAAAATAAATGTTAATTCATATATAAATTGAAAGGCATTAGAGAAACAAAAATTTAATAACAAAAGATACTCCAAAGGGAATTACATCAAAAGACTTCATTGTATATAGTCCATCTGTTTCATAATATAAGATGCTCTAGCTTTGTTTTAAGTCAAACTTCTTGAAGTTTAATCAAGTTTATAGAAAATCCTACCAACATCTACAACTCCAAAATGGTTTTGTTTATATATTTTCATATTATATTTATTTAATATTGTAATGAAATATTAATACAATTTTATTGCATTTTTTCAAAAAATTAAGTTTTTATTGATCTCAATGCAATATTGACCAATACAAGAATAGAGTATCACACCTCGGCCTCTCTTAACCGAAACGCTCGCAGCCAAACAAGGGTATGTGGTAGTGAAATTTGCACAACCCATTTGAGCTTCTTTACAGGAAAAGTACTAGAAGCACACATGAAATTATACTCGTAAGAGATTTGCTTCAAAAAAGGGCCCAAATATCAAAAGTATGCTATATGTATATAACTTTATTTACTTTTTGCCGATTGTAAGATGCAATAATGGTTGTATGCGGGCAGGGGAAATTACAGAAATGTGTCGACAGAAAATAATGTCTAGATCAAAGGACTGACGACGCATGCATATATATGGAAGAAACAAAAAGAGAAGAGGGATCAATTATTGTGTAATAATACACGTGCGGAAAATGTAGTTGGCAAAACTTTAAAACCAAAACAATGGGCTATATGTGGTGGAAAAACGATGAAAAAATAATTAGGTGACTGCAGGGCCACGGCCGGCCGGCACTTACTCGTATTGCTTGCCTTCTTCCTGTTCGGCACCTTGACAAGCTAACTTCTCCCCCTATTTAGCGAGCTAGAGCTTGCTCTTTATACATGGCGCCCTAGCTCTATAGCTAGCTAGTTGAAGAAAATTTAACATTTTGCGATACGATTGACCTATGGATTGAATAAGTAATTCGTGTAGGAGTGTGGTATATATATGTATTTTTAGGGGGAAATGTTATTATATCAAACTTAAGTGATATATATATATATAGCTGCACTGTATGTATCGATACATATATGTGCGTTTCGGGCATCGCCCAAATTAATTTCGACAAGGAGTGTCAGAGAGTCAACTGGTCGATTAGCACATTTTGAAGATCATGTGGCGTCAGACGTACATTATATTAGAATCTCAGCGTCAGCGCTGGTTTGGTTACTTTAAGTTGGCCACTATGAACATATATATAGCTTCCAACTACTAGTAAGTAGTAACAAATAAATTACAGCTATAGCTGAGCTAGAAACTTGAAGCCAAACGCACGGAGTAACTCCTGATAAGAGACAAATATATGTTTGGTCTCTCAATTGGTAGAACCGAACACTTTTGGTCCCCCAGACTCGCCAAAACTGGTATTGCTTACAGCATGGCGTGGTTCTGACCGAGTCCTGTCACGTGTCCTGCTATTTTTTTTAAGAAACACAGTACAAACACAGACGCTCACAAACACGCGTGAACACTCACCCCTATGAACGCACGCAGGCACAGCCTACCCTATGAGCACCTGCGAGAGACCGAGTCGGGTCGGCGGGTTTTGAGAGATCGACGAAATCACCACAGGCACTCGCTGTTGACGGGTACGTCACCTACCACTGAAAGTAAAGCGCATGTTAAATCCTGGATTAAATCCAGGTAATGTGAGCACCCATTTCAAGTTTAAGATTTGAACTTGAATAGATTGGTTCCACCACAAGGAACCACACCATCTGAGTTAGGCTGTCCTGTCATTCTTAAGTCTCCCACGGTTGTTTTCTGCGGGTCTTAAAAGTGGAGAAGAGTATTTTTCATATTTTTATTTGTGGGAAATTAAAGTGGACAAGACTCAAGAGTATTTTTTTTTCTTATTTTTATTTGCGGGAAATTAAAGTGGACAAGATTCAAGACTCAAGAGTATGGTATGAGCTGGTTAGGCTCGATCCTTGGGATGTACTCCTTGGAGCAAGTAGAGCAACCGATGCAGCCGCACCCCAGTGAAGTACGTTGCGTTGTCGGCGTGCACGTCGCCGGCCAGGAAGTGCCGCCATGTGCCACTCGCTGACTGTGTCGTAGCCGCCGCGCTCCTGCCTCACTTGCCACGCCGTTGCCATCATGTGTTGGATTAATCTTGTCTAATCAATTCAGTACACGTACAAGTGTTAGAATTGTAATCAATCTAGTACTAGGAGTTAGTTGTGAACTAGTATAGTTAGCTTGTTTGAATCCGAATAGGATGTTAGTCAATATGTTAGCGGCCTCCTCCCTCGCGGAGGTCCTCCCCGCACGCCGCCCACGCCACCGCGGTTGCCCTCGCCTCTCCGACGCACGCTGAAGGAGGTAAGTTTTTTTTTCTTCTTTTTTACTTTTATTTATGGAAGATGAATAGTTCAAAACTAAAAGATAAAATTGAAAAATTAAAAGTTGAAAATTAAAACCTTCGAATCAGAAAATAAAAGGTTAAGGTTTGAAAAATAAAAATTGAAAGCTCCAAAAAATTATAAGTCAACAAGCAGAAAATGACAAAAAAAATGACAGCCCTGTAGTAGGTTTTGGACGGACGTCCGCCAATTAGCAGTCAACGTTATGTACATTGTACAAGTTGCTCAGATTTAGTGTCCTTTTTGTATTTACTCGCAAATTAAATGATGCAAAATGCAATAGTCAGAAAACAAAGCATGAAGTTATTTAATACCTTGGTATCAAAATAAGATAAGAGGAGTGGAATTGGCATAACAAAAATTGAAAAGGATAGGCCCTTTGCCAAGGGAAGCATGAATTATCATGCATTTACTTTCGTGTCAACCAAGGGACGAAATGTATATCGACTTTTGACCAGTTTCTCTCTGGTCGACTCTTTTCTTACTCTAAGAGGATGCATACAAAGTATTTTGCTTAGATATATACGATCGGCAGAGAAAACCTAAAGACAAATTACAGCTAGCTAAGTACTATGCACGTACGTAAGATATGGCATACATTGGCTGATGACTCGATCCATCGTATCCTTTTGACCTGACCAAATCAAACCAGTGAAGGATCAGTCACGTGCCGCAATTAATTCTCGTCCTATATAGGTAAATATACACACTAGCAAACGAGCAAAGTACTATCTTGCTTAGATATATACGATCGATGCACTGTCGATTTGCATTAACACTGGGGTTTAACAGCGTGTTTTGCAGCCATTAACTGACACAGCGCCTCCAGTGCATCACTTAGGATTCTGGGTTAAACAACTGTTCGCTTGGCCACGAATGAAGCCGGATCGAGCTGCATAGTAGTTAACCCTAGTCATATTGGAAGTAACAAAGGTGGTAACTAAAGTGCCAACTAAACAATTTTGGTGATGTGCCATGTTATTAATAAGGAAACAGAGAGTTGGGGTAACTAGATATGTTAACATCACATCACACTTCTCAAGATACAATGAATCTATTAAGTTAATAAATTAGGATTCTATGTTACCCACTATTGAAGTAGTAATATAAACTAGTAACATATGCATGTTACTAGCTTATGTTACTCCCACTATGACCAGCCTAATACCCTCGGGGCTAGCTGCTTCAGCAATTGGAGGTTCCCGGGTACATTTGGCGGTCCTGACAATGAATGATCTTTTCTACCCTTCTTTTATTTGAGCTGTAAATTTTTAGAAATTTTAGAACGTTGGAGATTTAAATAGAGTAAAATACACCACTAGTCCATGAACTCGACAAAAATGAATACTTTAGTCCACGAACTCGAAAAACGCATACTCAAACCCCTAAATTGGGACTACTGTGTCACTTAGTCTTAAAACGGTTCGTTGAGGCTTAAATACGCCACGTGACCACCACGTCAGCTTCGGCCAGGACCGCGGGCAGCTACTCGATTTTCTCAGGATTTTTTTTTTGCAAAATCACCATGCCCGAGCCGTCGCGATGGGCAAGGCGGCTGTGCCCAGACGGGGATCCTGGTGCCCCGAGAACCACGCCGTTGCAGCCTCCACCTTGCCTAAGGTTGTTATTAAGCCCACAATGCTCAATTTTGACAAGAGGACGCAGGTGAAGTGGTTACCGAAGCCGACGTGGCGGCCACGTGGTGGGATTAAGCCTCGCCGAACTGTTTTTGGACAAAATTGACACAATAGTCAGTTTAGGGATTTAAGTGTGCGTTTTCCGAATCCGTGGACTAAAGTGTTCATTTTTGTCGAGTTCATGAACTTATGGCGTATTTTACTCATTTAAATAACAGAGATAAGTGTATTTTTTATCCCTCAAGTATTGCCTCCGTGCTGACTTCATCCCTTAACTAAATTTCGGTGCAACCTTGGTATCTCAACTCACAATACGGGGCTAATGTTGTCCTCGGACTGGTTTAGAGTGGTCAAAACCGGGTTTGGCCCTGACGTGATAGATTAGGGGATGTTTTAGTTGCCATGTAGGCAGGCATGTTATGTGACAAATTATGGTTGGCCCATTCACCCATCTCTTTCCCTCGATCTCTCTCTCCCCCTTCTCTGGATGCCACTCTGCCTTCTCTCACCCTGTCACATGAGAAAAAAATCCCCACCTGAACCCGATGCCCTGGCGGCAGCGGTTGGTGCCAGTCCGACAGTGGCGGCTCCTGCTATGCTCGAGCGGCAGTGGCTGGTGCGAGTCTGGCGGTGGCGGCTGGTCCTAGGTTCAAGCGGGGCTGCTGGTGCGATTCCAGTGGAGGCGGCTCGTGCTAGGCTCGAGCGGCGGTGGGCTGGTGCGAGTCCGGCAGCTGCTACAAATCTTTTTTGAGGGAACCAACTTGCTAATTCTTATCGTCCCTCTATGACTAATCCTTCAGCTCTAACTAAATTCCCTTCAAAGCACTGAAAATTTTCTAAAGGAAATTTGCCTGTCCTCCGGCTGGAGAAGGTTTTGACAACTTTTTAAAAGACCGGGTGTCACTTGTGAGTGTGTGCCCGTCAAAAAAAAAACTTGTGAGTGTGGGACCCAAGAGAGAAGAAAAATAAAAAAACGTGGCTGGCGACTCACTACCGGAAAACCCCACTTTGCCGTAGGCTTGGGTCTTTCACGAAGGCAATCTCATTTTTAAAAGATTGGGTATGACTAAGTTAGTACAATTTTTTTACTAAGTGGGCGACACTTTTTATGGATCAGAGGGAGTACTTATCATTTTCGAAAGCCATTTAATAGAAAAAATGAAATTAATACAATAACATTGTTAAAATGTACTTCCTCCGATCCTAAATTGTTGTCAAAATATTACATGTATGTAGATGCTTTTTAAGAATAGATACATCTATATTTTAACAAATTTGAGTCAAGAATTTAGGATCAAAGGGAGTACAGTTTTGGTATGGTGCCGTGTTATAGGTATATAAACTTGTGATAAAAGTTACAAGTCAGCACACAAAATTAAAATGACACATGCTTCACAAAATGCACTATGCAGGAGGAAGTAGGAAGAAGTTCCCGAACATAGTGGTCAAACCTTCAAATTCGAGTTCCGAACCAGGATTTGTAATAATATGACCCATTTGTTTGTTGAAATTTTTACCATGGTTTCATTGACATTAATTGTTAGTAACTGAATTACAATAACAACCTTTTATGTAAAAATAATTATTTATCATTTTCTATAGACATTCTGTAGAAAAACTGAAATAATACAAAAACTTTCTAAATAATGGTCCAATAGTGGCAATGAGACCTGTTATGGGTATATAAACCCGGCATAAAAATTACAGGGTCAATACACAAAATCAAAATGGTACTTGCTTCACAAAATGTAAGATCTTGAAAGTAAACCTTCAAATTTAAATTTGAGTCCCGAAACTCGTTTTGTATTGAGTTGTCCACATTTTGAGTTGATTTTTTTACTATGGTTTCATTTGGCATCATTAATGAGTAATATGAATTAAAATCTCCAAGTTTTATGTAAAAATAATTATTTATCATTTTCTATAGGTGTTTATAAGAGAAAAATGAAATAATATTTAAACTTTGAAGATTTTATTAAACTTTGGCATGGTGATATTATCATGTGTACATAAAGTAGGTATAAAAATTACAAATCAATATGCAAAGTTAAAGTACTGCATTACTTGCAAAATTCTTTGCGCAAAAGAAAAACAGAAAAATGTCTTTGTCGGAGGCCTGGATGCCTACAGCAAAGACTCAATCCGCAACACCATCCCTGGCTGCCACCCCAGCGACAGGATTGAGGAGCCGCTCCTCCTCCCCCACCACTCTCTCCCTGCAGGCAGTGGCCATGGCGGTGCGAGCAGTGGCCATGGGAAGCACGAGCAACGGCGGCGAAGTAGCGGCCATGGCAGACCCGAGTTAGCCATTTTTTATTTTTAACTCCAAGAATTTCTTTGCCGTAGGCAGCCTTTGGCAAAAATTCATCCATATGGCTAGATCCGTCCGTGTGTCTTACTTTTCTTTGCCGAGCTCCACGAGAAAAGCCATCGGCAAAGGCTTTGCCGAAGGCCCATAAAAAGGCTTCCGGCAAAGAGGCCTTTGTCGGAAACTGTTCGTGCAGATACTCTTTGCTGAATGGACGAAGAAAAGCCTCCGGCAAAGCTTTGCTGAACGCAATGTGGGTTTTGACTGCCGCAAAGACAGGTTGTGCGGTCTGCCGCAGGTAGAAGAATTGGCGTTCGGGGTAGAGCGCACCATTGTCGTGGGGATTCATGGGTTTCCCTCACCTCCTGCGACCATCTTAGCGCTCCAAGGTTGTACCGGGACCCGAATTTGAGTTGTTTTGTTAGGATCATTACTATAGAATTCGTTACTCCATAAATACACTACTGACACGTTAACATAGACACGTCAGTAGTAGCACTTACCACTGACACGTGGAAATAAAAAAAGTCAATAGTGAGTCTACTACAAGCCTCAGTTACAGCACAGAAATCATCACTGACCCTTAAAAAATTCATCACTGACGCTTCAAGAAAACGTGTCAGATCGAGATGACAATGTCAGTTTTGACGTGTCTGTCACTACTGACCCTCCTAAGTTTAAAAATGTCATTACCTATATTTACAATACTAGCAAAAGAACCCGTGCGATGCTATGGAACAACGGAAAGTGTATCAAGCACGAGCCAGTGGAGGCGAAGTCTGAACATTAATTTTTCGATTGGATTGATTTCCATATTGAGATTGATACCGAGATTTTTTGTTTGGATTCGGATTGATTTCCATACTGAGATGGATACGAAGAATTTTGGATTTCATGTTAAGGAGATTGATTTATTTTAGGACTGTTCGTATTATGTTGTGACAAATTTGGACTGTATGATAACTTTCGGTAAATCTAAATCGTAGAATTTCTGCTACTGAAATTGTGAATAAAGCGGGAGGAAAAGAAAATAAGGAGCAGTGGCATATTGATTATAATTTTAACGAAGTTGTTCGACCAACACCGACCAACGACGCCCACCCATTACCACCGATTCCAATTTAATATATTGTAATAGATTTAGGGTCAGATGTAGTAGTTTTTTTTTTGAAATAATGGATAGCTTCATTTAAGCAAAAAGAGATTGTTCAGTACATACAATGGCCCTAATAATATCAGGTGACTCATT
Organism: Brachypodium distachyon; assembly: GCF_000005505.3. NCBI lineage: Eukaryota > Viridiplantae > Streptophyta > Magnoliopsida > Poales > Poaceae > Brachypodium > Brachypodium distachyon. The sequence continues at coordinate 12,375,153 of NC_016134.3, read as the reverse complement.
AAACCAGCAAGACCCTACATCATGTTCAGCAGATTTTGCTAGAACATGAGAGCTGCCTCATTACAAGATCGACTAACATGAGTAAAACAACAGGATATAATTTGGAGCCCTACTCTTAATGTCGAACACTGTGGCACCTGTACAAGATCTATCAATTTCATGACTTTTCACTTTATTGATAAGACTAGCACAATCAGATGCCACAATAATCTTCTGAAAACTAGTTTCTTTGGCGAAAGTTAAAGCATGGCGCATTGCAATAGCTTCACCAAGCTCTGGATTATCAACATGATCAACAAATCTTCTGCTTCCAACTAGTACCAGACCCAGGTGGTTGCGTATGACGACGCCAATACCCATGCGTTCAGTATGGGAAAAGATCGCAGCATCAACATTGATCCGGACCGACTCAGCCAGCGGCAGAGACCACTTTGAAATTGACTTCTGGTTCTCACACCTAATGGAGACAGTCGGTCTGAAGCTGTGCAATGAAATGAAATCAACGTAAACTTTGATCTTACCCACCACGCACGTCAAGGATGAGACATATTTTCACCATTTCTTATATTGTTTCTATTCTCCCAAATGTGCCGAATAGCAACAGCCAGGATCATTGAATGGAATTCAGAAGCATCGGAAATACAATTCAATAGCCATTGTTGCATACTGGTAAAGCTTTTCAGATTTAAGGATATATGAAATGGCTTTTTTAGCTCTGCCCAGATTTCTTTAACATAATAATGGCAAAGAAAAAAGCAATGTTCCAACATCTCGTGCCTATTAATCATACCTCGTTGGAATTGAGCGTGCATGGAGCTGATCACCGGTAGGAAGGCAACTATGTGCGATTCTCACAAAGCTATTTTCGTTCTAGCTGGACACTGAATTCTCCAAAGATTTTTCCATAATTTCTCCATAACGCCTTGTTCTGAATATGATCCTCTGCCATTAGAGTTTTGATTTATCCAGAACAGATGTGTCCTTGTAAGGTTGTAGCCTGACCTCACTGTATAAACTCCGGACTTGGTATGTGGCCAAGAGGCAAAATCACTACAACCTTCAGAGCTTAGAGGAAGACAGATGTAGTAGTTATCAAGGAAGTGAGGAGGAAGACCGGTCGGGCTGGACATCTGGTCGATGAGTTGTTTACTGTAGATTTATCATCCTAATTGTTTCGACGGTGAGATTTGCCCTTGGGTGCTTCCTGGCCATCTAGTGGATGATTTGTTTACTGTAGATTTATCTTTCACCGCTGTCTTCTTTTTTTTTTTAGAATATTCACCGTGGTCTTCTGCGCAATCTCTCACTGTCGCTGGGCCTGGAGTGTTCTTGGGCCCGAATATCAGTGAGTGAAGGATACTTGCCACCGGATGGCAAGCCTGCTGCCTTTTCCCCATTTTTTTTCCACGATCGCCGTGCAGCGAGCTCGATTGACCTCGGGCTGTTTTGCATACGGATCATAGTATAAGTCTCGAGCATATAAAGACAAAGTATATGCTTACGGATCCGCTCACGAAAATCTTACCACCCAGTGTGTTCAAGGAATACTTAGCCGGTTTGGGTTTAAGGGAAAACCTATGATTCCTGAATCAAGAATGACCCGAAAAGAAACAGAATTTGTTTCAACACGGAAAGGTATGTTGTAACTGTCTGATTCCATCGGCAATTGAGCTGAGGCGATGAAACATGCTCTACGTACTAATCGGTAGTGAAACGAGTAAAGTAAAAAGTATAGAGTTAAAAGAAAAGTTGAGATCAAGGGGGAGGATGTTAGAGTGATCTCCCACCGTGTGGGCCCAATAGCCCACCGGGCCTAGATCTGACGCGTTCTGATCGGGGGCGCCCAACCCAATATGGTTGGTGGGCCCCTGTCGCGCTGCGCTATATAAAGAGTTGGGGCCGGGGCACGCACTACGAGGTTCGTCTGCCAGGGGCCACTACAGGAGGGGTCGCTGCCGCGACGCCAGCAGCTGCTGCGGGGGTGGTCGCTGCCGCTGCGGGCGCCCTTGGTCTGCGCACAATCAAAGGCGTGTCATCCTCCTCTTCCTCCTCCTCGTCACCCACGGGGATGACTACCCGGGTCGCGGCAGGCTGGCCCACCTCGTCGCAGGAGGATGGGATGGAGGGCCAGCTGATCTCCGACTCGCCCCCGCTCTCTTCGAGCACCTGCTTCCCGCGAGGTTCAGGTGGAGGAGCACGCGGGGTCTGAGTGGGGGAATCATGCATCAGCCCCCACTCGTTACAGAGCGGGAAGGAGGCGATGATGTCGGTCAGCCCCGGAATGCCGGCGTGAAGGGAGATAACCCCCGGCGGAAACCCTGTGACGGGAGCGTCCTTGTCGGAGATCCTCTTCACCCACACCTGGAGGGATTCCCGGTCCATGCCCTCGCGGTGGAGGCGCGTCCAGTCCCCGGACCCCGTGTACATCCACGCGGGACGGGAGCACAGTTGGAGCGGCGCGACGCGCCGGCTGATGAAGGTGCGCGCCACATCGATGTCGGTGAGCCCCGCTAGCCGCAGGGCCTTGATCTTCTCCATGATGGGGAGGAGATCGGCGTCGCGATGGTACCGGTCCCGCCAGCCGCTGTTGGGTTATGGCAGCTTGGTGGGTGCGTAGATGAACTCCTCGGGGTCTTCCACGCGGATCCAGCACCAGCCACTCCTTCTCGATCTTCTTCTCCAACCGGACGATGAACTCGGACTTCAGCCGGTCGCGGGCGCGGAACACCACCCCTGACGACATCGCCTTGGCATTATCGATGCGGGAGTAGAAGTAGTGCCGGAATAACGCCACCGATGGCATTACCCCGACGAACGCCTCGCAGAGGAATTGGAAACTGGTGAGGAGGTAGAGGGAGGAGGGGTGGAGTTGCGCCACCCGCAACTGATACGACTCCATGAGCGCATGGAGGAACAGGGAGAAGAGCGGCACCAGCCCCGTGAGGATGAAGCGCCCGAACACCCGGAAGTTGTTTTCCTAATGGTTGGCGCCGGTGGGGAAGATCAGGGTCTCCCCGTGCTCGTTGAACCCGGAGGCAACGGTGTGCCAGATCTTGGCCAGCGCCTCGCCGTTGTAGCCGGGCCGGTAGAAGGCGAGCGTGGCCCTCATCGTCCGCTTCTTCTGCTCTTTGTCTGTGGCAGCCTTTGTGGCCGTGTCGCTCTTGCTGGCCACCGTTTTCTTTGGGGCCCTCCCTTCCTTTCCTTTCCTGGTTGTGGGGGGCGCCATGGGGAGCGTGGGCGGAGGCTGTCAAGGTTCGTGGGCGCAAGGAATCAGGAGATGGAGGAGAAGGGCTGGGGCTAAGTGCAGCTGTGAGGCCTTATAGCACCCTGCTTCTCAGTAACGGTCGCATCCGCACCCTACGGGTGCACTGGGATAATTACGAATCGTTGGGATAATGCGAAGAGTGGCCTTAACTTCCTGTGTTTAAAGGGGAGGCTACGGCGGAAATCTCGCACCCACTACTCCATCCGTAACGGCGGGGTCCTTGGGACGGCGGAGAGCACGGGCCCGAGATGACTCAGGACCCACGCATCGGTTAAGGGCGTAGCCCGGCAACCGGCCCGGGAGGAGTCCGCCCGGGAACAGGCGTTGCCAGCTGACGCCCGGGGACTACTGTCGCACCAGTGGCACCCGAGGTACCACCGTTGCACGACACGTGGGTCACCTCGCTTGCTCCCCAGAAGGATCACACCCCGGGCGGCAGTGTACGAGCTGCCCGGCAAGCTACCAGCCCGGCAGGGCTAGCGGGGCTTCGGGGAGAATTCCCGCCTGCGCACCTCCCGGGAAGGTACTTGCTGGGAGGGGCATTCCCGGGCGCAGGTTTCCGTTGCGAGAGCGGGACCGAGCAAACAGGACAGCAGCGCCACGTGGGCACGCGGCGGGTACCCTGCGGGCAGGGTCGTTAGGACAAGGAGTGAGGCGCACGACGCATTTAATGAACCGACAGAAAGGGGGTTCCCCGTGAAGTCAAGCAAACAGTGGCTGTTCAAGAGTAGTTTTTAGGCCTTAGACCACTAGCTACGAGGCTAGTGTTCTTGCATGTATGCCAGCACACCGAGGAGGAGCTGCCCGAGCTCTCTGCTCGCCAATTGTAAACCATGCACCGTGGCACCTATGGTATTCCCTTGGCTATAAAAGGAGGACCCCGCCAACGGTCAAAGGGGTTCGTTGGTTCGTTCGCTGGCCAACTCACAGAACTACACTAGCAGTAGACCAAAGTAGCAAGGGACACTTAGCCAAAAAGAGAGCACCCGGGGGCTCCCCCCGGCAACCTGTAAATACTTGTCCTTCCATCAATACGACCTCAAACAAGCAAGACGTAGGGTTTTACACCACCGGATGGCCCGAACCTGAGTAAAACGTGCGTTCATATTCATTGTGTGTTGGCACGCTTTGCATTGGCCCCGCCGGTGATCGCCGGAGCGATCCCTGTAGTCCACTACCGAACCAAAAAGGGGGTGCCCGCGCATTCCCGGTGTCAAAGCCCCGTGCTACGACAACAGCCACCAAAGCCGACAGAGCTAGTCAGGGATGATAAAGATGATGATGATGCTTGAGAAAAAGAAAAGAGGGAGTATGCTCCATTGGAGATGTCATACACCCTCGAGAACAAAAAGTGGCTCACCGCCAACAAAAAGTGCATGACTTTTATAAAGAACACAATTGAGCACGTTGTTTGACAGAAAAAAATACTTAAAAAGTATCTCTCATGCGCCGGCGGAAAATTAAAATGCGGACGTGCCGTGTACCTAAATACACAAATAAAACATATAGGAAATATGCATTTTATTAATCTCAATTAGAGAAACAAAATTACAATTTGCCTTAAACGGAGTGCGCTCCGTGGCCTGCAAGCGCGGCCAATATGACATGGCGATTGTGGTGTCTTGGTTCACGGGGCCTCGTAAAGCTCCTGCTTAATTACTCTCGCGGATCGAGCCGCGAGACACCTCCGATTAAGCTGCTGCAATGATGGTCTTCTTCAAGTCTCGTCTTCTCCGTGTGCTTGGCGTAGACGGTGGTGATGTGGAGGTGAAGTGGAAGGGTGGAGCGGTACGCCGCGCCCCGGCGATGCTTAGCTGGAGACCTCCGGCTTGTTGTTGTCCGATGATGAAGAGATGTCTAAGCCTCGTCGGCTCAGACGGGTGGGCGGCCTTTGCCTTGTCGGTGCCGGGCCTAGTGATGTCCCGGTGTGGACGGGATGACTTGCTAGCACCTAGTCGGTGCAAGCAAGTAAAATACTTACTTCATCGGAGAAGGACTAGCTATAGTCGATGGAGTAAAGCCTCGCCTCGCCGGTGCTTGGACGATGTTTGGGAAGAGTGTTGGCATAGATGTTGGAGTAGACAGCTGCGTGGATGCCGCAGTCGGTGCCCTGCGTGAAGCAACGGCGTCCAACATGACACCGTGTATGGCGGAGTCTCGATGGACACCACGCAGAGGGATGCCGTGAGCGGCGGCGTCTAACGTGATGACGAATGGGCATGTTGGCAGCACAGCCGAACAAGCTGCCGCAGGGATTGATGACGGCGGCGGCTACAGTCATGCTAACGGGGCACCACCGCAGGCTCTGGTCGAAGTGGATTATGTCGGTGTGTATCAAGAACCTAAAAAATAAAGATTAGTAGCTCTATGAAGAGCCATAGTTAATCTTGGACATAGTTTGGACCACATCATAGACGGCAGCATGGCCCCGACAAGGGCGGGACGAATCGGAATGGACGACGAGAGATGTCGGCGCATATAGGCCATGCCATCCGCATGGCTGCGAGCTTTGGTGCTGGAGCGTGGCCGATGGTCGCAGGGCCAAGCTGACGATCTCCAGCCGCGGAGTCCACGATGATGGTGTACACGGCCGTGCCGATGTCACGGCTGCATGCGGCCTCTGGCCGGTACCAGCAGCACCATGCATCACCATGTAGGCGAGCTGCACCTGGAAGCGAAAAAAAAGTATACAGAAGAGAGATTACCGCTGATCCCGTGTTGTCTGCTCTGTGCTCCATGCGCGCCGGAAGGCTGCACTTTATTAGCAGCCTCGTCGCCATCGTGTGGCGATGTCGATGTCGTGGCTGGGTAAGAAAGAAGGGCGCCGCCAAGACGATGTCATGGCCGGGTCGTGCGCCGTTAGTGTCTCCACCAACCACGTGATGAGCCGATGTGACGGCCGAGTGCCGTGGCTCGCCGCACGGCAACGGCGTCTCGGTGGATGAGACCGACAAGGGATGTACGCCGGGAGTTTGTTGGCCGATCTCATGGCCACTGTGATAAAAAAGAAAACAAGAAATGTAAAGAAGATGCATTAGCATTAATCCTCCGCTTGAGGGAAGACGGCTGCTATCATCACAGGTGAACTTTTGCACGTTCGTGCGTCGAGGTCGCGTATGTGCGTCTGCGCTGTGGTTCTTCTCCCAGCGTTGCCTCTCACCTGACTCATCGTATCGCTGCCCTCTATCTAGGGCACGCGCTGCCGCCCTTACCTCATGGACGAGGCCGCTGGGCACCGCCGCCGCCTGGGACGCGTTCCTGTCGTCGCTGCCCGGCGCCTGGCCGGCTGGCCCTCGCCTTGGGCTCCGCTGCCGGGTCACCTCTTACCATGTGGCTTGCCGAGCCTTGAACGCTGTTGGTCGATCTGTATCATGTCCTGGATACAAAAAAAACAGAGACGCGTGTATATATATGAAAGTCCAGAGTGGGAACTCCATGCGGCCTGCTTGCCGTGCGTGCCCATCGGTGCCGCCGAGGCGACTTCTGCTCTTCTAGGTACGTCTGAGGGCCATGGCCGCCGCTCGCCTTGGCGTGGCCGTCCTCGGCACTGCCTGGGGCGCCTCCCTCTGGTTCGTCATGGTTCTGGTATTTATAGGCTAACAGGGGCAGGTGATGGACGGTAGTATCACCAAGAAGGGAAGGCGGCCAGCAGAATTTCCTAAACAGGTGATATTTCGTGATTGTTTGTCAATCTCGCTGATATTTGCCAAAGGTGATTGACGAGATTTGGATATTTCCTTCTATGAGCAGCGACAGACTCCAAAAATATATAGCTCACGGACTAGTACATGCGTGCATGTTGGTGCTTAATCAATTACCTGATCACCATTTTTAATTGGGACAAAAGATCGTACGTGTGTGTATCCCCTTGAAATATAACCGATGGGCAGGTAGGCACCACCACTGCTCCATGCACTTGCCATGCATATATGCGATTATGTGATATAACCACATTTTTTTAACTCACTAGGAGCAATTCTGGTACAAAATCTCACAAGCAAATGCCCCCTCACCAAGTGGAGTTCGAGTGCGCAGCAAATCGAACTCGACTTGGTGAAAATAATCCAGCTAACCTGTTTAACGACGCAAATGCTTAATCGATGTCTTGGTTAACCGGTCGGCCGTATGCAAGTTGGCATGGGTAAGCCCTTCCATGTGTTTTCCCCGTGAGGTAATTTGTTGGGCCGCTTAGCAGCAACGGCGCCAGCCAACAAATAACCTTACATTTCTCCATCACGCGGCGAAATACCATGTCACGTTTTTTGGAGGAATTTTATCAATCTAGCCGCGACCACTTAGCTAACGTGATGCCAGCCGACTAAATCAAAGGGTTTCACAGATTCACGCTGGCCGCACTGACGTGCTGCACTGCTCCCATAAGAACTTAATGCGTTAGTGTGGAAGAAGTGCCGGAAGGCCCTCGACGACTTACTTTGGAGTGGATGATATTATGCCGAAATACCCATATCCGTGTGTCGACATTCACTGGAATGTGGGAAAAGAGGATCGTGTTGCCCCCAATATCAATGTTGTAGGAGATGAAAAGCCGGAGAGCCATCGGCGATGTTGAGGACCAAGCGAGCGGTGTTGCACTATTCGCCAACGTCATGGATGCACACAAATGTTGCTGCCCCCAGTACCCATGGTGTTTTTTGGGTGTAGAGGTGGGGTGCCGGAAATCCATCGGTGATGTCATAGACACGGTGTTGTCCCAGTGCCCATAGCATGTGAGTTGATGTAGAAGTTGGAAGCTGAAGTCGCGGCGACATCATGGACGCATGATGTTGCAGTCCAAGAGAGGTTTATCCTTGGAGCAGGTTCCACAAGCGTGCCAAGACGATGATGTTGGCTGCACCTAAGGGTGAGAAAATATATGCAAGCATGTGTGTATGATATTATGTAATAAAAATATGCATTAAATTTTTTGTTTTGTTTTTTATGCATATGTTGGCCCTTTAGCTAAGCACCAGCCAAATGTGTGACATTAGAAAAGGCTGCCCAAGGACTTGCTCGTTGGGAGTCGTCGCAAAAACCATGACGACAATAATCAAGCATTTTTGTGTGTGTTCGTGTGAAGACACCGCACTTGTATGGTGCCCCCAAAGAACCGTGGGAATTCATACCCTAGACTTCGCAGCACCGACTAAACCCACAGCTACCTCACGGCCCCATCAGTGCCTCGAGAACCCAGACACATAGGTATGAGTGTTTAGGGGAGTGGTTATGGGAAACGGCTAGATGATTTTCCATGTCGCATTGAGGGGTGATAGACAGCCACCCTCATCCTTCTTCCGGTGGATCCTTTGTGCTTCGGACCATCGGACTTGTTGTTGTGACTCTCTCCATTTGTGAGAAGTGCTTTGCTTGAACTTTCTTTTGCGTTTCCCTCTTTGAGGGTTTCTTCAACTTGTTGATCTTGATTTTTCTTTCTTTTTTGTGAGGACTGCTCGCTTGAACTTTCTTGAGGAATGCTTCTTTGCTTGGTTGGGGGATAGCGGCCATCCATCTATGTGGACTAGGCAACCCTCATAGACATTTTTTGGCTCGTGGAGACACACCCTGGGGGCGTCAGAAGCTACACACCGTGCCCTTCTTCTGAAGGTTCGGGTAGCCTTCTCTGCTCTTTTTCCTATAGTTTACCCCAGGGCGTGTTGCCCCTAGGAACTCGAGACATGTCAGGAGACATGAGGTGTGTGGGACCTCGATGCATCGAAGTGTCCCAAGTATTTTTCTCCACGTCCTTTGGATGCACACACTTGGTATGTGTTATGTGTTGTGGGCGCAGTTTCCGCTCCATCTTGTGTGTTTTTCTTGCTTCTTTGTTTCCTCCTTCGGACAAGTCCTGGGGCAACATAATCTTTAGTCATCAGCTGGTGTGATGTGGATGGCCTATTTTTGTGTATGGAATTACTTCCACTTTATGCATAGAGGTGAAATAATGCAATGCATGTTATGTTGATTAAAAAAATGCAATTGTAAAGGCTATGTTAGATATAGCTCTTCTTGTGGAACCTGCGCTTGGTGAAGATATATCACACATGAGTGGTGCATCCGAGGTGGAGTCAAAGTTGACAACACCCAGAGCATGTCAGTGAGAAGGAATCATACCCGTATGGCGAGCATCGAGGTCGAAGGCACATGTGTAGCAGAGATGGTGGCTGCCACCATATACACATGATGGTGCGCGTGCCAACTCGATCCGATGACGGATGTCTCCTCGACCACAGTAATGCCGAGGCAACGAAGGTAGTCATCGCCGGCCGGCGGCAGCGAGAAACGACCGGTGCACCACGTCGCCACCTAGGCCATGCTCTCGTACTCGCTCGTACTCCGACGAGCTTTGGATGGTTGTCCTGGCATGAACAATGCATGATGAGCCAGCTTGGTGGCTGGCCGCACCCTCCAAGAAACGTGTCGACGGACCATGTTGGCGACGTAGTTCTTCCCAGGGATGTCGTCCTTGTGAGAGTTGGGGTAGGGAAGAGGAAGCCAACGTGCTTCGTTGGCCCCACCGATGCACAAGTACGTGCATGGATGCTGATGCATCTCTTGCATGTGTTCATGCATGGAGCACATCACATTCACAGACAACTACTCCCATGATGGTTATATTTATCCAATAAAAAAAAGGTTAGAAGCGTTGGATAAATTCAAAATATTTAGGGCTGAAGTTGAAAATCAGCATGATAAAAAGGTAAAGATAGTAAGATCCGACCGGAGGGGGGGTGGGGGAGTACTACGGTCGGCACACCCCATACGGCCAAGCCCCTGGACCTTTTGCAAGGTTCCTATAGGAGACTGCAATAGTTGCCAAATATTCAATGCTGGGCGAGCCTCAGTAAAATGAAGTAGCTGAAAGGCGTAACCGTACCCTTATGGAGATGGTGCGCAGTTTGATGAGTTATTCCACATTACCATTGGGATTGTGGATGGAGGCATTAAAAACCGCCATTCACATTCTCAATAGAGTACCAAAACGGAAGGCTGTAAATGGGTCTACAAAACCAAGTATGACTCTAGAGGGAATATAGAAAAATACAAAGCACGACTCGTGGCAAAAGAATTTACACAAAGAGAAGGAATATATTACAATGAGACATTTTCAGCAGTCTCATGCAAGGATTCCTTCAGAATAATAATGAAACTAGCGGCGCACTTTGATTTAGAGCTACATCAGATGGATGTAAAGACGGCATTTCTAAACGGGGATTTAGAAGAAAAGGTCTACATGAAACAACCCAAGGGTTTTATCATGGAAGGCAATAGGAAAACATGGGATGCCGCCTAAGGAAATCCATTTATGGATTAAAGAAAGCCTCTAGACAGTGGTATCTAAAATTCAATGAGACTATTAAGAAATTTGGGTTTAAAGAGAATGTTGAGGACAACTGTGTTTATGCAAAGTTTAAAAGTGGGAAATACATTTTCCTAATTTTGTATGTGGATGATATCTCGCTTGCTAGTAGCGATGTCAGTCTACTACTAGAAACAAAGAAGTTTTTGTCCTCAAATTTTGATATCAAAGATCTTGGTGAGGCATCATATGTTTTGGGCATAGAAATTCACCGAGATAGGAAAATGGGGTTCTAGGACTATCGCAAAAAACATATTTAGAAAAGATTGTAAAGAAATACAATATGCATGTGAGCAATGCCACACCTGCTCCTATAGGCAAGGGCGACAGTTTTGGGAAATTTCAATGTCCCAATAGCCAATACGAGATCGATCAAATGAAAACGGTTCCATTTGCTTCGTCCGTTGGAAGTCTACAATATGCACAAGTGTGCCCTCGCCCTGACTTAGATTTTATCACCGGGGTACTCGGTAGATATCAAGAAAATCCAGGCATAGAGCACTGGAAAATGGTAAAGAAAGTATTGCATTATGCACAAGGCACAAAAGACCTCATGCTAACATATAGAAGATCCGATTCCCTAGAAATAAAAGGGTATTCAGATGGAGATTTTGCGGGAGACAGAGATGATAGAAAATCCACGTCAGGATACGTGTTCACTCTCGCAGGCAGGGCAATTTCGTGGAGAAGCTCCAAACAGTTAATAGTTGCATCATCCACAATGTATGCAGAATTTATAGCATGTTATGAGGCCATGGGGCAGGCGATATGGTTAAAGAAATTTATACCCGACTTGAAAGTAGTGGATTGTATCGACAAACCACTAAAGATGTACTGCGACGACCAGCCCGCAGTATTTTATACTCACAACAACAACTCGAGTAATGCTACCAAACCAATAGAGATAAAGTATTATGTTGTGAAACATAAAATCCAGAATCACACTATAAGTCTCGAGCATATAAGGACAAAGGATATGCTTGCGGATCTGCTCACGAAAGGCTTACCACCCAGTGTGTTCAAGGAATACTTAGCCGGCTTGGGTTTAAGGGAAAGCCTATGATTCCTGGATCAATAATGGCCCAAAAATAAACAGAATTTGTTTCAACACGGAAAGGTATGTTGTAGCTGTCTGATTCCATCGGCAATTGAGCTGAGACGGTGAAACATGCTCTACGTACTAATCGGTGGTGAAACGAGTAAAGTAAAAGTATACAGTTAAAAGAGAAGTTGAGATCAAGGGGGAGAATGTTAGAGTGATCTCCCACCGTGTGGGCCCAATAGCCCACCGGGCCTAGATCTGACGCGTTCTGATCGGGGGCGCCCAACCCAATATGGTTGGCGGGCCCCTGTCGCGCTGCGCTATATAAAGAGGTGGGGAGCCGGGGCACGCACTACGAGGTTCTTCTGCGTAGCCACCACCCCACCGATATCCCTCCCGATCTAGGGTTTGCGCAGACTGCGACTGGAAGCTCCGCCGCCACCGCCGCAGGCGCTCCCCGCCGCCGTCACCCGCTCACCGTCGCTCTTGCACGCCATCATGTCATCCGCTTCGGCCTCGTCCAGCCAAGGCGAAGGTATCCCTCCTCCTCTCCCCCTCTCTCTCAATCTCGAACCAACTTGAATCACAGAAATGGCTAATCTACCGGCTAGATCTACACCTAGATGTTTCTAGGATCTAACAAAAATCACTACAACCTTCAGAGCTTAGAGGAAGACAGATGTAGTAGTTATCAAGGAAGTGAGGAGGAAGACCGGCCGGGCTGGACATCTGGTCGATGAGTTGTTTACTGTAGATTTTTCATCCTAATTGTTTCGACGGTCAGATTTGCCCTTGGGTGCTTCCTGGCCATATAGTGGATGATTTGTTTACTGTAGATTTATCTTTCACCGCTGTCTTCTTTTTTTTTTGAGAATATTCACCGCTGTCTTCTGCACAATCTCTCACTGTCGCTGGGCCTGGAGTGTTCTTGGGCCCGAATATCAGTGAGTGAAGGATACTTGCCACCGGATGGCAAGCCTGCTGCCTTTTTCCCATTTTTTTCCTCGATCGCCGTCCAGCAAGCTCGATTGACCTCGGGCCGTTTTGCTGGGGACAGATTTTCTTTGCCTCCCTGTACGTGTGTGAGCTCAGACTGAGCGTGGATCCAGTTAACGAGAAGGCAGACCATAAAGTAGAAATTCGAGGCAGCGAAGTGGCCGGATCCAGTTTAACGAGAGATCAAAGCTAGGACAAAAAGTGATCTGTCACCTGACCCTGCTCGTATAACTTAATAGCGATAATTAGGAGCGCCAATTAGTACCTAGGCCGGTCACTAGATTTGTCTTTATTTGTGTAACTAGTTTAGATACCTGCACACACTGGACTGGGATACGATCGAGATTGGACTTCTGATCAGGACGACTGTAACCATGATCCATCCACTTGCATGTTCATACAAAACTCTAGTTCTTATTTGTAAATCAGCAGACTCTTTTTGTTCCGTAGCAGCATGCAAAACCTTTTTACAATTTGTAAATCCACATGCATATGCATGGGAGCAGGCAGCAGTGCATGCTTTCGTCGTTATATATAGGGCCGGGAGAGGTTTAGGTTAGCGGACAATTTATACAGACGAGAAACGCAGGTGCATGTAGCTAAGGTTATAGCAGCAAATATACCCCCGGCCACTGTTGATCAAGACGGTCTGACGGTGAAAACCAATTGCCACACGCAGAGCAAGCTCCATGGACGTCCAAGGTACGTACGTACGTGTTGTGCATATCAGATCGAGTATCTCCAGCACACACTAGTTATTTTTCATCCCGGCCTCAGTTCAATCCTATATATAATCCATTCATCTCCAACATTTTTGCATGTGAATATCTTGTATCTAATTATAACAATGTATATTAGTGTATACTCCATTATATAAGATCAACGGAAATTAACTCCAGAACTAAATGCTTTTAAGGCCGAAACATATATATGTCGAGATGAGATAAAGTTTTGAAACACTCGTCGAAACAAAGTCATTCACTCGGCTCGTAAGAGATCTAGCTCGTGTACGTAGACGACAGTTGGAACCAGCTGAAGTCCAGAACTGGTCTTCGTGTATTTTAATCGTCCGTTGCATGCATGTTTCGGTCGATGCAGGGCCGCAGCAGGAGCAGGACCAAGTAGAAGAAGAAGATGATGAATCCCTGATAATAACGGAGATCCTAACAGCTGCTCTGCCCAAGTTGGTCGACACTAGCGTGGCGTGCCTGATTTCGTGGGCCGGGGACGACATCGTCGACCGCGGCCATTATTACGAACCAAGCACGGTCCGCATCGGCCCATTCCACCGCCAGGATCCATGTAAACGATCAGCTGACAGGACGGAGCTGAAGAAGAAGCTGGTGCTCCGGGGCCTGCTCACCAGCAGCAAAGAAGAAGGGCGTCGAGAGGAGCTGAGGAGCCACCTGGAAGCCATGGAGCGCATGGAGGCCGACGCACGGCGCTGCTACAACAGGAGCTTCAGCTGGATGACGAGCAAGGAGTTCGCCCGTATGCTGCTGCTGGACGGCTGCTTCCTCTACTCGCGCTTCTCAGGGTTCGTCTCCGGATCCGGCGACGACGACGACATCGCCGTCGACCGCGACGTCATGTTCCTCCTGGAGAACCAGATACCCTTCTTCGTCCTGGAGAAGATCCACCAGCGGTTCAACACTAGTACATCTGGAAATAAAGTCCTTGTTGATAAGGTCACCAAGCGCGTCCAGCGAGTGCTCCAGCGCAGCAACTACATCGCTCTCGCCAATGTTAACGTGCCATCGTCGCCTCCATGCCATCTTCTCCACCTGCTCCACATGTACTTCACGCCTACATCCTCCACTCTGGACTTGGATTCTACTAGTTCCCCCAAACAGTCGACGGAGCCTCGTCCTCCTGCACTAGTGCGGCGCCAAGGCGACGGACAGCATAGCATTAGGGTCCCGGTTCGCTGGCGCACGGCCACGCAGTACCACGCGGCCGGCGTGAGGTTCGTCAAGCGGAAGCTCGGCGGCAATGGCAACGGGGAGGCACGCTCCATCCTGGACGTGGATCTCATAAAAGACCGGCTCCACGTCCCTTGCCTCACGGTGGACGCCAACACCTTGAGGTTACTGCGGAACATGGTGGCCCTGGAGCAAAAGAGCCTGCAGCAGCAGAGGACCTCCCACGTCACGGCTTACTGCCTCTTCCTGTCGCAGCTGGCGAGCACGGAGGAGGACGTGGAGCTGCTCGTCTCAAAGGGCATCATCGTGCACCTGCTCCGCAGCAATGGCGACGTCGCGGAAGGGCTCGCCGGGCTCTGCGACGGCGTCGTCATCGACCCGGACGCCGGCAACGACTACCTCCTCAGGTCCAAGTATGAGGCGCTCGAGAAGCTGATCGTCGTCTGCTCCGGATCCGGCGGGAGGAAGTCCATGGCGTGGCTCCGGAGCCACAGCAAGTGCTTGCTGGTGGCGGCACTCGTCCTCCTCCTCTTCCTATGGACGGCGCAGCAATCCGTGTTTTCTGCGCTCAGAAATTGCAAATGCAGGTCTCCTTAATCCGTGTTTTCTACTAAGTTTTAGGTCCCGTTTGTTTGGACTTCAGCTTCAGCTTTTGGTTAAACAGGAGAAGTGTTTTTGAAATTGCTAGAAGCAACAAAAGTTGAAACAGAAGCCCAAAAGGCCTTAGTAATTCGATTAGTTGCATTTCTGTTCCACGCTTAATTTGAATCTGAAAACCACTTAATTTGGCACAAGGGGAGTATATATATATTTTCTAGAATGCTCCGATACTGAGTACTACAGTATTCAACTTCAAATGAAAACTTAATTAGGTCCCTCAACTTGGTTCCATGCGTAGTAACGCATTTAGCACTGTACCGTTGGACTTGGACGACCGCCGGCCGGAACATGCGCGCGGGGCCGGAGACACCGCCGACAGCTTCCATGTGCTCCTCCTTGCTAACGCTGCTCATCGGCCAGCTCACTCCTCAACGATCGAGATTTCTTGGAAGTTGATCAATCGTTGTTTTTGGCAATTGTAACTGACACATCAAGTAAGTAAGACCCTGCAAAATGTGTTGTCAGCTGCCCCCGTTCATACATATATATGCTCTCTTCTCATTTTGCATTCTTAAATGCACTGTTTTTTTTAATGGAGTCGGCCAGATTTCGCTTTTATCATCCTTTTTATCTTTACTTTCTGGGTCACATAGATCTAGATATGTATTGCTATATGATTTGAAAGAATCCCAAATCCAGGCACTTGCCTCGGAAAATAATTACAGAAGCCAGGAAATGAATACATATCATGCAAAATGTCATAAACTCTAAATTTAGTTGTGTGCATCGCTTCGATGCAGAGGCCGGGGAGATCCCCTTTTCGAAAAAAAACAGCAAGCTCTAAATAGTCAAAATATGCTTGTTATTATATATGCAGTATGAAATAAAATTGGTCCGACTACGGCACAATCCATCGAGAAATGGCAATTTCTTAGTCGACAACGGGGGTCGTCTCCGACATGAGCAGTGGGCACTAGTGTATGGCAGAAATACGTTTTCTGCCCCACATGAGCAGTACTCAAAGGAGTGAAAGCATGAACAAGGAACTAAAGAGTTACACATCAGTATTAAATATGACATGCTTACTTTTTTCGAGCATTTTGAACGGCTAGTTGCAGATAAAAGAGTAGAAGAGGTGAAGTGTGACTTTAGAGCAACACAAACAACTCCCAAGGCCCAAGCTGAAGGCAGAAGCTAGCTATATATTACGGCAAGCTGGAAGTACATATACTCCAGCAACATTCAAGATGTTTCAGGAACAAGTGCTTCGGACCGTGAACTATCACACTTTCCTTTGTGATGATAGTAACACAGAGCAGAAGGCTTACAAAGTAAAATTTCATGGCACAAGTCGTGAGCATGTTGTTAGATTTGTTCCGAAAGAAGAAAGAGTCGATTGCAGTTGCAAGAAGTTTGAATTTGCTGGAATCCTTTGCTCCCATTGCTTAAAGATACTTGATATTAATAATATCAAGCATATCCCTCAACAATATATTTTGAAAAGATGGACCATTGATGCGAATGTTCTGGAGATAACAAGCGATTGCAACCTGCATACGGACCCAAAAGAAAGAATGCATGGCGAACCGCTACAAAGACTTGTGCAGAATGTTTATCAAAATAGCTGCTCGTGCCGCAGAGTCTAATGAATCATACGATAAGGCTGCTAATTCCGCAGAGCAGTTAGCACAAGATGTAGAGAAATGCTTCAAAAATTAGATAGATCCAGATTTGGGCAACTCCTCTACTCTAGAAGGTGTGTACTATGCTGCTAGTTGTGTAGAATATTGTGAAACTAAGCTTATAACTAGCCTTATAGTTGCAGGTCCCAACATTACCTCTAATAGAATTTCGAAACACAACGAGCCACTTCCCAAACCAAAAGGTATCAAGGTCAAGGAGAAGACTGTCCGACGATCAAGAAGATCCATCAGTGGCTTTGAGAAAGCAACGCAAAAGAAGAAAAAGAGCACACATGATTCTGAACAACTACAACCTCAAGGCACCTCTACAGTAATATAACTTTCTCCCTTTTTTCTTAAAAAACGTTAAGTTTACTTAACTTTCTGTCATTTTAACAGGGGCTTTTGGAGGTTTTGGCACATCAAATGCCTGCATATCAATTACACTACAACCCAATCCTAAATGCTCCAATGCAGCCATCAGTTGGTACTACCATGCCGGTGTCACGTACTGCAACCATACAATACATTAATGGTATAAGCAATCAGTACATTGTTAAGTTTTATCATCTTAAAACTTCTGTAACATTGAACTTGCTATTTTTCTTAATAGGGTCATCATCATTCGGGAGTTCCGACAAATCACATGTACTATCTACAAGAGTACAACTCGATCAGCACGGAACCCCTCGCCGCGGCCGGCCGTTGGTACAGCACCACCACTAGTATGATGATAGGACAAAATCAAGCTTTCTTACATCAACCGAAGCCAACTTAATCAATGTGTTATAAATAGTATCTCAAGTATGTTTCACTTTCAGTTTGCAAGTAATTTTGTTAGATCTTGTAACCTATGCACACGGATGTTGTCCACAGAGATATATCGTGCTCGATCGAATTTTCGGTGTTCCTTTCTCACTCTGACTCGCATTAGATCAGAACAACACTCAGATCAGGGAAAAACCGAAAATGATCCGTGCATAATAGTCATTATTAAGGCTAATTGAAGGTGTACAAAAATTATCAAACCAAAATGATGTCATTTCATAAGAAAATGGGTTCGGTGCTTCGAATTGGGAGGTTTAGCTAGGTACTAAGTTTAGAAATTTCGTTCGAAATAGTTCGGTTTGTGAAATACCCACCATTTCAAAGTTGTGTATTGTCGTAGTTTTATCAATACAAACTTGTATACTCAAAATTTGGATGCTCGCAAAAAAATAATTATTTTTCGACAAGTTTTAGATATTACTTTTGCTATAATAAAATATTTATAAGCTGAGTGCATCTACACGTGGCATTCGGCTTACTACCAGCTTGCACTCGGCTTATGTGACGGTGTTGTTACTTCCGGCCGGCCGGACCTATAAGCCGAGTGCTACTCTCGGCACTCGGCTTGTACCTTCCACGTGGCACTCAGCTTGTTAGACGATATTTTGGCAAAAAATATATATTATAAAGTCCAATATACCATGCAAAAGAATAAATAAATGGGGGTTGTATTTTTGCCATCACCAATGCCAAGTGCATGCATGTATGCTAGTACCACAAAGGCTGCACGTGCATGGTATCTTTAAAAAGGATTAAGCTAATCACATGGGCTTAATGGGCTGGCTTGATCAAGCCCACTTCGCATCAGCATACAGGCCGATGGTTCAATCTTTCTCTGCCGATCGATTGCCTGCCTGCGTAGCCAACGTCGTGTTTATCCATCTAAATGGATCATCACGTGCAGTTGATACGAGAAACAGCCGCAGGGCAAAAATGTTCTGCGGGCCAACCTCCACACGCAAGAATCGGCCGCTAGCCCAACAACCAGCGGCGGCGCTCCGAGGATTGCTTGACCTACCTCCCGGCTATAAAAGGAGGAGCTAGCCAGCCATTGGGAGAAGGAGAAAAAAATAGAACACAGCGGCCACGCCATGCACGACTCCAGGCGCTCCGTCGACCGCATCCATCCATCTCATGGCTGCACCAAGTCTTTCTTCTCCACTCTCATGGCTACGCCAAGTCTTTCTTCTCCACTTCTCTACTTGCTAATTCACAGAGGTTCTCTCTCTCCCATCTTGTCCATACGCGAGGCCATGGTAAGATAAGGTATCATCGTGTCAATGTACATATATTTTCTATATATGTCGACTCGGCCGGTTTGCTCCATTAACGCAGGTGCCGAACGACGACGCCAATATAAAGCAAGAAGACGAATAGATACTTGATCATACTTGAGCACGGCATGTACCTTTATCGGTCATGTCCATAGAGATGAAGAATATACCATCTCGGGATCTCATACACAGGTACCGAGCGCCGCTGCTGTGAAGCGAGCTCCGTCCAACCAAAGAAGATGAGATGTTTTGTAGGTACCAAGCGACGCCGCGATAAAGGTGAGCCCCGTCGGATCAAACACGATGAGATATTTTGCAGGTACCAAGCAACGCCGTTATAAAGCGAGCTCCGTCTCATAGAAGGCGATGAGATACTTGAGCACGGCATGCAGCCTTTTTCGGCCATGTCCGTAGAGATGAGGCATATACCATCTCGCTATGATTTATACGTATTGAAACACAGGAGTCCGCTCCATAAATTCGCAAGTGCCGCTGACGGCGCAGACGTTCGCCGTCAAGAGAGATGTGCAACTTGCAAAAGCCGGCACCCAGAAATATTAATGAAGCAATTAAGTCTTCAATTTTGCTGAGATGCAAGGCACTCACGTATGAGTAGCCCATAAGAAATTCAGTCCATTCGGACCATGGGAAAATACCCAAAGAATTTATACAAGTCGCTAGCAGCGTGCTGTGTAAACATACCAGCACGGTGACAATGAGCGATTTTAATAAAAACGCGTGAGAAGCATGTGAGACCCAAACTTTGCCGAGTGAAGCGACCGCCCCGTACACGGGTTCGATCTCTGTGCTTTAGTGCTAGTTCCTGGATCGACTCACTAGCACACACAGTTTCAAGATGTAATATCATAGAAAAAGGTCTCAATATTACAACGAATCATCCAGAATTTAAAAGGTACTTACAACTCGCATAACCCCATGGCTTAGCTAGAAATAAAACAATTGTTTAGCAGCGGAAAGCGAAAGATACAAGGGCACATCAACACCACGGTGAGAGCGTGTTGGAATGTAGGCCCGTAACCTAAACAAGCAGAACGTACATCTTACTCGTCGTCGGAGCTTCCTGCATCATTAAACGATGCAGCCACTAGGGTCAATACATTGAATGTATTGGCAAGATTCACCAGGAGTTATAATAGAACCTACCAAGTATATGCAGTATTTGGCAAGGTGGAGTTCAGGCTGTTGGCGTGGAAGCAGAACATAATTTACTCTACTACAAAGGAATTTTATAATAATGTTAACTAATGGACACCGGGTAGAAACACCGATGCTCCTATTCACCTAGAGCATATTGAGTGGATTCATCAAGTGCTCCTACCCTGTTCAAACCATTCATTTTATTTAAGAAATTGGAATGAGTGAAACTTTCTTTACAGCTCCACATCTAGTTGCTCATATTGTCCATTGCCGGGGACACGGCTAAGTACTTACTTTTGAAGCTCTCGAGAGTTTGTACACATTCCTCACAAGAAACCGATGTGTTAATCCCTTACTGTCCTCAGGATAGAGTAGCAATGGCATCGATTACGAGATTTTCAGAGGTAATTCCCTAAACCACGAGAGAATCACGCTCCCCTTATACATTCTATCTCAGTACAATTTCTCGGGTCTAGGTTAATACAACTTACTCTTGTCTCGCCAGAGCCCATATAGCATTGTGGTTGTACTGGAAACTACTAAATAGGAAACTAGTCCAGTTTCTGTTACCCCAGGTGGCATTCCACATTTGCAACGTAGGCGCTCCCCGAATCCACGGGAGAGACGTCCATGGACGATCCATTCCTGAATCCACAGGAACTCAACTCAGAGGGACCCATAGAAATGGACCTGACGCCACTAATTTTCAAAATCGTCAAAGCAGCCCACCCAGAATGGTTCATTGAATTAGTTGTTTTGCCTTACATCTAACAAAAACATTTCGTATAGCCAACGGCATAACGGTATCATAATGTAGTTATTTCCCCCACCATACTAACATAGCCTAGCATTCAACTAAAATCGATGGCAATTTGGTGGCAAGGTAATTGCGAGGGTAAACTATACTACCTGGGATTTATAGCTAGCATAGAGGTACGAGTAATAGTCCTATCAATGCATCTCTACAGGGTTTCCCCTAGGCTCCGGTGCGGCCGGCGGCGCGGCAACGGCGCGGAGGCGGGCGACGCGGGGGAGCGGCGGTGCGGGGCGGCGCGGGACGGCAGAGGCGGCTCGGGGCGGAGCAGGGCGGCGGGCGGCGGACGGCGGACGACGGCGAGAGAGATGGCCGACGCGGTCGACGGCGACGGCGGAACACCAAAACGAGGACGGCTCGCGTCATGAGGTGCGGAACGAGGAGAGGAGGGAGGATAGGGGGTCGGCGCGGGGAGAGGCTCACCGGAACGGCGGCGAATCGCGAAGAATGGCGACGGCAGCAACGAACTCCGGCGAGAAATTAATCTCCAATCAAAGCAAAATTGGGCGAGCGGTTTGGGGGAAGTGGAGGAGAAAAGCGAGGGCTTCGGGGTGACGCGCAAGGATTTGGAAGAGGGGGCTCGTGCGCGGAGAAATCGCGAGGTGGGTCGACGGTGCGCTCGCGGGGTCGTGGCCAGAGAAAACGGACGAGGCAGTTGAGGAAGATGACGCGCGGGCCCACCGGTCAGTGGCACAGCGGCTCGGGCGGGGCGGAGACGGTCGGTCCGGTCCGGTGCGGCCGGTTCGGCCTGTTTTTCTTTTCTTTTTCCTATTTTCTATTCTTGAACCTCAAAATTGATTCGAAGCTCCAAATCACTCCAAATAAATTGCAACA
Source organism: Brachypodium distachyon (assembly GCF_000005505.3). Taxonomy (NCBI): domain Eukaryota; kingdom Viridiplantae; phylum Streptophyta; class Magnoliopsida; order Poales; family Poaceae; genus Brachypodium; species Brachypodium distachyon. The sequence goes on along the minus strand of NC_016134.3, from coordinate 12,353,384 downwards.
AAATTTGTAAAATCATATTTTTCATATGATATAACTTTTGGAACAAGAATTCCTCAAAATAAAATATTTAAAAAATACATTTGCCTATAAAATGGCTTTTAGGGCCCTTAGGCTATCGAAATAAATTATTTTTCAAAATAATTTCAAAAGTTAACTTATGGGATAGCTCTATATATGCATTAAATCCCTTTTTATACCAACACCCTCATGGGTAAAATGCAAATAATCAAAAGCCAGATCAAAGCCCAAATTCAAATAAAAGCATTTTTGAAAAGGGGTTTTCTGGGTAAATTTTAGGGTTTTCAAAGTGATTAAATGCAAGGGTAACATGATGCTTATGATATGCAATGCATATGAAGGGTTTTGGAAATTGGGATGTTACACCGAGCTATAGCAGACTCATGCTTGAGTGCTCTGGAAAATTCTCCCTACTTCATTAACCTACTGAAGTGTGAGCTAAAAATGATGTCTTCGACCGACTATCACTACTACAGAAAGGCTTATCAGTAATGGTCGGAAAACCTCATCAATAACGAGCGGGGCGAACGTCACTAACTTCCTATCAGTAATGATAGTCATCATTACTAACGGTCGCTCCAACCGTTAGTGATGATCCAATCATCAGTGGCGGGTGGCCCACTCGTTAGCCCATCATCAGTGACGGGCGCGTTCACTGATGATGGAATCATCACTAACGGTCACTGTGGTCCATCAGTGTCGGTCTCTTGACCGACACTGATACGTTTTCAGTAATGAAAAAAATAATTAAATTGTTTTCAGAACACATAATATACAGCACATATATGAACAGAAAATACACAACATATGAACAGAAATACACAGCACATATATTTCGAATTAAAACCACAGCCACATTATTTAAAGCATACAAATATATCTCATGCAATGTTCACTTCACGACATTGATTACAAAGTTTAAAATTTTCTTAGCAAAGGCAAATTTGAAGCTATTATTGTGGGTGAACCCTAGTAACCACGGGTTCCACGTGTTCGAAGAAGTCCCTACTCGGCTTGATGACCTCATTGTTGATGAAATGGGCGAGCTCCCTCTGAATGTTATACACGAGCCATTTAGATTTGTGTGCCCTTTCCATTCGGGGCCGCCAGTACTCTTCCACAGCCGAGATTGACCCCTTCCACTCACGTTTGAAGAGGCTGGCATTCTCCATAAGGATGTGACAGTAGTAGTATCCACAGTACATAGTGTCAGGCAGCTGTTGATTGCAAGGGAACCTGTGGTTGTGGTGAGGCTCATTGTGATAACCTTTGCCAGCTAGTTTTTGCGTGCTCGCACACCTCCAAGTACTGTTAATGAGTGTTCTGATTGGTTTCCAGTAGCGACCTCGAGAATCCTTCTGGGGCAGTAGTGAATCAAAATAGCATACCGAGGACCAAGACAAACAAATGAGTAGTGTCACCCAATAGTCTCTGTTTTTAAAAGAAACAAACTTTAGTAACTAAGGGTGTATAAGAAAGACTGAATTAGAAAAAACAAACGGTGCCATATATAAAATTCAACTTATTCCAAATTAAAAAAGAAGAGGATAAAGTCGTGGTCAGCGTATTTATTCAGAAAGTCCTGCAAGTATTTGATCGCCAGAGCTCTTGAGTGCTCCTTTTCTGGCTCTAGACTGATGTCACCGTAGTTGAACACCGCAGGGTCTAGTACGGCTACTTTTTTTTATCTCCATTCGCCGCATTTCCCTTATTTGGTAGGCAGACCACACCCTTAACAGGTTGAAATCAAGCTTTTGGTGGTTGAAGAGGTGGAACAGTTCGTTGAACTCCACACCAATGGTTATAGGACGTTCCTGAATGCCCCCAGTTGATATATCAAAGAAGCAATAGTCTTGTGGGATTTGAACATTAATTTGTTGGGCATGCTTTCAGAACCAGTTGATGCTTGCGTGTAGAAATGATGAAGCTCTTGCATCTCTCTTGATAGGCCACGCAGGGATTCTTCGGTGACCATCGTTCTTCCATGATATTAAATAAGCACCCGGTCAAACTCCCTAGCCACGAAATAGGATCCATCTTCCATTCTCTGGCCTTGACGGGGGTTCTTCATGAGAATGAGAGGCCTATTGTGTTCCCACACTCCAGCTATGTCAGGCACATGGTGCATCTCATCTGTTTGACATTCGAGGAGTCCTTCCTGGTCTTGCCGCCATGCCCCCTCTTTTTATGTTTTCTCCTATTGTCCCAATCCTTTTGCTCCTCTGCCTTGTACTTGTCATCGATCTTGTGGCCACCCATGGACTCAGCGGCGCCCAAGAGAGACAAGGTAGGAGGGACGCTACCAGCCTGTGCCGACCCCGTGGTCTGGCTATCTTTTAGCTGTGGAGACCTAGCCCGCTCTTCATCTCCACCGGCATTGACAGGAGACAGTATCCTATTGATTCGGGAACACCTACTAATTTCTGATCGGCCAACTAATCCGTGCAGAACTCGATGCACACTTTTGCCCTAAAGCCTTTCACGATGCTACCTTCCGGACGCGATCTGTTACGAACGTAGCACTTCAGAACCCCGTTGTATCGTTTAGGGCCATACATGTTATGCAGGAACGAGGGCCCTAGGGACAAGATCTCATAGCATATGTGGATCATTAGATGGACCATGATATGTATCAAAGAATGATGGAGGGAAGACCATCTCAAGTTCGCACAGAATCTGTATCATACTATCCTACAGTATCTGGCATCGTCTGACGGTGATTGACTTCTGCGACATGCTGTCAAAGAAGTCGGAAAGCTTCATGATTGTCTCCCTGACGTGCGGCTCCATGATACCTCTAATTGCGACTGGAAGTAACTGGGTGAGTATGACATGGCAGTCGTGAGACTTCATACCAGATAGCTTGTGACTCTTCATGTCAACTAGATGCTTGATGCTCGACGAGTAGTTCGATGGCACTTTAATGCCCTGCAGGCACTGGCACATCATATGCAACTCGTCTTTGTACAGGTTGAAACAGGCAAGACAACACCGTGTGGTCACCGTCAAGAAACCATTCTTGTCTGCCGACACTTGATCTTTGCCCCACAACTCTTTTCTCATAGACATGAGTTCCAAGTCCGTCCGTGCATTGTGTAACATCCCAAAATTTCAAACCTTTACATGAGCATTGCATTCATAAGCATCATGCCACAATTGCATATTTGACTTCAAATTTGAATCTCAAAAGGGCTTTGGAAAGATTTTTGTTTCATTTTAAACCCTAGGGTTTACACCCATTTGAGCTTTGGATCTTCAAACCATTAAGGTTTAAGTATAAAAGGGGTTTATTGCGTATATAAGCTGTCCCATAATTTTTGGATAATTATTTGGAGTTGAAAAAGTATTTTATTTAAATGGATATATAGCCCTAAAGGCATTTATAGGGAAAATGTATTTTTATATATTTTATTTTGAGGGGAAACTACTTCCAAAAGTTGTATCTTGGTACACATGATTTTACAAATTTTCTGGAATTTATTTGGACCAATTTGGAGTTGAAACTCAAAAGATATCAAAGGAATAAGAAAAACAGAAAAAGAAAAGGGTGAAAAGAAAAAAAAAGGGGTAAACCGGACCGGCCCGGCCACTTTGGGCCGAACCGGCCCCGTCCGACCGCACGCAGAACTCCCCTCGTCCATCCGATCTAGATCGATGGCTAGGATTAGATCACTTATAAAACGAACCGGTACGCACTGTGGAGCGTCCGATCTTTATAAGTTAGATCTAACGGCTCGGATTTATTTATAAACCGAACCGGTACCGTCCAATAATAATGCGCCATGTGGCACCCGGTTTTATAAAATAAAAATGTAATTTTAATCCCCCGGAATTAATAAAAGGCACTTTTGCAGATAGGCCCCTGTAACTTCAAATGATCATAACTTTAAATCTGTTTGGCCAAATTTAGTGATCCACACCTTTTTGGAATCCTTAGGAAATTTAGAATCTTTTTGCACTGTCCAATTTCAAATTTGAATATTTGAATCACATTCAAATTACAGATTAGGGTTTTATGCCTTTTAAATCATAACTAATTATCTAGAAGTCCTTTTTGAATGAAACCAGTGCCCAAAATTTTGTTTTATTGTCCTCTGTCCAATGGGACAGAGAAATAAATATTTTGAATTAATCTATTTGGCTGATGCCAATAAAACCTCATTTTAGGGTTTAAACCCTAGCCATTGCAATTTATTTATAAACCCTAATTCATGTGCTTAATTATCAATGCCTTGGACCAGTAGATCACCCAAATAAAACCAACCCACTCATGTCACATGATTTGCATTGCATCATTACGTGCATATTATTTTGTTTGTATGGTGTGTTTATGTATGTGTATGTTTGATGATTGTATAGTATTCTCGGAGAGCGAACCTTGCGATTGTGACGAGTGTTTGAACTCCAACTACTATCAAGGCAAGTTCACTTTGACCATCATCCCATTATTTTATTATGCACTAGATTTTATTAGTTGCATTGTTAGGATTATTATTGTATCTATGCTAGCTATGATCTGTCCTACTAGTATAGGATACCTTTGTCATGACCCTCACCACCAATTGCCATCGTCGTAGTAAAATGCTATGCTATGATAATATACGAGGGTGGTATTATTACAAATGTGATACTATTGAATTACAATATGATTTTCCTAGTGTATGGCAAAACAAGTAATTCAATGAATCGTCCTGGGTGGGCTGCTTTGAGTTTTTGGATGTCGTGACGTTAGGTCCATTTCTATGGGGCCCGCTGAGTCGTCTCTCCGTGTGATTCGGGAGCGTCCATGGTCGTCTCCCCGTGCGATTTGGGGAGCGCCTGCGTCACAATGTGGGATGCCACCCGGGATAACCAGAGACTGGACTAGTTTCCTGTTTAGTAGCTTCCAGTACAACCACATGGTAATATGGGCTCTGCCAGGATGGATGTAAGAAATATGAACCTGGATCCGAGGTGACATCGGTATGTAGCAGTGTAGGTTGGAACGCGTCCCTCAGGTGGTTTGGGGGAATATGTTCTGAAAATTCCAGCAACGGGCAAGAAGGAAAGAGATGTCGCAGAGAGGCGATGGTGGTGCATCCCTCTGCGCTTGTCGCTGAGGGTGTTCCCGCCATCACGGCCCTGCCACACCTCTTATGGGAGGACACCATAAATGGTAAGGCGAGAGGCAAGAGGTGTCGCGAAGACGCGGTGGGGGTGCATGCCTCTGCGTGTGCCGCTGGAGGGTGCACTGCCACCGCGTCCTTGCCACGGCTATCAACGAGGTGCTTCAAGAGCAACGAGAACGGAAAGCTAAGTACTTTGTTTTGAGTCCTTGGTTCTTCCTTTAGTAACACTGGTTTGCTGAGGTAAGCTCAGTCCCCGTGTAGCCAGAATGTAGGAAGGATGCTTGCGGGGTGAGGACGCCCCCCACACGTGGCTCGCGGGTCCGTCCCGGAGGCGTGCATGCTGGGGTAGTTAACCCACAGGCGGAGTGGCTAGCCGTTGCTGTTTGGCCTTAGGTTGGCACCGCGGGTCCATCCCAGGTCCCTAGTCTGGCCAAGCACGTAGCTGGGGAGCCCCCGGATACCCAAGGTTAAAGCATGGGAGAGACAGAGCCTCTCCCCGGCAAGCTGGTCATAAGCGGAAAAACAAGTAAAATGGCATTGGATATGATAAAACTTGAACAAACGAGTTCACAGATAGCATTCAGAACGACAAAAAAGGCTAACACAAAGTAAGTTCTAAGGTGCCTTGCGCCACTTGTAGGAAAGCGAATAGAAAAGAGAACGAGCGAATAACTATGCAGGAGGTGCTCCTGGGGCAGCTGCGTCGGCGTCAGGTGCCTCCTCGACACCGGGGGCTTCTCCGGCGGCTTCCTCGTCGATGGCTTCAGCTTCATCATCCTTGCTCTACATCCGCGCCACCATCTCGTCCACCATGCCTTGCACCGCTTCCCGGTGGGTCTTGGCTTCTTCTTCGTCTGACCAGGCTTCGAAGACTGACTCGAACGGGAAGTCGGGGTGGGCGGAGTAGACCCGAGTAAGAATTGCCCGGCAACCTGCTCGGCTGCGAGGCCGACCTGCCGGTCCCTGAAAGCCGTGACGCAGTTTTGCAGGCCGTGCAGCCGGCCAACGAAATCTGCAAAGAAGGAGCTGAAGCTGCCCATGTTTGCCCCGTCAAAGGAGGTCACCAGGATGTCGAACCCCTGCAGCGCCTCCACCGCCGAGTCCGCCAGCTTCTTCAGCCTGGCTACCTCCCCCGTCCTGCGGGCCCGTAGCTCGGTGCATGCACCACGAGCTTCCTGGGCCTGCAGCTTGTGCTCGCGGCATTCAGACTTCAGCTTGTCGATCTTGGGCGCCTGCTTGGTGTTGTCCTTCTGGTCGCGGGAAGGGCCTTGATCCAGTTGTCAGAGTCCTTTGGGGGTCCAAAGGGCTCCTCGTGGAAATCTTGGAGCTCGTTGGTGCGCACCCAACACCGGTCGCGGCGCCACTCACTCTCAATCTTCCTCTTCCCCATCCGGATGAACTCCGACTTGAGCTTGTCGCGGAACCGAAACACTACTACCGAGGACAGGGGAGCCTTCGCCTCCACCCTCGGGTAGTAGTAGTGGCGAAGCAGAGCCACCGACGGCATCACCCCCACGAATGCTTCACAGAGGTGTTGGAAGACAAACAATGTGAATAATGACGTGGGGTGAATTTGAGCCATGATGAGCCCGTAGGCCTCCATGATGGCAGAATGGAAAAAAGAATGCGGCGGCACGAACTCGGCTAGGATCACTACTACAAAACGGTCTATATGTCACGGCACATCAGTAACGGGTCCGGCGCGACCGTTACTGATGATTAACATCAGTGTCGGTCGCTGCGGCGACCGTTAGTGATGAACAGAGCGGGGTCTGTCCGTCCCCGCCAGCCATACATCAGTAACGATCGCGCGAGGCGACCTCCACTGATGTTCCATCATACCTCGCGAGAGACATCAGTAAGGTAGAGTAAGAGACGACCGTTAGTGATGTATCACACATCAGTAACGGTCGCCCTAACAGGCGTTCTCAGCCCGACCATTACTGATGTGTGATCATCAGTAACGGGCCGAACTGAAGCGACCGTTACGGATGTATCCCCTATTATCAGTAACGGTCGCCGAAGTCCGGACCGCCACTGATGTCTCTCGCGTTTTAAGTACGCGGCGCAGAGCCGCAGCTGGCCGTGCTATGCGTCGTAACGGACCAGCTGCGGCCTTTCTTCCCCAGCGACGACGAAGGGCTGCCGAAATCGGGCACCATGGGCGCCGGTGACCCCAGGTAGCCCCTTCTCCTCCCTCTCCCCCGGCGGCTGGCGGCGTCCATCTCCATGGCCGGCGGCGAGCTCCGATCTTCAAGCCTGAAGCTTCCCTCTTCCTTGCGAGCTCTCTCTCCCTCCCGATCTATCTCGCCGGCCTCCAATTTCTCTCCGAAGTTCTCCAATTTCAAATTTTTGAGCTCCGGCCGCCTCCTTGTCGTCGCCCGGACCTTCCCTCTCCCTTGCGAGCTCTCTCTCGCCGGCCTCCAATTTGTCTCCGATTGTCTCTAATTTCAAATTTTTAGTTAGCCCCGGTTAATTAACACCTTAATCCCCTTGTCAATGATTGGGCTAACTATTTTGCTTTGTTTGTTTTCTTGTGAATTGTGTTGTAGATCAAAGGACCATTCGTGGATGTACGCCAAGGAAAGAATCAATGCTCCATGGATAACCGAATGGACGGTCTTTTTTGGAGTCACGAAAGGTGATATGGAACGAAAAAGACTTGTGATGATGCGTTGTCCATATCGCAAATGTGGAAACACATGCATGATGAAACCTGAAGATGTTCAGATGCACGTGCTGGTTGGAAGGTTATTCTCGCTGGACTTGTCACGGGGAGGATGCGATTGATGTCGGTAGCGGTAGCAAAGATGATGATGTCCTGCGGTATGATCTGGCGAATGATTCTGAGGAAGAAACAAGGGTTGATGAGGAGGCTAATGTGGAAGGTGAAGGAGCTCCACGTGGCAGGATTGCCGAAATGCTAGATGACCCGTACCTACGGGACTAGCTGGAAGACCCCGAAGATCAGGCAGAGTCTGTTCAGTTCAAAAAATTGTTGGAGGACGCAAACACACCCTTGTATGATGGAGCTGGCGAAGAAAACAACGTGCTCGAAGTGACGCTCGAACTTTTGAGGCTGAAGGCAGCATCATGCTGGTCAGACAAGGGCTTCACGGACTTGTTGAGTTACCTTGCTTCGGTTTTTCCAGAGCCAAACAAGTTGCCCAAGAGCACATACGAGGCGAAGAAGATTACATGCCCACTTGGATTAGATTGCGTGAAATATCATTCATGTCCAAACGACTGCGTGGTATACATTGGAGAGTGCGAGAACCATGAGAGCTACCACATATGCGGTGCATCGAGATACAAGAAGAAAAACACCAGAGCTAGCGAAAACGATGGGGAAGAAGTGATGAAGGGAAGGCCGGCAAAGACTGTCTGGTATCTTATGGCAGGTGGCCGAGTTGAGCGTTGGATGCAGAACGTTAAGGACGCGAGGTATCTCGTCCATCACGATCCGGCGCAGGCTGCATTCGATCCTAACGGGCACTACCGTGTGGAGGAAGCTAGGGTCCTAAGATACCCTGCCGATGGGACTCAGTGGAGGAACTTTGACACGGCATTTCCTGATTTCGGGGCAGAGCCCAGAAACCTGAGGCTCGGTCTCAGCACTGACAGGATAAATCCATTTGGAAACATGAACAACAAGCACAACACAAGGCCAGTGATCTTGTTTGTCTACAACCTTCCTCCATGGGTAATCATGAAGAGAAAGTACATCCACATGTGCATGCTCATACAAGGTCCAAAGCAGCCGTGAGCTGACCTAAATGTGTATCTACAGCTAGTGAAGGATGAGCTGAAGCAGCTTTGGAACCCTGGCAGAGTGGTTTGGGACGCAATCAGGAGAGAGTACTTCACCATGAGTGCAGCGCTTCTGACCTGCGTGCATGACTACCCCATAAATGGAAATACTTCATGCCAGGTGACACATGGCTACAAGGCATGTACAAAGTGCGGGGAAAACAAGATATCGGAGAAGTTGCCCGCTTCATCCAAAATTTTTTACATGGGCCACCGAAAGTGGTTGGATGCTAAAGACCCTTGGAGGATGACAAGGAAAGGTTCAATGGGAAGACTAAGCACGGGATAGCGCCGAAGGAGAAGTCTGGTATGCAAATCCTTGAAATTGTGAACGATCTTGACGTTGTTCTCGGAAAGATTGCTATGAAGAAATATAAGGAACCTGAAGGCGTCGTGTGGAAAAGGAGGTCCGTATTCTCGGACCTGGAGTACTGGGCACATTTAGAAGCCGCCACAGCATAGATGTCATGCACGTGGAGAAAAATGCATGCGACAGCGTGCTGGGGTTGCTGAAGAACATTTCAGAGAAGACGAAAGATGGACCCAATGCACGGAAGGACCTGGAACTCATGTCTATCACAAAAGAGTTGTGGGGCAAAGATGAAGTATTGGCAGCCGACAAGAATGGTTTTGTGACGGTGACCACGCGGTGTCGTCTTGCATGTTACAACCTGTACAAAGACGAGTTTCATAGGATGTGCCAGTGCATGTAGGGCATTAAAGTCCCATCGAACTACTCGTCGAGCATCAAGCATCTAGTTGACATGAAGAGTCACAAGCTATCTGGCATGAAGTCTCATGACAACCATGTCATACTCACTCAGTTACTTCCAGTCGCAATCAGAGGTATCATGGAGCCGCACGTAAGGGAGACAATCATGAAGCTTTCTGACTTCTTTGACAGCATCTCGCAGAAGTCAATCACCGTTAGACGATGCCAGATACTGAAGGATAGTATGACACAGATTCTGTGCGAGCTCGAGATGTTCTTCCCTCCATCATTCTTCGATATCATGGTCCATCTAATGATCCACATATGTGATGAGATCTTGTCCCTAGGGCACTCATTCCTGCATAACATGTATGGCCCTGAACGATACAACGGGGTTCTGAAGCGCTACGTTCGTAACAGATCGCGTCCGGAAGGTAGCATCGTGGAAGGCTTTAGGGCAGAAGAGTGCATCGAGTTCTGCACGGATTCGTTGGCCGATTAGAAATCAATAGGTGTTCCCGAATCACGGCACAAGGGCAAGCTCGATGGCGGAGGTGGCCTTGGACATACATACCTTAATGTCTATGGAAGAGGAAGGGAAGCTGACTTTGAAAGAGCATATTTGGTTGTGTTGCAAACTGTGGATTGCTGCCGCCCTTATCAGGAAATGCACATGGAACAATTGCGAAATGAAAATCCAAAAAGAGGAGAAGTCTGGATCCACCGGGAACACAATAAAACATTCGCAGCGTGGCTGAAGAATTATTGGTACGGCAGGGAGACGACCAATGTATCTGAAGAGACGGTTGCATGTTTGTCACAGGAACCTGCTTACCACGTCTCTACTTGGCAATCATATGCGATCAACGGATATAACTTCTACACTGCGTCTCAGGACCATAAAAGCACGTATCAAAATAGTGGTGTAGTCATGACTTCTGAGACCGCGACCGACGACAACTGCAAAACCAAAGCGTTCTTTGGCGTTATCGAGGAGATCTGAGAATTGGAGTACTCGATCACAAAGATCCCAATGTTCCGTGTAAGATGGACCAAAGGTAACAAAGAAGAAAGTCACAGGTTCATGACGATGGTGCTAAATCCTGAGATCCCTCGTGAACAAGTTGACGTGAGAAAAATCCCGGCAAGAGAGGAACCATGGGGCTTTGCTAAACAATGCAAGCAGGCATTCTACATAGACGACCCGGCAAATAAAGGCCGCGTCGTAGTAAGAAGAGGGAAAAGAAGCATTGTTGGAGTGGACGGAGTTACTTCACAAGAAGACTACGAAGGTTTCCATGATCCGACGACCGCCGCATATGACGAAGAAGTGGAACCCACGATATTAACGAGGAAAAGGAGAGGGAAAAGAAGAAGTAATGGGAGCGAGAGCGAAATACCACACAAACCCTACTTCAGAAGCACTACTTCAGAAGCACTACTGCGAGGAGTCAAGTTATGACTCGTAGTGAATTTGAATGCAAACTTTTTACTAAGTGAAATTATGTGTGATCGATGTACTTTTGTGTATGCATGTGAGGAATTTTTTGAATTTAATTTAGCACAAATACTAGAGAAATGCATCAATTTATTCATCAAACTTTAAATACAGGAATTCCATGATGTACAAATACTAGACAAATGGAGTCCATGTCCTATACTCATCAGTAACGGTCAGGATGCTATGCGCCCGTTACTGATGAGTGCCTATACTCATCGGTAACGGTCAGCCTTCTACGCGCCCATTACTGATGAGTAGTTGGGCATTGCACATAGGAGAACATCAGTGGCGGTCGCTTTCTAGTGCGACCGTTACTGATGGTTGAAGGATCATCAGTAACAGTTAGCTCCCTTACCCGACTATTACTGATGAGTGTCGGGTATATAAGAGAACACTTAGCGAAATTTAGGGTTATTCCGCCTGCGCGTCCTCAACATACAGAGCAACCAGCTGTGGGCAAAACCCTAGGAGAGGCGAAGCCCTGCCGGAATTTCGCGCCGCCGTCCCTGAGCCTGCGCCGTCATCTCCCTCCTCCGGGCGCCCTCCCTGAGCCCACGCCATCGTCCCCGAGCCCTCCTCCGACCCCGAGCCCGACGCCGCGCCGTCTTCCTCCGCGCCGCCCGACCCCGCGCCGGCGTCTTCCTCCGCGACGACCCGACCCCACGCCGTCTTCCTCCGACCCCAGGTGCGCTTGCTCCCCTCTGCCTCCGCTGTTAGGGTTAGGGTTAGGGTTAGTTTCTGTCAAAATTAGTTGCAGTCAAATTAGTTGCTATCAAATTAGAGCACCCTACATGGAATTTGATATACATGCTGTTTAAATGTTGTTTAATTGGGGTTAGGATTTAATTGGGGTTAGGATTTATACATGTTGTTCATTGAAAGCTATTCCATGTATATGGGCTATTCCATGTTGTTTATGTGCTATATAAATGTTGTTTATATGCTATATACATGTTGTATATGAATTTTTGCTTTGGAAAGTGCTTCATTTATCTGAATTGTGGGCCCAACCATCGTGTCGGGTCATTGGAGAAGGGGCCGTCCATCATGCCGACGGGGTACATATGTGGGTGGGGTTTTTATGCAGGTCTCAAGCTCCTAGTTGCAAAAATTTGCTAGTTTTTTAGCATAGGTCATGCCGAAATTTTCGACTGATATATATTTGATGGTTTTGATGGCATAAGTACGAAATGGGCAAGAGTAGCCAGAAATCAGTTCTTGAGGAAGTAGCTCCTGAGGAGGTACATCGTGTCGATGAAGAGTCTTCATCGGGAGAGCAAATTGCCAGCTCTGGCGGTGAACCTAGCTCTGGCGAAGGTAGCTCTCGTTCAGAAGAGCACGACAACGAGCGACGGGTGGAAGAGAGTAACTCGCAGCCAACTTCTTCTACAGCTAAGAACCAAGGAAGAAGACGCCGAGGGGGAGCCACAACTTGAAGTAGTTTTGTTACGTGGTCACCCGGCACTCTGACAGAGGCTGTCCGGAGTCGCCTGAGAGGGCAGAGAAGGCCTTCGCAACCACCTGTGAAGCCATTACACGTAAATATTGCAAGATCACCGACAAGTGGAGTGACATCTCCAAAGTCATTAGAAACACGTGCATCACGGACGTTACAAGGAGGTTCCAAGTCACTGACGAGTGGCGCGAGCGATTGGTAGCGTCCGTCAACATAGCAGTGCAGAATGGTCTTGCTAATCAGAAAACCAGCGCTAGAAAGTTGATGGACAAACCCTATGAGATCATCAAGAAGAAATGGTCGTCGATAACTGATGAGGCCGAATTGGAAAAATTCAAGAAGTTATCGTCTGACCCTGCCTTCATTGCGAAGAGTGAACGTATGAGGGCGTTGCGCGCAAGGAAGCCCTTGAACCACAGGCTAGGGAGTGCAGGGAAAGAGGGGAAGAAAAAGGTCTGGCGCAAGCAGGACCAAATTCTCGAGGCGGCAGGCAGGGTGCCTCCAGTGCATAACATGCTGGAGGACCAACGTGCTAGAGAATATGCACGTCAGCACATGACACTAGAGGAGTGGGCGGGCATTGAGCCAATACAGCCGCCTGTTAAAAAATTTACGGTAAGGGTTCACGTGCATTAATTTGTTTTCTGCGTTAATTATGACACTCATGATCCATATAGACTCACGTCCTGTCTTATATGATAACAGGAAAATGCCCACAAATGGGAGGAGAGCAAGAGGTCAGAAACATCCGCCGACTCCGTGCAGACAAAGAGGTGGGAGTCGGCCGTGACCGCCGGCTTGCAAAAGGCAGAGCACACGGGCCGTGTTCTAGGGGAAGGTGAAGGGGCCTGCTGGGATGATTATTTCCCGCCTGCTCTGAAGCGAAGCAGGGTCCAGAAAAAGCTCTTCGCTTCTGCTGAAATAATAGAACAAGCTAAGGCGGAGGCGCGAGAGCAGGCATCTATGGTGTGTCAAGAGGTGTAAAGAGAATATGCAGTGCAAGCCATCCATCATTTGGTGTCGGCATTGGCCAAAGACCACCCCGCCCTTGACGCCATACTCGGGGGAGGAATGGAAGGTTTGAGGAACCTCCTTCCTCCTCTTCCCCCGCGAAAGAGCACCCCGCTGAAGAGCAGCGTCGCCTCCGACACACATATGGAAGACGATGACACATACACCCCAGGTTACAGCCCGACTCCTAGCATGGACAACCCCCCCCCCCCACTAGCCAACCGGACCCAAGCGAGGGCATCCGGGATAACGATCCGGGTCCGAGCGACAACATCCTTGTAAGCATACTTTTCAAATTCTTTTTCACTCCTTACCTTCATGAATAAAGATCTTACACACATATGTCTTCTTCCTGTTACGCGCAGGCACCGGTGAAGTGTCGTATCCACGTAGACAAGCCTGGGAAGCCTGTAGGCGCCATTGGCCGCCTGATGCCCAGACAATCACTGCCACTGGTGCACGGCATTCTTATGAACGACACATAAGTGAGTGAGATGGTGGACTCCGTCGTCGACGACCATCGTGATTATGCTATCCCGCTACCTCCGGAGGAAGGCATGGATATCCTAGGCGGTTGTCCAAACTACCGAATTATGTAGCCTAGGAGCTTGGTATCTCTTTACAACCAGCGCCGGCCCTCTATAACTCCATCTCCCTCCGCCCACAAAGGTACTTCTCAATCGCCGCTCGGCCTTTCCCCTAGGATACTTCCTCCTATTGATGCCGGCGGAGATGAAGTGCGGGCAATGTCGATACCTCCACAGCTCAAAGATAGCCAGACCACAGGGTCGGCACAGGCTAGAAGCGTCCCTCCTACCTTCTCTCTCTTGGTTGCCGCTGAGTCCATGGGTGGCCGCAAGATTGATGAAAATGACAAGGCAGAGGAGCAAAAGGCATGGGACAATAAGAGTAGGCATAAAAAGAGGGGGCGCGACGGCAAGACCATCTAGGACTCCTCCAATGTCAATCAAGATGAGATGCACTATGCGCCTGACAAAACTGGAGTCTGGGAAGACAATAGGCCTAACATTCTCATGAAGAACCCCCGTCAAGGCCAGAGATTCGAAGGAGTATCCTATTTCGTGGCTAGAGAGTTTGACCGTGTGCTTATTTACTATCCTGGAAGACCGATGGTCACCGAATATTCCCTGTGTGCCGTGTCTAGAGTGATGCAAGAGCTTCATCAGTTCTACATGCAAGCATCAGCTGGTTCTCAACAGCATGCCCAACAAATCAATGTTCGAATCCCACGAGACTATGGCTTCTTTGACCAAGAAATTGGGAACATTCAAGAACGTCCTATCACCTTTGGTATGGAGTTCAACGAACTGTTCCACCTCTTCAACCGCCAAAAGCTTGATATCGACCTCTTAAGGCTGTGGTCTGCCTACCAAATAAGGGAAATGCGTCGAATGGAGGTCAAAAAAGTAGCCATTCTAGACCCCGCGATGTTCAACTACGGTGACATCGGTCTTGAGCCAGAAAAGGATCTCTCAAGAACCCTGGCATCTAAATACTTGGTGGCATGTTTGGAGAAATACGCGAACCACGACTTTATCCTCTTCTTCCTTAATTTGGAGTAAGTTGAATTTGTATATATGGAACCGTTTGTTTTTTCTAAGTCAGTCTTTCTTATACACCCTTAGATACTAAAGTTTGTTTCTTTTGAAAACAAAGACCATTGGGTGACACTACTCATTTGTTTGCCTTGGTCCGCGGTGTACTACTTCGATTCACTACTTCCGAAGAAGGTTGTTCGAGGTCGGTATTGGAAACCCATCAAATCACTAATTAACACTGCCTGGAAAGTGGCCACCAAGGGAAAACTAGCTGGTAAAGGCTATAAAGACGAGCCTCACCACAATCACAGGTTCCCTTGCCAGCAACAGCCGGCCGGCAGTATGTACTGTGGCTACTACTGTTGTCACATCCTTATGGAGAATGCCAGCATGTTCAAGCCCGAGTGGAAGGGGTCAATCACGGCTGTGGAAGAGTACTGGCGGCCCCGAATGACAATGGCACACCGACCTAAATGGGTCGTGTATAACATTCAAAGTGAGTTCGCCCATGACATCAACAATGAGGTCATCAAGCTTAGTGGGGACTTCTACGAACGCGTGGAACAAGTGGTGACTAGAGTTCACCCACAACAATAGCTTCAAACTTGAAATGAGATACATTTGTATTGTTTATATGCTTTTATGAAATTTTGACACTTTGTAATCAATGTCATGAAGTGAGATACATTTGTATTCTTTATATGCTTTAAATGATGTGGCTGTGTATTTTTCTGTGATGTGCTGTGATGTGCTGTGCTGTGTATTCAAATATATATTTTCTGTGTATTTTCTATAGTTGTAATTATTTTTTTAATTACTGCAAATGTATCAGTGTCGGTCGCTCATCCGACACTGATGTGGCAAAGCGACCGTTACTGACGTACCATCATCAGTAACGGTTTCTGCGACCGTTACGAATATACATATCATCGGTAATGGTCAGGTCGGGCCGCTCGCCACTGATGATATGTATATCAGTAATGGTCGCAGAGACTGTTACGGTCGGAGCGACCGTTACTGATGATACTCATCATCAGTAACACGAAGTTAGTAACGGCGGCCCTGACCGTTACTGATGCTATTTTTTGACCATTACTGATAAGCCTTTCTATAGTAGTGGATGAACCTCCCGAAAATCCGGAAGTACTGCGGGTCGCGCTCTGCGCCGACGGGGAGAACTCGCGTCGGCCCGTGCTCATCATGCTTGGTGGCGAGCACCAAGACCAGCTTCTCCAACCCCTCGCCGTTGTACCCGGGGGAGAAGAAGGCGAACTTGGCCCGCATCTCTTCATCCTTCCGAGCTTGCTCCGTCAGCTCCTTCTTGCTGGCCTTCTCACATTTCTCTCCCTTGCTGGTGCTCCCCTTGGGTTGGTTTTGGCCCTTGGAAGACATCGGCGGGAGTGGGGGAATGACTTTGGCTGGAGTTGGGTGCGGATAGCTTGGGAGGCAATGGCGGAAGTAGGAAACAGTGGGGAGTGCCCGCTGCCAGCCTCAGATATAGATCGGGACTAGCGGGCTGCAACGGACACCCCCACGATCAGCAATAAAGTGCCCTAAAGAATCGAGAAATAAGATGGTGGTGCGCGACGTGGCCTTAACTCTCTGGCGATTATGAGAGATAAGGCATGAGATCGTGTGCCCGACCGTTTCGCTCGGGAGAGTGGAACTATAAATGCGGCCCATAAGGCCGGGTACCGGGATACTCCTCCCGGGACCCATGCGCCGGATAGGGCGTAGCCCGGCAACCGACCAAGGATAGCACTCACCGGGGCCTCAAGGCTGCCGGCCCACGCCCGGGGGCTACTGTCGTACCAGTGGCACACAGGGTCCCACTGATACGGGCACGTGGGCTGCGAGTGACAAAGCCCTGCCAGGTTGGCTTCCCGAGAACGATAGGCCCGGGAAGCTCACCCCAAGGAGACGGTCGTTGGCAAAAGACAAAGCCAAGGGCCGGAACAGGAGAAGCACCCGCTTCGGTGGGTACCCGGGAACTTTGGTCTCGGGAAGTGGAAGGAACGCTGCCACGGTAACTGGCCGGGTGCGCCTGCCGGGAAGGGGCACCCAGCAACCCGCGTTCAGGCATGCAGGTGGGGCCCGCCGAACAGTGAAGACAGGACGAGACAGCGGAGGCAGTGCATTTAATGCACCGACAGGAGTAACATCAGCAGGGCTAGTCTTGCTCAGGAAGGCTAGGGCGTCTACCCTATAATCCATTCTTATCTACCGTGTACAGTGGCCTGGGCGCTGCATGGCGCCCAGCGTGGATCAATAGTAGTGTAATTCTTGTGGGGGTGACACGCGTATAGGAAACGTGTCGCGCTTCATGTATCAGCACCTATGGTATCCCCTCGTCTATAAAAGGAGGACAAATGCCACCGGTCAAAGGGTCCCAATTCGGGTCACAGTTAGTAGTAGCAAGGAGTATTGCTCCTATCCACAAAAAAATCTCTTAGGAGAACAACTAGCTTCTCCAGGAACTCCCCGGGGCAACCTGTAAAACACACACATTCCCGTCAATACAACACAGAGCAGTACGTAGGGTGTTACACCTCCGAGTGGCCCGAACCTGGGTAAACTCACGCGTCGACACTTCGTGTCTTTCGTCATGCCGGCGATCGTCGGAGCAATCGCCTCACCCTCCAACGAACCAAAAAGGGGGTGCTCGCATCCCCGGTGCCGAACTCGGCAAAAATAAACACTTTTGTCCACGAACTCGGAAAACACACACTTAACCCCTAAACTGGGACAACTGTGTCACTTTAGTCCAAATACGGTTGGGCGAGGCTTAAACACACCACGTGGGCACCACTTCGGCTTCGGCGAACCCTTCACCGGCGTCCTCTCGTCAAAATTGAGCGTTGTGGGCTTGATAGCAACCTTAGGCGAGGCAGCGGCAGCAACGGTGAGGTTCTTAGGGGCCCAAGATTCCCGTCTGGGCGCGGCCGCCTTGCCCCTCACCGGCGGCTCGGGCATGGTGATTTTGCAAAAAACAGAATCTTGAGAAAATCGTTTAGCAGCCCGTGGTCCTGCCCGAAGCCGACGTGGTGGCCACGTGGCATGTTTAAGCCTCGCAGAATCGTTCTTGCACTAAAGTGACACGGTAGTCCTATTTTAAGGGTTTAAGTGTGCGTTTTCCGAGTTCGTGGATTAAAGTGTTTATTTTTGCTGAGTTCATGGACTAGTGGTGTATTTTTCTCGTTCTGAAATATATTTTTACGGTATATCTTGATTATACGCCTGCGTTGTGGAGTACTTGAGTATGAATACGATGCATGTGTGATTCGCTACGTATGAATTGCATCGAAGGCCGCAGGGTTGACGTACACGGTCCTTCCGGTACGTACATCCTATTATTAACCTGACACAATCGATGCGATCTCGAGTTGTACCTGGACCAATTATATCTCTATTTACTATATAGCCTGCACATGTAATGTACATGTCCTTGGCCGGCGTACGCGTCCCGTACACTGATTATACATGCATCCTCCGTACAAACGATCCGCGTACGAGCGAGTATATATATTCGGGCCCTCCATGTAAACTCTGAGACTAGACTGAGTCGTGGATGGAGCTCGATCGGGCATGTGTTGGATCCTGACAAACGTATAGCTAGATCGGCTGATCGATCGTGTAAAAACAGCCCCAAAAACAAAGACACGTTGCAACCATGTTCTTTCTCGATCTAGCTAGCTCTGCAGGCAAACACCTTAATTGGGTGTCCAGTTCGTGTCCACTTACGCGCGTACCGTCCAAATGAAGTTAAGAAGATGTATATATATATATGTGTGTGTGTGTGTGTGTGTCTCTCTCTCTATATATATATATATGATGAGCAAGAGCGAGTGGAGGAAGGCGGTGCTGCCGTACGCGGCGGCCATGGCGATCCAGGCCATCTACACGGGCCTGTTCGTGGTCTCCAAGGCCGCCTTCGACGCCACCGCCGTCTTCATCTTCTACCGCCTCGCCGCCGCCGGCGCCCTCCTCCTCCCCCTCGCCCTCTTCTTCTCTTGTCGATCTCCATCTCCACCAGAAAAAACAAGGATGACGCCGCGGCTGCTGTGCAAGCTCTTCCTGTGCGCGCTGCTGGGGAACACATTCACGCTCAACGTGTACAACGCGAGCCTGAAGCACACGTCGGCCACCGTGGGGTCGGCGGCCATAGACTCCATGCCCGTCTTCACGTTCCTCATCGCGGTGGCCATGGGGATGGAGAAGGTTGGGAAACTCAGGAGCCGGTCGGCGGTCGGGAAGCTCGCGGGCGTCGCGCTCTGCGTCGCAAGAGTCCTCGTCATCGCATTGTACGCCGGACCGACGGCCCTAAGCCCGCTCACCAGACATCCTGTCTTCGTCTCCAACGCTCATCATCCAGCGTCGTCTGCTGGCGCCGTTTGGATCAGAGGCACCTTCCTTCTCCTCCTCGCCTGTGCAACCTGGTCTCTCTGGATTGTCCTGCAGGTAATTACGTGCTAGCTGATGTGATGCAAATTTATGTATGCCATGCATCCAGCATCCCCTGCTGATGTGAGTGATTAATTAATTGATGATTGCATGCATGCATGCAGGTACCGTTGCTTAAAGAATACCCCAACAAGCTGATGGCCACGGCGATGCAGTGCATGTTTGCTGCGGTGCAGTCCTTGGTCGTGGCGGTTGTGGTCGAGAGGGACTTGTCCAAATGGAAGCTTGGCCTCGACATTGGCCTCCTTGCCATCCTCTACTCGGTCAGCACTCCATTAATTCATCCTATCTTGTTTAATTTCGTTTCCAACTATATATACCTACTTTTCTTCAATTACTGTAGAAATTATACATTACTCACATGCAGTACGTACCCATCATTAGTTCATTTTTTTTCCGCAGGCTTTCTTGGGTACAGGTGCGTTGATGTACCTGCAGGCATGGTGCGCGGAGATGAAAGGACCGGTGTTCGTTGCTATGTGGAACCCAATGGCCTTGGTATTCACCATCTTTTGCTCATCCTTCTTCCTAGGAGAATCTGTCCACCTCGGAAGGTAATGATCATTGGCCGGATAACCACACATAATATAAGCAACATGTACATAAAACTACTCCCTTGAAAAAAAAAACTACTTTCACGAAAGAACGAACAACATGCATATGCATGCGTGCTGATTTCTTTGTTAATTCCAGCGACCAAATAATATAGTAGGGGCAGAAATATTATAACCATAATCCTGAGCTAATTATACCATGCATGCGGTGAAATTAATTAGAATTATTGAAAAAATATACCTTGGTGCTCGTTGTTTTGCAGTATATTGGGTGGAATTCTACTGGTTGGTGGCCTTTACAGCGTGTTGTGGGGTAAAAGCAAGGAGAAGGAAACTAAGATAACACCAGTGGCACCAGAAGAAGAAAGTCAAGAAGGAACGACGACAGGACAGAAAGACCAAGAAGAGGAACTAACATCACAAGTATAAAGCTCAGAGCAGATCTATATATGCATGTCAAATATGCCCTTAGAGTAGTAAACTATTTTTAAATATTAATTACTACCTCCGGTTGGAATTACTTGTCGAAATATTACATGTATCTAGACACCTTTTAAACATATATACATCCATATTTGGGCAAATTTGAGACAAGTAATATGGATTCGGAGGGAGTACTGTACTCTAAACAGGCCACTGCCCACTTGTAACATGTTTGTCAAATATTCATGTGAGTGTACTAAACTATTTTTAAAATAGAGTGGTTCTACTATCTCTCTCTATCAATCGATGCACAAACACCTATGCATGTGTTATGTGTTGTATCAAAACGAATATTACATAGTTCAGAGTTCCAAGTTTGTGGAGCAAAACATATCTAGAGCATGGACGAAGTATAAAGACATCAAGAACTAGCGAGCATTTGCCATGGCACTACTAACCTAATCGACATTCTTTGGGTATTTATTTTTACGATAAAAAACTAGTATTGCCTCGGTTCCTAAATACAAATGTTCTAACTTTGACTTAACTAAGTCAAACTTGTTCAAATTTGACCAAGTCTAAATAAAAATATACTAATCTTTACAATATCAAATAAATATAATACAATGATATATATCATAATGGATTTATTAAAACTAATGTAGAGTTGTACATGTTCGTCAATTGTACTATAAACTTGACTCATTTTTTGAAAATTCAATTTAAAAAAAAACTCACATTTTGGGGCTAGGGTTTCACAAAAAACACAATCGGATGGGAATTCGCATCAGTTTGCCACACCTTCGGGATTAAAAAAAATTTCACTTGACCCAAACCTTCCGAATTAAGCACTTTGACAGAAACCGACGAGGTTGGCCCACACGTAAGATCCTACATGGTAGTAATATTTGCCCACCCAAGTTTTTCACCCAGCCCCTTCAGCTTTTCTATATTGGCAACCCTATCCCCATCCCCTTCTTCCATGATGATGTTTCGCCCTACGCCCGGCCCGAACTAGCCACATGCACCCCCAATGAGTCTTTATTAGTGATGCCACCCAAATTTAACTACAAAGTATGTAGAATCCCTATGGGAACTAACAAAGGAAATGTGCATGAAAAATTGCAAACCTTAATACGTACTAGTGCGCTGAACACCAAGTTCTCACTCGTTAACTCCAAATGAGTGAAATGCACTTTTGATTTACGCCATGGTGATATTTTGATCCTCACACCTGAACTAGACAGGTATATCACTGGGACCACCCAAATTTAAATAAAAAGTATGGAGAATCCTTTGAGAACGAACATAAGAACACCTGCACAAAAAATTGAAAGTATATGGTAAATACATGACTGATTTCATAATTTTCTATTGTCAGGAAAGTTTTCTCTAGCAGGGGCATGGAGAAACAAATCTTAAATAATATGCTTTAGTAGGAGAACTAGTTTCACTATCGTCAAAAAGAAAATGGAAATCTGCTATATCAGGAGCATAGCTGAAGTATGAAACCAAGTCTTGACTAGTGATGATCACCCGAATTTAAAAGCATA
The DNA here is from genome assembly GCF_000005505.3 of Brachypodium distachyon. NCBI lineage: Eukaryota > Viridiplantae > Streptophyta > Magnoliopsida > Poales > Poaceae > Brachypodium > Brachypodium distachyon. The sequence goes on along the minus strand of NC_016134.3, from coordinate 12,331,218 downwards.
TGCGAGCGAATATAAAAACACTTGCACAAAATCAGGAATAAATGGTGAATACAATGGCATGTTTCATAATTTTTGTCCAAGAAAGAAAACAAAGAAATTTCTAGAAGGCAGCGGATAGTCATATTGGTTGTTTTAACTTGTGAGTGGGAAGACAAGGGACTCGGAGAACATTTAATAATGCTTTAGGAGAAGAACTGTTTTCACTATCATCATGAGAAAAGGGAAAATTTGCGCAAAAAAATATGAGAAAAGGGAAACATGATATAGCAGGATATAATGTACTGGAAGTTGCTAAATTGATATGGTATAGCAAGATAGAAGTTCCAGTATAGATATGCACTTACCAGATTTATGTACAGAATAAAAGATGCACAAGGCCCTCATCCATACGGCAGCAATTTTGGATGTGTGGAGAGAGTTGAGCTCTTCGTTAAAAATCCATGTAAGACCAAATTATTTAAATTGTGCAAACCTAATCTTCCAGTGTTTGGTTCCGATCACCAGGTTGTAAAATATTTAGTCTCATCCAAAAGTTGATTAGCCTGGTGCTATTATACTTGCGATCTTCAGGAAACAATGACGAATAAGAGAAACATTGTTGCTGATGGATAAAAAAAGTTGGATATCTGAGAAACCGGTGAGCAGGGATGACGTGTGCATGGGATTACCCTATTGGCGAAAATTGGTGCTTGGATATCGAATATTCCACGTAGGTCCCGGGTCCCTTGGGGGACCAAATCGAGTCCATAGTCTGGCAGATTGTTCGGACAGGGTGGGCTCCTTCCTATTAGTATCCTTGTTTGGGCCTACTCGTACATGGATCGTATGTGGTCCAGCAACCCATGCGTCAGGAGCCATTAAATGATACAGGAGTGAAAATGGCCCAGGTTGTTGTGTAGATATTCGGCCATTTGATCATTGGGGGTTTCCAGAGATAGGCCATGTTTTGTTTGCGCGTTGTTTGACAGTTATTTTGGCCCAGATTGGTGATAAAGATGCTGTACCAAATTGTTTGAATTTGTCAATGGTTTTTGACATTTTTGCATGAACTCAAATTTAGTGTAAAGATGACCAGCTGCAGAAATTTAGCGGCTGCTTCTTAGCCATTCATGTTAGCTGTTTTGCTCTAGCAGTGAGATTCAGTGACTGTGGGGGTTGCCCTGTTTGCTTCTACAATGAAGCCGTTCTAAAAGGGTAAAGGTCCACAGAGATTTGGCTGCATTACTGGAAGAAGAGATGTCAGGGGATCTTCTCTGGTGCCATCTGGTGAACAATTTGGGAAATGGACATGATTGAGAGAAAGCAGTTATCGTAAGCAACATCGGAGAGTGCAGGCTCCTTGACAGCCCGTCCAAGGGCTTCACTTCCTCATCTGGGAGGGCGTTGATTCCGCTTCGGGGAATTCAGAAACAGGTCCTCCTCAGTCGTCCACTCTTTCTCCAACGGCAGATTGCTCCCACTTCCACCATTCTCGATCTCCTATGCGCCAAAGATAAGATACGGGAGACGGGGTCCTGTGAAACGAACCTATCCCTCATGCTTTCACAAGAGCCTATTGCGGGATTCGAGCAGGAGAAATTGTTCGATCGTATATTTACTCTTCTTCCGGTCCTGTCTTGGACACTCTAGGATGTGTTCTTGATATTTGTCTCCTTGGCGCCGAGGAGCTCCTGCGCCCGGCGCGTCTCCACGTCGGCGGCCTACTGCGACTCGGAAATCAGACTGGAATCCGACGATTTGGAAGAATGGTGCGAATGGTGGGGCGTGGGATGGAGCTCCTGCGGCCAGCGTGTCTCCGCATCGGACATGACTCGAATTGATATGCATAATACTATCTAATGAAGACATGTAAACAAGCTAGCAACTTAGTTTATACATGGTGTTACATAAAGAAAAATAAAATTTGGTTTACTTCTAGCTATTCTCGTCCAATATGGGGACAAATTACAAAAAAAACAAGAAATATAATTAGGTGTCTCGGTATTATTCTAGAGCTGCGGTGGACCAAAACTCAGAAAAGCAATAGAATTTCAGTGACTATTGACATGATCAGAGGTCAGATGTATGACAAACATAAATTCAAACTGACCTACATCTTTTATTCAATTCGACTTAAAGATGTTAAAAGAGCATTTCAGCCTTCATTAACCATTCAAAGGGAGGAAAATCGATTTCTCATGTTATTTGCTGCAAGGATATAAGTATCAGGATTGACAACACTACTTCACTAAGAAAACTACTGTCAGGTAAGCTAACCGCAAGTTCCAGCAGGGTATGTATTCAACAATGGACACTATATCTCGCCGTCCCAGACAACTCCAGATTGACAACGAAGTAAAATATAACTATCGTGCATCCAACCATCCAAAATAGATTTTTATTCATGCACGGGAAGCTACTATGTCAAGGTATGTATACGTATATAAGATACCGATCAGGAACAAAACCAAAGAGGTCAACATTAATCAGTGGACGAGCATCAGGTAGTTTTGCTTCCATCAGAAAGTTCTTTGTCTTCTCAGCGTCATAGAAATTAGATTGTTGCAAAAGATACAGACCTGGAGAGGGAGTAAAAGGCTTTCGGGCCCATCAGCGCCAGGGCGATATGGCGGCGACGATCGCGTCGTTGGGCGCCGGGGCGGGGGTCCGCTGCGACGGCCGCCTCGATAGGAGGCGTGCCGTCCTTCGGCGCCGGGGGGCATGGGAACACGGACGGAAGCAGAAGGCGCCTGGCAACTGACGAAACGACGATGGAATCGGTTCGTAGGATGGGAGTTTTTGTTTTGAGCGAAGTAGGATGGGAGTTTTTCTTTTGAGCGAAGTAGGATGGGAGTTGATGGGGCGTGCGTGTCCAGGAAGTTCATGAACCAGTAAAAAAAGAACGGGACAGCTAGCTGTCCAGAAATGGCCTAGTATACTTGGGTATTCGCATCATTTGAGCCCTAATAGGGGAGGGGCCCTTTTTGAACTGTTGGAGCACGGGTCTCCGGCACCGGGAATGCCGAGATGCCGGGCACCCCCTTTTCGGTTTGGTGGAGCCGAGGCGATTGCTCCGGCGATCGCCGGCGTGACGAAAGACACAAAGTGTCGACGCGTGAGTTTACCCAGGTTCGGGCCACCCGGAGGTGTAACACACTACGTCCTGCTTGGAGTTGTATTCACGAGAATGTGTGTGTTTTACACGTTGCCCCGGGGGGTTCCCGGAGGAGTTACATGCTATCCTAAGAGAGTTTGCTGTGAACGGGAGCAATACTCCTTGCTACTACTGACTATGACTCCCACTGGAACAAGAACCCTTTGAACGGTGGCATTGGTCCTCCTTTTATATACAAGGGGATACCAAAGGTGCCGATGCATGCAGCGCGACACGTTTCCTACACGTGTGTCATCGCCACAGGAATTACATTACTGTTGATCCACGCTGGGCGCTATGCAGCGCCCAGGCCACTATACACGGTAGAAAAAATGTATTATATGGTAGATGCCCTAGTCTTACTGAGCAAGACTAGCCCTGCCGATGTGACTCCTGTTGGTGCATTAAATACACTGTGTCCGATGTCTCGTCCTGTCTTCATTGTTCTGTGGGCCCCACCTACATGCCCAAGCGCAGGTTGCTGGGGAACCCCTTTCCGGCTAGCGCACCCGGCCAGTTGCCAGGGCAGCGTTCCTTCCACTTCCCGGGACCAAAGTTTCCGGGTACCCACCGAAGTGGGTGCTTCTCCTGTTTCGGCCCTTGGCTTTGCCTTCGCCAACCACCATCTCCTTGGGGCGGGCTTCCCGGGCCTATCGTTCTTGGGAGGCCAACCTGGCGGGGCTTTGTCACTCGCGGCCCACACGTCCCGTATCAGTGGGACCCCGTGGGCCACGGGTACGACAGTGGCCCCTGGGCGTGGGTCGGCAGCCTTGAGGCCCCGGTGAGTGATATCCTTGGTTGGTTGCCAGGCTACGCCCTATCCGACGCGTGGGTCCGGGGGAGTATCCCGGTACCCGGCCTCATGGGCCGCATTTACAGTTCCCCTCTCCCGAGCGAAACGGTCGGGCGCATGATTATGTGCTTTATCCCCCATTATCACCAGAGAGTTAAGGCCACGTCGCGCACCCCCCATCTTAATTCCCGATTCTTCAGGGCACTTTATTGCCGATCGTGGGGGTGTCCGTTGCAGCCCGCCAGCCCTGATAAATACCCGAGGCTGGCGGCGGGCACTCCCCACTGCTTCCTTTTTCTGCCATTGCCTCCCAAGCTTGCCGCGCCCCAACTCCAGCCAAATCACTCCCCCACTCCCGCCGATGTCTTCCAAGGGCCAGAACCGACCCAAGGGGAGCACCAGCAAGGGAGAAGCGCGAGAAGGCCAGCAAGAAGGAGCTGTCGGACCGAGCTCGGAAGGATGAAGAGATGCGGGCCAAGTTCGCCTTCTTCTCCCCTAGGTACAACGGCGAGGGGGTGGAGAAGCTGGTCTTGGCGCTCGCCACCAAGCATAACGAGCATAGACTGACGCGGGTTCTCCCCGTCGGCGCAGAGCGCGACCAGCAGTACTTCCGAATTTTTGGGAGGTTCATCCTAGCCGGGTTCGTGCCGCCGCATTCTTTTTTCCTTTCTGCCATCATGGAGACCTACGGGCTCATCATGGCTCAAATTCAACCCAGGCCCCGCAAGCGCAAGGAGCCGGCTGCCGATTCGGGGAAGGGGGGCCAGGACCAGGGCTCTGCCAGGCCGGAGGACTCGGACTCCGACGATTCCTAGGTGGGCGTCGGAGGAGATTCCGACAACGACGACGGCACTCCCCCGGAAGCCAGCGGGGGCACGCCGAAGGAGGAGGACGATGAAGACGACGTCCCCCTGGTGAGGCGGTCTGCAGCGGAGCGGGCGAGCAGGCGGGAGGCCAGCCCGCAGCCTCAGCAGCCGCCACGGCTACCTCGGCGGCTCCGCCAGTTCCCCCCGCATGAAGCGGCCCCCCGGCGAGGAGCATCCTAGCGGACAGGGTGGTCAAGCTCAACCCGCCGGGGTGAGTTCTAAACATTTTGGTTCTCAAAAATTTTACATATCTTGTGAGCTTACTTCTACATTTCCCAGGTCTTCGAGGAAGAGGGGGCAGGCCAGCACTTCGCCGGCGGTCCCGACCAGGACGCCGCATACGTGGCTGTTACTGCGACGGCAGCTGCCGCTAGGGACACAAGGGTCCCCGATTCGAGCTTGCAAGGCACCGGCCCGGTAGCAGGTACGTGCAAGCTCAAGCACTTCTTTTACTCATCTGCGCTATCTCCTAGACTGACGCAGGTGTTCTCCATGCAGTAGCCGGGGACGTCCCAGCTGTGCCCGCGCCCATCGAGGGGCGGGTAATCGACCTCAACGGCGAGCTCGACAACGATGCTCCGGAGGAGGTTGCCTCCGCCGGAGCACTTCCACAGCCTGCCCCGGAGCCTGCCGGGGACGCGATTGCTGCCGCAGGTGACGCCACGCAGACGGCGCCCCCTACGGCGGGTGTCCTGGGGCAGCCTCTACCAACAGAGCCGGGAAGCGGCGCCCTAGAGAAGCCCCCGAGCCCCGCCGCTCCTTGCCCCGAGCTCCCAGCCCGCCCCTTTGGATGGGCAAGGAGCGGTGGGGCTCGGCCCAGCCGAAGGCTCGTCATCGAACCCTAACGTGGCCTCGGGGTCGCAGACGGTTGCGGCGGGGTCCTCCTCCTCCGCCGGAGCAGTCTTCACCCTGGGAGCAGGGGAGCTCGCCGGGCGATCATGGGGTCGGATCACTTTCGACCCCAGCGTGTTCCAACAGGGGCACCAGGTGATCGACAACATCCAGCAGCAACAGCGGATGTTCGTCGATTACTTCAACGACGTGCAGCAGCACCATGCTCGCGTGATGGCGGAACTGGGCGCCGCGCGACGGGAGGCGGAGGAGAAGCGCACTGAGCTGCAACGGCTCCGGGGGGAGCTCCAGCCGGCACAGAAAACTAGGGCGGTGCCCGCCGTGGAAGTGGTGCCGGAGGCCGAAGTCCTCCGGCAACTGTGGGACCTGCAGCAAGAGCACCAGCGGGAGCTCGAGATGGCGAAGGCAGCGCACGCCAAGAGCGAGGAGGAGCACCAGGCGGCCCTGCACTCATTCCAGGGGCGTCTTCGGGAGAAGACGGACTTACTGTCCAACTATTCCTTGCAGATCCAGCGCCTCCGTCATGAGGTCGGAGAGCCGGAGACGGCGGCTGCAACGGCAGCCGAAGCATCGGCGTGCCGGGAGAAGGAGTTGCAAGACCAGGCTCGCTCCCGGGAGCGCGAGCTTGCAGGGCAGCTCAAGGCCGCCCAGGATGCCAGCTCGTCCCTTCAGGGCGAGCTTGACATGGCGCGGCAGGAGCTCCGGCTCATCGACGAGGACAACACCAAGAAGGCGTCCGAGATCGGCAAGCTAAAGTCCGAATGCCGCGAGCACAAGCTGCAGGCCCAGGAAGCTCGTGATGCATGCACCGAGCTGCGGGCCTGCGGGACAGGGGAGGTAGCCAGGCTGAAGAAGCTGGCGGATTTGGCGGTGGAGGCGCTGCAGGGGTTCGACATCCCGGTGACCTCCTTTGACGGGGCGAACATGGGCAGCTTCACCTCCTTGTTCGCACACTTCGCTGGCTGGCTACACAGCTTGCAGAACTGCGTCATGGCTTTCGGGGACTGGCAGGTCGGCCTCGCAACTGAGCAGGTCGCGGTGCCAACCTAGGGCCAAACAGCAGCGGCTAGCCACTCCGCCTGCGGGTTAACTACCCCAGCGCGCACCCGCGAGCCACGTGTGGGGGGCGTCCTCCCCCCGCGAGCGTCCTTCCTACACTCCAGCTACACGGGGACTGATCTTACGTCGGCAAACTAGCGTTACTAAAGGAAGAACCAAGGACTCAAAACAAAGTACTTAGCTTTCCGTTCTCTTTGCTCTTGGAGCACCTTGTTGAGAGCCGTGGCAAGGACGCGGTGGCCGTGCACCCTCCAGCGACACACGTGGAGGCATGCACCCCCACCGCATCTTCGCGACGCCTCTAGTGTCCTTTCATAAGAGGTGTGGCAGGGCCGCGATGGTGGGAACACCCTCAGCGACAAGCGCCTCTCTGCGACATCTCTTGCCTTCTTGCCCGTTGCTGGTGTTGCGCTTGCTCCGGTCTTTAAATAGCCGAAGCGCTGCCCTTGCCGCCACTCACGCGGTACCACCAGCGGACGCGTGGAGGCACTAGCCCTGTCTCAGTTTCCTGCATCAAGCCTCGAAGTAATTGCTATATATGTACAACTTACTCGCAAGACGACGACACCAGTGACCACCCCACGAGCATCACAGTGTGCCTTCGTCCCCCTCTTTACCCTGCATGTCAGATTCCCACAGTGCCCAGGGTGCATAGCAAAAAATTTGAAATGCACGGAAAACAGCACAAACTGGATAACCTCCTACCTCTCAGCCCCCAGGCACAGAAGAGTCGACCTCAGACTTGGGTGTGAGCATTTTCATACTTCCATGGTGCCTTGCTAGCACGTAGCACGTTGCGGACGAGTCCGGCAACTGCTAGGCCTCGTTCCGGGGCGTCCCGGCAACGAGCTTGGTTTTCAGGGTTCAAACAGCCCCCTGCTCACAGCCCAGGATGAAGAGACAATTCTGTGCACCTAGGGCAGGAGACAGAAGGAAATATCAACAGGAAATATAATATTCATTGAAATAACACTTATCTTTATTCATCTTTGTGCTAGCGGATTACAATCGGTCACCCGTGGGTAAGGCACCACCTTTTCACGGGTAGAACTTGCGCGGGTGCTCAATATTCCAGCTATTGGGCACCGGCAAGCCTTCTTCGGTTTCCAGCCGGACAGCCCTCGGTCTGGTCACCTGCACTACCCGGAAAGGGCCTTCCCAGATTGGAGTCAACTTGTTCCTGGCCTTCGTTCCTTGTATCCGGCACAGGACAAGGTCTCCAACCTCGAGCCCTCGGGGACGGACTCTCCTTCCGTGATAATGACGGAGTTCCTGCTAGTAGCCTGCAGCTCGCACAGCAGCCCGGCATCGAATCTCCTCGATGAAGGTAAGGTCATCAATCCTCTGCGTGTGTTGGCTCTTATCGCCATACGCGCGTACTCGAGGTGACCCATGCTTGAACTCGAGGGGCAGCATAACTTCTACCCCGTAGACGAGGGCAAACGGAGTTTGGCCCGTCGCCTGACTTGGTGTGGTCCGTAGCGACCACAGCACGGGCTGGAATTCTTCAACACACTGTTTCCCATGGCCCTTGAGCTTGTCAAAGGTTCTCGTTTTGAGCCCCCACAGTACTTCCGCGTTGGCTCGCTCCACTTGCCCGTTGCTCCTCGGATGAGCGACATAGGCAAAGTGAATTTTAGTGCCCATGTCCTCGCAGTAAGCTTGGAATACGGCACTAGTGAATTGTGTGCCATTATCGGTGATGATGTCGTTAGGCACACCAAACCGGCACACAATGCTCTTGAAAAATTTGATGGCCACCTGTGCCGTGATGGCTCGGACAGGCTCCACCTCGATCCACTTCGAGAACTTGTCGATGGCCATGAGCAAGTACTCGTAGCCGCCAACTGCTCTCGGCGACTTCCTGACAATGTCTAGCCCCCTTGCGCTGGCTGGTTGCTCTTCTTTGCATGAAACTGGCATGCTTTACAGGTCTTGACTAGTTGTTCGGCATCGGCTAATGCTGTTGGCCGGTAGAAGCCGTGTCGGAATGCTTTCCCAGCTAGCGCCCCGGAGTCCACATGGTGCGAGCACGTGCCTCGATGGATATCCTCCAGCAGCGTGCACCCTTCTTCCTGGGGCACGCAGAGGAGCATAACTCCGTTAGGACGCCTCCGGTATAGATCCCCATCTACAAGAGCGTGCATTTTAGCTTGCCAGGCCACTCACTCCGCGGCAACGTCTTCCTCCAGGAGGGTCCCATCCCTGAGGTAGCGAATAATATCCGCCCCCCCCAGGGTAGCGGTTCCCGGCTCGTGCATGCCACAAGCTTGGTGGCATGGTGCCCCGCAGCTGCGGGGTCTCCTTGAGTTGCCGGAGAGGCTTCCCCGGCAACCGTCTTGGGATCGACAGAGGGCTTTAACTGCCTCTGTATGAACACCCCAGGAGGCACCTTGCTGCATTCCGCTGCCCACTTGGACAGTTCATCCGCAACAAAGTTGTCCTTACGCTTCACGTGCTCAAACCGAAGTCTCTTGAACTTGGACTCCCGTTTTCGCACTTCTTCCACGTACGCTGCCATTTGGGGGCAGTCGTAGTCCTTGTTCACCTAGTTTATCATGAGTTGTGAGTCCCCGCGAACAACCAGGCGCTTGATGTCGAGGGAGATCGCCGCGCTTAGCCCGACTAGCAGCCCCTCGTACTCTGCTGTGTTGTTGGTGGAGTTGGCGAAGTCGAGCTGTATCACGAACTTGAGTTCATCTCTAGTGGGCGACTCGATCACCACTCCGGCACCGGCGCCCAGCAGGCAGAAGGTGAAGGGGCGCGTAGAGATAAACAAAAACTTTTCCTACGCGAACTCCCAAGATCTAGCCGAGGTAGAAGGCCACGAGGATTACCACTAGACGCGCAGTTGCGGATTATTGATGCGGCGCCTTGATGCAGTGCAGTCCCTCGATCCGATCCAGCCGATCCAATCCCGCGATCGTTGAAGTGCTGAACGTACAGCACCTCTGCCGGTATCCACACGTGCGAGGAGGAGCTCCGGCGGCGGACTGCTAGGTCCGGTGCGACGGTTGAACTGAATCGGGCTAGGGTTCTCAACGCATGAGAGTGGAAAAACCGTGCCCCTTAGGCATCCCACGCCCCTGCTTATATATCGAGTGGAAGTGGGCTCCAAGCCTTGTGGCCCATCCACCCTGCGAGTCCAACTCGCATTGTCAGCCCAATTCCAGTTCGGGTCCAACTCGACCAAATACTTGCTCCCGCTCTTAAGTGTGTGACCCCGCAGGCTCATGGCGACTTGGACACGATTGGAGTCCGACTCACAATCGATCAATCGGTAGCGGCTCCTAGCAGAACGTGCCGACTCTCAAGTACCATCGAGTCATGACGACGTACCTTCCAATGTGACATACGTCTTAGTCCCTTTTGCCTCACGATATACCTTGTCGAACTATAGGCGATTAATCGTCATCCCTTTAATAGTTCAACTCTCTTCTCGATCTGTGATATACGATTCATCCGACTAACTCTTAGTCGATCGACCCGGTTAACAGTTAACCAAGTCGCGCATGGCCATGCTTCCCGAATCATATCACTCGAGAGGGCCCAGAGAATATCTCTCCAGTCGGAGGGGCAAAATCCCATCTTGGTTATCCATATCACACAGCTTGATTCTCAGTCAACCCAAACTCTGCCTTTATAACTGCCCTGTTACGGAACAACGTTTGACAGAACCTAAGTTGGTGATCCACAACTCGGATTGTGCGATAACCTCAGGTCTAAGGATTACATTGATTGAGACATGCAAATGACGACCTACTCGTTGCATCTCAATATGGGTCAGTCCGACTCGCTAAACTCTTTAGCCGAGTCCGTGTAAGCTGGAATGACATCACCATGCCCATGACAAGTGGAACCGAGTCATCAGCCAACTTTCACATTAGTCTAGGTTATGTGTCCAGCACAACCTTAATGACTAAGGACAATTTAGTATGAACAACATGAATACATAGTTCCACAATCAAATCACATATTCAATGATACATATCAGATGTTCAAACAAGGACAACTTAATAATATTTATGAATACATTGGGAATTACATCATACATGATTGCCTCTAGGGCATATTCCCAATAGAAGGCGCCGTCGAAGTACATGATCCAGTACCCCTCGTCCAACTTTCCGGGAAGGCTTGCTTCCGGTTCTTCTTCCTCTGTGGCCGTTGACGTCCACTCCACGACAAAGTCAGCGAGAGCGGCGCTCTTGATGCTTTTAGTATTCGCGAAACGTTGTCCAAACTCCGCAAGCTCCATTCTCCACTCGGCCACCCTCCCGGTGGCTTCACAGTTGACGAGGGCCCGCTCTAGACAGAACCCCGACACCACCGTGATGTTGTGCGCCTGAAAGTAATGGCGCAGCTTCCGTGAAGCGAGAAGGATCCCAAGCAGAAGCTTCTGGACCTGCAGGTACCGTACCCGGGCATCGCGCAACAGGGGTAGACGTGGTAACCGGGGGTTCCTCTGGCTCACCGGGACCCTCTGGCCCCCCTTGGTCAGCCCCCGGGACTTGTTTTTCCCTCTCGGCTAGGCCTGGACATTTTACTCGTTACTCGGAGAGTAGCTCGACTCGTTTGATACTTGGCTCGTTAGGCTAACGAACCGAGTAGAGTATCTCCTAAAACTTGTTAACACTAACGAGCTTAACGGGTCGAGCTAACGAGTCTCGCGAGCTGCTCGTTATCTGGCGAAAATCAATCGAACAAACCCAGAATCGCTCGTTACTTCGTTAGGCCCAGCAGTTCACTCCCGAACATGCAGCCCAACAAGCCCACGAGGCCAAGAGTTGTTAGGGAGGGCAAAAGCCTACTCGATTGGTCTCCTCTGCGCTCTGGTTCGTCAACCCACAGTCACGCACGCACAGGGCATGAGCACGGTGCACGGAGTCCTCGGCTCCTCGCCTCCCCGCCGCCGCTGTCCCTCCATTCTCCGGCCGCTCCCGCCGTCCCTCCGTCCTCCGGCCGCCGCCGCCGACCCCGCAGTACGTCCACAGGTAAGCACCCCCGCTCGGGCGCTCGGCCCCTCCTCCTGCCTCCCTCCTCTCTCTGTCCTCTAGTTCAATCGGGGACTGCATGTCTGCATACCTCTGAGGCTCTGACCTCTGGTTTGATGGCAAGTGGCAATGGACTCGGTGAAGAAGAATCCAGGGCGGCGTCCTCCGACGAAGTCTTCGTCGAACTCGCGTTCGCGGTCGGATTCTCCATCAACTGCAACAAAGCCAACAAAGCCGCCACCACGAGTCCAAGGTACTGGACAACCTGTACCCGCACGTCCTCAAAGACCTAGCTATGTTGATGACCGAGAGGCGCAAGAAGATGTAGCTGCAATCCATGACCGAGAGGTGCATGACGCTGATGAAGATTCGGTAAGTACTAGTGTCTTTTGTTCTATCAAATTGATTATAAATGGAACCATTTGATTGCTGTGTTGTATGGTTGTACCCAATTGGTAGCTATTCATCTCATTGTCTTCCTTTTTGGTAGTTATTCAAGCACTGAATTATTTGTGTTTAAACTTTACTTTATTAGGATGAATGGATAGAGATTGAAGATGTTGATGAGGCAGAGAACCATGAGAATGACAAGATGTCTGATCATTGCCATGGCGAGGATAACAAAGAAGAAGGTGATGATGTTGTTGATATCACGTAAACTCAGATGTCAAGGACAGAGGTTGCTGCTGGGAAGAGAAAGAAGAAGAGTGGGGTTGCTGTAGTTGCGAAGAAGAAAACTAGAGTGAAGCGTGCAGAGTGTTGGAAGTACTTTAAATTGGTCAAAGCTGTATCAAAAAGGAGACCAGATGAAGTTGTCGAAAAGGCAAAGTGCTTAGGCTGCTTAAGTTTGTTGTGCTATCAAGGAGGGACAACAAGCTTGAACAGGCATAGGGATTCATGCTATCAAATCCAGAATAAGAAGGCACGGGCACTTCGTCAAGGGACCATTGCATTTGATCCAGAAAAGCCAGGTGCCTCTCTCATCGTTAACCATGAATATGATCATGCTGAATGCAAGATGATCATTGCAAAAATGATAATTGCACATGAATATCCTTTTAGGATGGTCGAACATGCATGGTTCAATATACTCACGAGATATATGAATGCATCATATAAATTCATTGGTAGAAAGACCATCCGGAAAGAATGCATGAAGGTTTATCTTTCTGAAAAAGAAATACTCAAGAAGCAACTTAGATCTGTTGAAAGCATTAGTTTGACATGTGATCTTTGGACTTCAAATCAAAATTTGTGCTATCTAGCCGTGGTTGCCCATTTCATAGATGACGAGTGGTGCATGCACAGCCGTGTTCTTAATTTTATTGAGCTAGATCCACCATACTCAGGCATTGTTATATCTCAAGCTGTTTTTGAGTGCTGCCAACAATGGGAAATAGAGGATAAAGTAATCACTATGACTATGGATAATGCATCCTCCAATGATGTAGGTGTTTGGTGGGCAAGTTTGCCGCTAGGAGCTCACCTAATTTCGTGCCTGAGTATTTCCATGTCCGTTGCTGTGCACATATTATCAATCTGATAGTCAATGATGGGATAGCACATCTTGAACCTTTGATTTCCAAACTTAGAGAGGCTGTGAAGTACTTGAAGAAGTCACCGTCTCGCATGCATAGAATTCTGGGTATTTGCAAGTCCCTTAACATTCCAATTGGAAGAGGGTTATGCCTAGATGTTGCAACAAGATGGGGCTCTACAAACAGAATGCTAGTTGCTCTCAAACAATATAAGCCAGCTTTGAATGAGTATGCTCTAGTAGATTCTACCTATGCATGGAACCCTAGTAATCGTGATTGGAATTTATTTAGCACTATTCAACCCATATTGAATTCATTTGCTGAAGTGACCACAGTTTTATCTGGATCAAATTACCCCACCGCCAACATCTTTTATCCATACATATTAAATGTTAAGATTGTTGTGAACACACATGCTGTTCGATCAGAGGATGAGGGCTTGAGAGCAATGGGTAAAGCAATGCTTGATAAATTTGACAAGTATTGGGACAGCAGCTATGCAGAAGAGCAATTATATGACAACGGGAGAGATAGAAGAAACAAGAAGAACAATGTGATGGTGATTGCTTGCATTCTTGATCCTCGGTTCAAGTTAAGGCTTGTGGAGTATTGTTTCAAAGAGTTGTATGGAGAGAATAAAGGATCAAATGAGGCAAAAGACATAAAAACAGAATTCTCTGCTCTTTTTTCCAAGTATGAGATGCAACATCGAGAGAAAAATGGTGAGAGCAATGAGACTAGACAAACTGCAAGTTCTAGTAGGTCAACTACTACTATGTCTACACTTTCTAGTGGGTTTAAGTCATTCTTGGCCGAGACAAATGCAAACCCAAGCAAATCTGAACTGACAAGCTATCTAGAGGACAAAAATCATCCCATTGAGGATACTAATTTCAAAGTTCTTGATTGGTGGAAGCTCAATGCTCACAGGTTTCCTATAGTTGCAAAAATGGCAAGAAACTTCTTGACTATACCGGCAACAAGTGTGTCTTCGGAGTCCACATTCTCTACAGGAGGTAGAGTTCTAGATGACTACCGCAGCTCACTTCGCCCTAGTATGGTTGAGGCACTAGTTTGTGCTTCTAGTTTCATTAAAGGTTCAAAAATTAATATGATGAAGCCTACAATAGTTGAAGTAAGTTTACTTGCTGCTATTTTCTTTCATTGCACTTGTACAAATTTAATTCTTTTGTGCATACTAAAATAGCTGAACTCATGGCAGGAAGAAGATAGTGACGATGATGTGGAGGTCATACCATTCCCGGAGTCGGTGGTTGAGAGCAACTAGTTTGTTTGTTATGCTTCTTCGGCTCTTTTGCTGCTACATGCTTATATGATTGTGCTGGACTTGAGCGTTGTTTTGTGTTTTGAACGTACGGCCTTTTGTGATGTAATGATTATTTGATTGATGGTCTGATGGATACATGGACAGTTCTTTTGCTTTGTGGATTGGCTGGAGAGCCTGGAGTGGTGGCTCATGTTAATCTGTTATGATTTATAATGTTGTACAAATGTTTTGTTTGTCAGTTTTTCGGCATACATGCTGCCCATTTTTTTCGCTGCTAACGAGCTTAACGAGCGCCCGACGAGCGCTCGCGAGCAGTAAACGAACCGAGCCGAACAGGCTTTGATGTTCGTTGAGCTTAACAAGCTTAACGAGTCGAGTATGCTCGTAAGCCAGGCCTACTCTCGGCAACGAGCACGGAGCTCACTACCTTATCCGTCGCCGCCAAGTATAACAGCAACGGCTCGCTTGGCTTGGGGGCGACGAGGACTGGCGGCGACTTCAGGTACTGCTTCAAGTCCTGGAATGCCGCTTCCGCCTCGGGGGTCCTTCTTTTTCATCACCTTGGAAAGGCAGGGCTCGCTCGCCCAGCCTTGAGATGAAACGCCCGAGCGCCGCAACGCAACCGTTGAGGCATTGGACGTCTCTGACCTTGCGGGGTGCCTCCATCTTCTCGATCACCTCGATCTTCTGTGGATGGGCTTCGATTCCCCGGTGAGACACCAAGAAGCCCAGCAAGTGCCCCGAGTCCACGCCGAACGTGCACTTCTTGGGGTTAAGCTTGAGCTTGATCCTGCGAAGGTTGTTGAATGTCTCCTGCAGGTCGTTGACGAGCGAGTCCCTGCGCCGCGACTTGAAGACGATGTCGTCCTTGTAGGTCTCGATATTCCGGCCTAGCTGGGGTCCCAGACACTCGCGCAGAGCGCATTGAAATGTCGAGATCGCGTTCTTCAGCCCGAAAGGCGTGCACGTATAACAGTTGCAGCCTACTGGGGTGATGAACGTTGTTTTCTCCTCATCTTCGACCGCCATCTTAATCTGATGGTAGCCGGAGAAGGCATCTAGAAAGCACAAAAACTCACAACCTGTTGTAGTATCTACTATTTGATCGATTCGGAGTACAGGAAGGGGTCTTTAGGACATGCACGATTAAGATCAGTGAAATCTACACACATACGCAATTTATTTCCAGCCATAGGGACTACAACAGGATTTGCTAAAAAAGTAGGGTACAACACTTTCCTGATTGCCCCGGCGTTCTTGAGCTTCTCCACTTCTTGTTGGATGAAGTCCTTGCGTTCCTGTGCTTGCCGGCAAACCTTCTTCTTGACGGGCTGCGCGTCTGGCCGCACCGCCAGCCGATGCTCAATCACCTCCCTAGGGACTCCGAGAAGATCTGACGGCTCCCAAACGAACACATCAGAATTCTCCCGGAGGAAGGCGACGAGGGCGCTTTCTTATTTGTCACCGAGGCTCGCACCGATGGAGACGGTACATGCCTCATTGCCAGCATGCAGGGGCACCTTCATGACCTTGGTGCCCTCCTCCTTCAGCTTCGCGCCCTTGCTAACACGTGGGCTGGAGCTGGAGCTGCCCCCGGCATCCTGTCCGGGAGCAACTCGTGCCTTCTTCTGTGCGGGCTGTTCACCCGCAAGTGGATCCTCGCTCCCGGCAAAGTCGTAGTCACCGAGATCAGCCACTGCGGAGGCCTTCACGACCTCGCCCATGCACCAAGCAGCGTCCTTCAGGTCACACTTGATGTAGAGTACACCGTATGTTGACGGCATCTTCATCACGTCATAGGCGCAATGGGTTGCCGCCGTAAACTTGATCAGCGCCGGCCGACCAATAATCCCGTTGTACAACAACGGGGTGTGAGCCACGTCAAAAATGATATGCTCAGTCCGGAACGCCTCCCGAGACCCGAAGGTCACCGGGAGCGTGATTCGCCCCATTGGCTGCACCACTCCGGGGTTGATTCTCCGGAACGGGTCAGTGGGTTTCATCTGCTCCAGAGGCAGCTGAAACTTCTCCACCAACTTGGCGGACAAGAGGTTAAGGCTTGCTCCGTTGTCCACCAGAACCTTGCTCACCTTCACATTGTTTATGATCGGTGGCACCACGAGGGGCAGTACCCCTGATCCCAAGGGACGAATCGGATGATCGTCCGAGTTGAAGGTGATCGGCACGTGCGACCACCTCAACGGCTGTTGCGCCTCCACACTGGGGAGGAGAGCGCAAACCTCATGCGTAAGCCGCTTCATGGCAGCGTGAGACGTGAGAACGTATGCTCCCCCGTGGATGCAGGCGACGTCGCGAGGCTCTTGGAAGCCAGGCTCGTCGGCGTCGTCACTGCAGTCGTCCTCGCGCTGCTCGGCGCGAGGCATGTCGCGTCTCCGGGGAGGCCGGTCCTTGCCACCGCAGGCTTGACCGCGACCCCCTGTGGGTTCTCCCTTGTCACCGCCGGCTTCGCCCCGGCCAACTCCATTGCAGGGGTTGTTCGGGCAATCTCGGGAGAGGTGCCCGATATCCCTGCAGTTAAAGCAGGCCCCGGCAGCGCGGCGCTCCTCGTCGCGCTGCTCACGCTTCTCCTTGATGGTCTGGAGAGTGCGGCAGTCCTGCGCGTCGTGGGTGGCGTTGGTGTGGATGGGGCAGCGCGCGGCCGCCGCCTGCTTGCTACCCGATGCTCCCGCCGACGCCGCCTTCTTGGTGGGCCTCTCGGGAGCCCCCGGTTCCGCGGAACGCACTTGCTTCCCGCCGCGCTTCCGAGAGCCCTTCTTCCCAGAACCCTCGGGTGGGTTTGCCGCCGCCTTGGCGGCAAGCTCAGGCACTAAGCACCCTTTCTCAGCCATCGTGCGAGAGCGTAAAGATCTCTTGTGGTCCGGATTCGGTGCGTGTTCAACTTCTCACGCATGTTCGGGTCACGGACATTGATGGCGTAAGTGTTGATGATGGCGGCCGCTTCCGCCTCTAGGATGGAGTAGGAGAGGTTGGAGAACCTGTTGGTGAAGTCCCGCAACTCTCCCCCGGTTTCTGCACTACCGTGTGCAGTTCCGCCATGGTTCCTGGGCGCTTGTAGCTGCCCTGAAACGCGTTTCCGAACTGCTCGCACAGGTCAGCCCAGGAGGCAATGAACTCGACGGGCAGGTTGAGCAACCAAGTCCTCGATGATCCTTTTAGGACCAACGGGAACCAGTTGGTCCTGACCTTGTCGTCGGCACCAATAGCGTGCATGCCCAACGTGTAGGTCAGGAGAAAGTCCTTGGGATTAACGGTCCAGTCGTACGTCCCGAGCGCTGGCGCTCGAAACTTGCAGGGCCATGTCACCCGGCGCAACTCGCGAGTGAACGCGGCGCAGCCATCATCGGCGCCCATGGGAGCATCTTCCTGCTCCTCTGAACGCAGGCGCTCCACCTCGCGCCGGCGCCGACGCTGCAACCGCTAGCGGAGATCTTCCTGCTGGCGGGCGTTCAGGACACCTCGTGCGTCACTGGCATGACGGTCAGCGACGAGTCCAAGTAGCCCTCGGGATCCTCGTCTCCTTGTCCTCCCGATGGTGGAGGGTGCTCCCATGCCCCGAGACGCGGGGCGCGTCTCCGCGTCCCGGGTTCTGTCCCCGGCCCAAACTGGCCAGGCCGCCCTCACCTTGCGGCTGTTGGGCAGCGAGCGCGAGGAGTGCGTCCAGCTCCATGCATCGTGCGCTGGCGTGCCTTGAGGTGGCTCATAGCGCACCATGACACGCGCAGCAATGATAGCTTCCGCCGGGGTTTGGGCGGGAGGCTGGCGGTTCTCTGACCGGCTGTCTTCCGCCCGGTCGCCCGGTGCCCTCAGATGCCAGGGCCGAGACTCCGTTGGCGTCGCACGCGACGCGCGGTGGTCGTGGCGCAGCTGTCGCGGCGCGTCGTCAGCCCGCAAGTGGGCTAGCTAGCTGGTGCGTGCGACGTTGAGGTCACTCGCGTGGCTGGCTACGGCGCTAGGCGCCGTAGGCCCCCTCGGGCAGTTGTCTGTCGACGGCCGAGGAGGTGGGGTGGCAGCTGCGGTTGCTGCTGCTGCCGTTGAGAGGACCCCTGGTCCCCTTAACCTTACGACGCACACGCGGCGTCATGGGATCGAGTGCGCATGGCGAGCGTGTCGCGCAGGTCGACCCGGGGCTCGTCTGGCTTCTTGGGTGGCATGGCGAGCTAGTCGTGGACGATGTCGCCGATGAAGCGGCCGATGAAGGAACCGGTGGTGAAGACGATGACGTCGGCGGTCACCCGAAGTTCTCAGCACGCCCCCCTACCTGGCGCGCTAGATGGCGGAGCACGGGTCTCCGGCACCGGGGATGCCGAGATGCCGGGCACCCCCTTTTCGGTTCGGACCGGCGTGACGAAAGACACGAAGTGTCGACACGTGAGTTTACCCAGGTTCGGGCCACCCGGAGGTGTAACACCCTACGTCCTGCCTGGAGGTGTATTCACGAGAATGTGTGTGTTTTACAGGTTGTCCCGGGGGGTTCCCCGTGGAGCTACTTGCTATCCTAAGAGAGTTTGCTGTGAACGGGAGCAATACTCCTTGCTGCTACTGACTATGACTCCCACTGGAACTAGAACCCATTGACCGGTGGCATTGGTCCTCCTTTTATATACAAGGGAATACCACAGGTGCCGATACATGCAGCACGACACGCGTGTCATCGCCACAGGAATAGAATTACATTACTGTTGATCCACGTTGGGCGCCATGCAACGCCCAGGCCACTGTACACGGTATAAAACATGTATTATAGGGTAGACGCGCTAGTCTTGCTGAGCAAGAGTAGCCCTGCCGATGTGACTCCTGTCAGTGCATTAAATGCACTGTGTCCGCTGTCTCGTCATGTCTTCACTGTTCTGCGGGCCCCACCTGCATGCCCAAGCGCGGGTTGCTGGGGAGCCCCTTCCCTGCTAGCGCACCCGACCAGTTGTCAGGACAGTGTTCATTTCACTTCCCGGGACCAAAGTTTCCGGGTACCCACCGAAGCAGGTGTTTCTCCTGTTCCGGCCCTTGGCTTTGCCTTCGCCAACGGTCGTCTCCTTGGGGCGGGCTTTCCGGGCATATCGTTCCCGAGAGGCCAACCTGGCGGGGCTTTGTGACTCGCGACCCACGCGTCCTGTATCATTGGAACCCTGTGGGCCACTGACACCACACGAATGCACTAGATTTGGTGCCAAGGAACCGGGACCCAAAAATTTATGTAGGATTTGCTAATTCCATGTCGAGTTCAAGCGTTGCAACCAACAGGTTCATATGTTCACTAGATCAACCAAGGAATTTTTATTTAATCAATTAACCATGGAGTTGGGAACTTGGGATACCAGAGACAGGTGGTAGAGTTCGGTGATGGCACACCAGCAACAGCACGAATCGGCTGTGTCACAGCAAGGAGCACCCAAAGACGTACCCAGATTCCAGATACACTTATTAGCTGTACTCAGCTCTTAGGAGAATGCTTTACACAATGAAACAAAATTCTTACAGCCTGCTTGAAATGTTGTAAACTTTTTTAGTATAAACTGGTAGGTGTACTTCACCCCAATAAAAAGTGTGTTCAGCACTAGTTCTTCCTCTCTTTTCTCAAGAGTTAACAGTATTTCTTCATCGTAACCCTACGAATCATGAGCTCAACACTAGCTGAGCTACCTTAATCAGTGAGCTGTAAAAAAAAAATTGATTTACAAAGCACGTGACCAGAACATGGATACTCAAAGTCTATTTATTTACGGGCCTGAGATTACAGAGTGTTGAATCCAGTCAAGGAGCCTAAACTTGCATTTCCAAACAGAAAAATCAAATCCATAATTATATCTTTCACTCAAATAAAATACATACCAAGTATCGGACAGGTGGTTCCGTAGACAAATAAAACCGATTCAATTCAATTCGAAAACTGCATAATAACTGCATACGGGTGTTAACTACGCCGAGGATTTGATCTAAGCATCATAGTCTCCCTCTGCAAACTTGTTCTCAGGGTAGAACACAGCAACCACCTGGTTCCCGCCGAACTTCCTTCCATGCATCCCGGTCTTCGCCTTGGTCGAGCCATCAACATCTAAATATTCCAAAAACACCTGCAACGCATACAAGAAAGTCCATGGATCAGTATAGCTCCATCCCTGCTAAAAAAATCGAAGCTAAAGCTGAACAGCGTAGAATCAGGACTCACTTTCCCAACTCCAGGAACAGGAGCGCCACTGGGGTCAGGTCGTGGGATCACAGCTTTCACCAAGTTACCTGTTCAAGTGTTAGTGAGTACATATATACATGGTAAAGAAGTCATATATGATTAATCAAATCCATTTGAAATAGAATAGTGTGTCTTCTGTAGGTTAAGCCCGATTGCCAATATTGCATGAGGTCGGACTATAAAAGACTGCAATGGCATTTATGTGGACTACAAAAAAGACACACAAACAGACAAACACACGAAAACCAGTTCAGTAACTGAACACAATGGTAAAAACAGAATGCAAGGGTTCAAAACAAGATGATGGACAAGTCCGCGAATTTCACGATGTTTACCGTATTTGCGCCCTTCTTCCCTCATATCTTCCAAAATGTCTTCGTACTCCTCGTCATCTCTCAGTTCATCTGCTGAAACCACCTGGGTAAGGCATACCACCTTTGTTGGTAGGGCTCCCCCAACTTGGAGCACGAGTCTCTGCTTGGAAAGCAACAGTCAGAAATTTGGAATGTTACTAAAAGCTCACTGTTGTTTTAGAAAACAGCATCATTTTTAGAACTGGGATGTACCTGCATCTGCACCTGTTGATGTGCCTGCATCAGGATGGTTTCTTGCTCTGGCCTTGGTTGAGAAGCACCTTGGTTTGCTCGCCTAACAGTGAGGGTCTTGTCTCCCATCTTGATACCATTGAGGGCAGCACAGGCAATGTCAGTGACATTAAGATCCTGGTACACACAGAATGCATATCCCTTCGAGTTGCCAGTCTCCCTATCCTTGACAAGATCAAATCCTCGCAGTGGTCCAAAGGATTCAAGCAACTCACGCACTTGAGCCTCAGTGAAGTAATAGGGGAGGCCACCCACAAAAATGCGGTCAGGCCCTTCTAAACCTCCAGCTGAACCAGGTGTTAAGCCAACAGCACCAAGGTTGAGATTAGGGTTTGGCTGGCTTGGGCCCAGTGCAGCTGCCAAGGAAGGATTGTAGTCAGTTGGCCTTCTAACTTTCACTGGTGCTCCCTCAAACATTATACCATCCAAGGCCATTGCGTTGCTTGCTTCCTCCACAGACCTCATCTCCACAAAAGCAAATTTCTTGTCATGGTTTATGTATACATTAAGAACAGCATCACCAGGACCAGCTGTGTTTCCTCCAATAGCAGCCATAACTTGATTGAAGTATATAGCAACGGTCTGCAGAAAGAATACCAAAATATAATCACAGGCTACAAAAGGAGAGAGAAGGAGGGGGAGAGAGAGAGAGAGAGAGTAGAAAAATAAGATAATCAAGTAATTACCTGTTCATTAGCAGTTGGAGGAAGTCCACCAACATATACACGCCGAGCATGCCGAGTAGCCTAAGAAAAGGGTGGTTAACCAAGATGTATATTATGGAAGAAACCTCAAGTATATGCCAGAGCACAATAAGTCATATACCTGTTGTGTCATGGCCTGTGGCTGCATAGCAAGAGGGTTGAACTGATGCAAATAGAAAGAAATTTGAAAGTTAAAAATAATACTTTTGAGTAGTAAAGAATTGTTTGTCATCACCAGATAAATTACAAATCAGAGTGAATAAGATTGCCTGGTGGTGACAAAACCAAATCCTAAAAGGAAAATAGTAGTCACCTGCGTAGGTGCGGTGAAATTAAACATGTTCGGAAGCATCCCAGGAATGAGGGGGGCAACTGCAGGTAGCTGACCTGCAATTCACATAATAATTTCATACAGATACAGTGACTATCATGGAAGATTTAAAATTTCTCAACCATCATTGTTAATAAATAATCTAGCATAGACCCAATTCACAATGAGAATGGATAGCATATGTTCAAGGAGACAAAAAAACTAGGAAGTAATAATTATGGAACTGCCTAGTACTTATTCTAGTTGAAGACAAACAAGATACTGCGGAGGAAATTGGGTGAAGTACTCCAGTCGAACCAGATGTTTCCTCCTTGTACATTAAGCTACTGTACTCCGCTCATTCCATTGGCAGATGTTGGACAAAGTGGCCAAGATTGCTGTCCTACCCATATGCAAACAAAACAGACAAACAAAAACCAAGAACAACAAGGAAAAGTGTCGCTCAGTTCAAGATACAAGGTAGAATAAAATGCAAATTTAGAAATCTTTATAAGAGAAGATCATTTCTATAACAATGATTACCATGCCTGCAAAGGCATCCACTGGTACTAAACTGGAGGGCTCCAGTTCTTAGAATGGGGCCAGTTCCAAGGGATGAGCCCAATTCTGGTCAGAGGCCAGATAAAGGCCAGTTGACAGAGATTTCCTAGAAACTCTGAGTCAAAAGATAATCTTCAATAATTTATTTGACTGGGAATCACCAATATAATATATTGGAACCCTGCTAACATAGCTGAAAGAAGAAATGATGATTTGCAATTACGGAAAAAATGATTAGAAAAATTCGCTGTCAAATACAAGCACATAGCATAGTATTGGTATTAATGACATTATAAGTGTTCATCAAATAAGATGCCATTATAGTGAAAATGAATGGTTGCACCATCACTTTACGTGCCATAATTGTTTATTATAAACATTTGTGCATAATAGCCTTAATAGCTGCATGCCCAGTTTCCTAACACATCATCTGCTCAAGTCCTAACCTAGAAAAATATATGTAAAAGTGTAAAAACAAAATTAATAGTGTTGTTCGGAGTATACCTGGGGTCGCACCAGGAGTAACTAACGGAACGCCTTGTGATGGTCCCTGGTCAAATCCGCTCACGCGCTTGCTGTTTCAGTGCAGCAGGCATTTACAAATAGTTCAACAAATAGAAAAAGGAAAGAAAACCAGCAAAGAAAATTATAACAATGAACAGATCATCCACAAAAACATCCAAGCAGAAAGCAAGACTGCAAAACATGGTTGTTCAAATTGGTCCATTACATACCATACAAAACAAAGAATAGAATCATACATTAGTAGCGTCTATTGCCAGATGCCAAAAGGAAATGACAATTTGGCTTCCTCAGAATGTTGATTCTTGTGAATGTAAATAATAAACCTTAGGAAGTCAATGAACACATACCTCTTTGAACGAGAGCGTGAACGAGATCTGCGGTCACGACCCTTTGAACGGGAGCGCGAGCGATGCCTGCGATGGCCATCTCTATCACGGTCCCTTCTGCATTATCACATCATCAATCAGATTTCCATTGGGTAAGTAGCATATGATTATTATAAGTTGCGTGTTTGTTTTGTATAGGGATCCTTTTATCAAGAAAAAAATATGAAGGACATTACAACTGTGCTATACTAGAACAAAACATTACACCAAAAATCGCAACTTGGCTATTTCTCTAAAAATAATTGATTAGAAAAGCTTCTTTTTAGCGAAAGGCTGAAAGCTTTTAACTAATATGCAACAATGTCCTCACATAAGTTACAAACAAACTTGGGCAAGTAGCTACTCAAACAGATGGCTCAACCACAATAAAAAGCAAAATAGCATCCAGTTAGGCATAAACTCCTCCAAGTTCTTTGAAAGCTGTCATTTTGCACTTCAGTCTCGATACACAACTTGGGTGACTCATTTGTATTGCAAAGTTCCAAAGAACCCAGATTGATTATATAATATTAAGTTCTTGAGAAAAATTCACACATATGATTGTCAAATATATAATCCAACATCTTAAACAATATTCATTGTCAAAGTTACAGAGACAAAATCATCAGATTTTCAAAATTGAGTACATAAGATAGTTACTGTTTGGTTATGCTTGAACATGGACTACAAATCTACCGTTGCATACATTAATTAACCACCACAGCTACAAGTGGACTATACACCATCAGAAGAGCATACATGTAACAGCAATCCTAATTCATTCAGTAACTTATTGATCTAATCAATCTAAATGGTTAATGCGCCCACTCATAAAGTACAGCATCAAGGGACAAACAATTTTACAGAGACCAGACTCAGAAAGTAACTACTCCCTCTGTCCCAAAGTAAGTGACGTCCCAAAGTAAGTGACTTGAATGGGACAGAGGGAGTATTAAATATGTACCCCAGAGAAGGCAATACCAGGGTTCCAGGGCAAGCAAATTTTATATTTACAAATCCTAGGAGATAATAAAGAAGCCTAGTGAGTTCCAGAGATGAATGATTTCCAACATAATGAACTGCCAGCATCCTGTAACAAACATAAGTAAATTCATAGATATTTAGACACAGTACCTTTCAACATCACGGTCGCGGCTCTGATGGCGATCATGATCATCAGAACGACCACGGTGCTCCCTTTTTTCACTTCTCTCGCGGTGCTCCCTTTTTTCACTTCTTTCACGGTGTTCCCTATGGTGGCGGTCACGTTCCCTGTCACCCCGATCCCTGTCCTTGTCCCGACCCCTTTCTCTATCTCTACCATGGTCTCTGTCACGCTCCCTATCCTTGTCCTTGTCTCGTCCTCTGTCCCTCTCTCTAGATTTAGAGGACCTTCCCTCGTGTGGCTGTACCTCCTGCTGGGAAAAGAAGGGAAGATACTTGGTCAAATTTCTTGCCACATAAGCATGATCCTCTTACCGAAACTATGATATGATCACATAATGAACACATGCATAAATACTTGCTATTTAGACCATCCATACACCCAAAAATCATCACGAAATAAACGCAACCAAAAATCATCCAAGGCAGAAAATATATCCTGCATATGAAATATATATCCTCACGACTTAAGGTAACAAAGTTGAGCAAACCATGTGTTTTTCCTACCAGTTAAACTTGAGGTTGCCTCCCAATTCAATGCACTGTAGAACTAGTAAATGTAGCTTACCCAGAATAAAATTACACAAAAAATACAACAATTCATGTCATATCCATCATAAATATAATCCTACGGGCCCCAACAATGGGGAGCAGCAGCAAGTTCGGAAGTAACCTATCCAACAACCCCTCAAACCACAAACCACTTCCTCACAAGCACTAATCTGCAGACCAACCCCTCACAATCAACGCAGATCACCAAATCCGAGGGACAAAAACAAGCACTAATCTGTCCATCCCTCCTCGCACAGGCCACAGCGTACGCGGACCAAAAAGGACCGGAGGAACGCACCTGGGAACGGCCGTCGTCGTCGGGGTGGTCGGAGAACCCGGTGGGCTTGGTCGGCGGGGGTGGGGGTGAACCCCCGGCGATGGCGCCGGCGGGGTCAGCGGGGTCGCCGTTTCCCTCGTAGCGCTCCTCGTAATCGGCCATGCGACGCGGCGGCGGAGGAGTAGGCAGGGGCGATGTGGCGGTGGCTGCTGGCTCGGTCAGCTCGCCCTAGGGTTTGGCTTGGCTGGTTCGGCGGTTGGAGGAAGAAGCAGGTCGGTAAAGCTGGAGCACGGGGCCGTAGGGAGTGCGGGTTATATATGGGCCAGAGTGTGCATTAGGAAAATCGTGTTAGTTTACGAAGTGGGTTTGGGCTTTTTGGACAATATATCGAATCTGGCTGGCGGTTGCTTTTTGGACAATTTGGGCCGGAAAGCATGGACATGGGCTAGAGTCTGTGAGCAAGCAACTGCAAGAGAGAATGGAGTCAGGACGGAAGTCTTCGAGCCCAGCTCGGCAAGCTGGACCGAGCCCGTGGTGATCCTGGTAAAAGAGACGTGCAGAAGTGGCGGCGCGGGGAGATGCAGAATATGGCCGGACGTGGTGAGCGGGAAAGGCGCCCAGATGACCGCGCTGGGGACGGGGTGGACCATCTGCTCCGGCGTTCGGGCGAGGTGGCGGTACTTTCCGTGGTTCCTCCTACTACTCCGATCAACAGCAGTGGAAGCGCAAGCAAGACGAAGGGGGCTCTTCGACGACTGCTGCTGCGACTAAGACATCAAACCAAGCTGACAAGGTAAACTCTGCTTCTCCAGATGCGAGCGGCAAGAAGATTATCTGTTTCAAGTGCGATTGTGATGGACACAGTGCTAAAGATTGTACCACAGAGGTGCAATGTTTGATTTGTGAGAAGAATACCCATGTTGCTTCACGTTGTGTGTGGCCAACCCAGGTGAAACCTATCATGCAGCCAGTCGGTGTGGGAGCTCCTGAACTTGGGTACTTTATGGCAGTTAATGTTCGTGCTCCAAAACAACAAGCTCCGACTTCTTTGCTTGGTCTGATTCGTTTGGTCAAAGGAAATCTGCTTCCTTCTAGTCTACAGGGTGGTCTGGACGCTCTTTTCCCTGAGGATTGGCAGTGCAATGTGGTACCACAAGGGAAAGATTTCCTTGTGCAATTTCCATCTGCTGAGAAGCTCGCTATGCTGATTGATTTGGAAGATTTCAAACTGAAGGGGACCACAGCTTATATTAAAGTTGAGAGAGCAGAATCTGAAGTCAAGCCAAAGGGAAGAATGCACACTATTTGGGTGAGAGCTGGTAATGTCCATCCAGATCTGAGGAACTATAAAGGGATATGTGAGGTTGGAAGTTTGCTTGGTGCAGTTGCAGAAGTTGACATGCAGAGTCTGAATGATTTTGGCATCATTAGATTCAAAGTGCATGTTAAGAGTGTACAGAAGCTGCCAAAGAAGCGGGAATACAGCATACCTCCTTATCTTTTGATGTGTTCTATGCTGTAGAGAAGGTGGAAGTTCCTGGCTCTCTGACTGATACATATATGGCTAACAAAAGGACCCCAGATGGCACTCTAAAACTGCAAGGGATGGATGCAAGAAGCTAAGAAGCAGAAGCCATCTTCTGAGGTGGGCAAATTCTCAAAGGCTACAGGGAACACACTAGCAGGAGAGCATTCCTGTGTTGATCTAATAGAGAAGCCAGCTCTTGTTACTGCCACTATTGGAGAGGGATTTGCAGGGGGGCTAACACAACAGGAACAAGATAAGATTCTTGCTACTCAAGCTGCAGAGCAAGATCAGCAGAAATTAACAGAGCTACCGGAGGATGTTGATGAACTGGGTGAAGAATTAGAGGGTAGTCAAGAGAGAGTTCAACTTTCTGAGGAGGAGCTGATTGACTCACAAGACTCTTTTGAAACAAAGGTGGATAATATTCTTGGAAACAAGGGAAAAATTTCTGATGTCAAAGAAAAGGCTAAGGAGAACCAGAAAGAACTGGAGAAGATGGACAAGAAGCTGATGCCAACAAGGAAGTGTGAGAGGCTTAAGGGACAGGAAGATGCTGACAGGACAAAACTTGCTATGCAGAGAGCTGAACAGAAGAATTCTATTCCTGGAGCAACTAATGGTATGTTTCCTACTGCTAGCACTACTCCAAATTCTGTTCTCATTGATATTGCTTCTAAGGTTGGGGTTAATATGGGTTCTGATAGTGTTACTGATGATCATGTTATTGATATTATCAAATCCCTAGAGATAGCCAGAGAAACTATTTTCAAAGAGGGTAAAATTGATAAGTCTATTAGTGATTCTGTGCCTGATAATCAGTTTCAACTAATTTCTGAAGAAATTAATGAACTGCTGTCTGACAGTGATTCAGAACATGAGACTCTGTATCAAAAAGACAGCAGACCTAAGAGATCTTGTGCTAAAAATAACAAGATCATGAAGCTGTGCTCCCCTGTGTTCAGGGTTGAGCCAGCTAGGAAAAGGGGGAGACCCCCAAAGAATAAAATCTCTTAATGTCAGGAATCTTCTGAAATTGTAGGGGTTTGGGACGCCCTGATAATCAAAGATTCCTTAGAGAGATGATAGTTGAGGCTGGATGTCAGTTCATAGGTTTAATTGAAACAATGACTACACACATCCAGGAATCCTGGTTCAGAAATGTTGTTGGATCTAGGTCCTTTAGATGGGAACAACTTGCACCTGTAGGTAGGTCTGGAGGGATCTTGCTTGGTGTAAACTCTGACACTTTTGAGGTCATCAGTTCCACGGTGGGGAGACACTTTGTGGGTTTGCTGATTAGAGATAAAAAATCTGATTTTAAATGGCACCTGATTGTCATGTATGGACCTGCACAGACTGATGGTAAGGATGAATTCCTGGCTGAGTTTGCTCAGGTGTGTAATAATACCAGTGATCCTGTAGTCATCGGAGGGGATTTTAACATTCTCAGAAGGACATCTGATAAGAACAAACCATGTGTACTTCCCAGATGGAGCCACATATTTAATTCTATAATTGAGACTTCTGGACTCAAGGAGCTAAGTCTTGGAAGTAGGCTCTATACTTGGGCAAACTATCAGGAAGAACCAACTTTTGAGAAGTTGGATAGGATCCTGGTCAGCCCAGATTGGGAGAGTCATTTCCCTCTTGCAACTGTGACAGCTCTGAACAGAGATCTTTCAGATCATGTTCCTTTGAAGCTGTCTACTGGGGTGGAACCTGCCTTTGGTAACATTTTCAAATATGAAAATTGTTGGGTAGAAAGGGATGGATTTCATGAGGAGGTTAAGAACTGTTGGCATGCTCCAACTTACTGTTGGCATGACATTGATAAGGGGCAAGAGAAGACTAGAAGGATGAGGAGACATCTGAAAGGGTGGCATCTAAATGTGGAAGGAATATATAAAAGAAAAAAGAAGGAGGTACTGCTAAAGCTAGATACTTTATACAGAAAAGAGGAGACTGTCCAGCTAAATATCATTGAGAAGCAAGAGAAGTTATCTCTTGACACTGATCTGAAAAAGCTTCTGAGAGATGAAGAGTTAAAATGGAGGCAGATGGCTAAGGAAAAAGATCTCAAAGATGGAGATGCTAATACCAGGTACTACCACTTAAAGGCAAGTGGTAGGAAAAAGAAAAAATTTATCTCTGTGCTGATGAATAATGGTGAGGAAATTAAAGGAGATCAAAATCTTATAGAGCATGTGACTTGCTTCTATAAAGACCTATTTGGTCCTCCTGAAGTAACTTCCCTCAGAATTAATGGGATTGTCTGTAATCAGATCTCTGCTGAGAACAGAGTTTTTCTCACTTCTATGTTTACTTGTGAGGAAATTAAAGAGGCTGTGTTCAGTATGAAGCATAATAAGGCTGCTGGATCAGATGACTTTCCTGCTGAGTTCTACCAGGTGTTCTGGGAAGATATTAAAGCAGACTTGAAGGAGTTGTTGATACATTTCATAATGGGAGGTTGAGTATTGAGAGATTGAACTATGGAGTGATATCACTCATACCTAAGGTTCCAGAGGTAGTTACAATTCAGAAATATAGGCCCATCTGTCTTTTGAATGTGAGTTATAAAATACTGACTAAGGTACTTGCAAACAGATTGGGCAGGATTGTGCAGCATGTGATTGCTGACACTCAGACAGTTTTCATAAAAGATAGGTACATCATGGAAGGGATAGTTTTCTTGCATGAAATTGTACATGAGTTGCATCATAGGAAAAAGTCAGGAGTGCTTCTCAAAATTGATTTTGAGAAAGCCTATGACAAAGTAAAATGGCCCTTTCTATACCAAATGATGCAAATAAAGGGATTTAGTCATCAATGGTGTGATTGGATCATGAAGGTTGTAAGGGGGGGAAGAGTGGCTATCAGAGTAAATGATTCCATTGGATCTTACTTTCCCACTTACAAAGAGGTCAGACAAGGTGATTCCTTATCTCCTTTGCTTTTTGATATTATAGCTGATGGATTAGCTATGATGGTAAAACAAGCACAAGAAGAAAACATTATCTCTGGGCTGGTGCCTGAACTGGTTGATGGGGGATTATCTATTCTGCAGTATGCAGATGATACCATTCTCCTGATCGAAGATGATGTGATTCAGGCTAGGAATCTGAAGTTCATCCTGTGCCTCTTTGAGCAAGTTTTTGGGCTAAAAATCAATTTTCATAAGAGTGAAATATTCTGTCTTGGAGATGCAGTTTCCAAACAAGATCAATTTAGTGCAATTTTCACTTGCAATATAGGACAATTACCCATGAATTATCTTGGCATTCCTGTTGATGTCAAAAGACTTAGTAACTCAAAATGGAAGCCCGTGGAGGAGAAAATGGAAACAAAGTTAGCTGGCTGGAAAGGCAACATTCTGTCCATTAAAGGGAGAGCTATACTGACCAACTCATGTATGAGTAGTGTCCCATTATACATGCTCTCCTTCCTGACTGCCCCCAAAGGAGTTATTAAAAGAATGAATTATTACAGAGCTAGACTGCTTTGGCAGGAACACCATGGAGTGAGGAAGTATCATCTGGTGAACTGGCCGGCAATATGTTCACCTAAAGAATGTGGGGGCCTGGGGATTCTAGATTTGGAGGTGATGAACCAAAGTCTGCTATGCAAGTGGCTCTGGAAGCTAGAGACCATTACTAGAACTTGGCAGGAACTGATCTATAAGAAATATTTGCACAAATAGGTTTTGTCACAAAACAAAAGAGTACCTGGAGAATCTCATTTCTGGCAGAGTGTGATGAGTGTTAATGCTATCTTTCAGAGATATACACAGAGAATCTTGGGTGATGGTGCTAGGACCCAATTCTGGGAAGATAAATGGACTGGTTTACAATCTTTGGCAGAGCAATTCCCTAAATTGTATAACTTGACTTTTACCAAGCATGTGACTATGAAGGAAGTGAAAAGCAGAGGCATGGACTATATTAAATTTAGAAGAACATTATATGGAGAGACTGAGGCCTGGTGGCAGGAGATTTGTGAGCTAATGGAAAATACTAGACTTTCTGATGAACCTGATACTGTGAGATGGACAATCAGCAGCTCTGGGAAGTTCTCTGTTAGGTCTCTTTATCAACGGTTAAAAGCTGGAGCTTTAGTGGGCTAAGGTTTATCTGGGGCCTGAAAATCCCACTGAAGATCCAAATCTTCCTTTGGCTGATCCTGAAGAATAGCATTCTAACCAAGGATAATCTAATTAGGAGGGGTTGGACAGGCAACATTCAGTGCCTCTTCTGTGACAGAGATGAATCTATTGATCATCTCATGTTTGCATGCCCTGTTGCCAGATTTACATGGCAAATTATAGGATGTGCTTTGGGATTTAGAAGAATCCCACTGTCTGTTGAGGATCTTTTTGGTAACTGGGGAATGTCTTTCCCGCCCAACCAACGTAAACTGACATTGTGTGGTGCAACTACGGTCCTCTGGACGATTTGGAAAACAAGAAATAATGCCTGCTTCCGACAAGTCTTCCCACATGATCCCTCGACAATTATTTTCGCTGTATGTGCCAATCTGAATGCCTGGGCTCTGCTGCAGATCGAAGCAAGCAGAAGAAAGCTGGAGGCCGGGAGCGTGAAGATCAGGCAAGTCATGACTGAAGCTTTCGCGAGACGTCAAAGCTGGGCTCCCTTGAGCAGAAGAATCGCAGTTTGAAGCACTGCTGGGGGTTTAGCTCTTTTACCTGGCTGGAATTTCAAACTACTGAGGAGTGATGTTTTGAGAACTTGGCCAGACTTCTATTTTGTTGCTTGATCTGGACTGTGCTCCGGTCTTGTTCTGTCTTTTTTTTTCATCTGAACTTGTGTGTAAGAACTGGAGGGCAGTTTCTTTAATAGAAATCGATGGGAGGAGCCCATTGTTTCAAAAAAAAAGAAGTGGCAAGGCCCAAGTTGGAGTCAACGTGGCGTATGCTTCACGATCCTAATTTCTGAAACTGACTAGCTGACGTTGAAGACAGCTTTGGAATCGAGCCAGGATTATCACTGCCCCTCCTGATGTCAAAGCTTTTGGCAAGTTCTAATATGAGGTAAATACACTGGCAGTCCAAATACTTGAGACGCGGGAGCAATTTAGTCCAAATTCTTGAAATTTGGGGTGGACTAGTCCTAATTGTTGAGACACGGATTCATTAGAGGTCCTGGCCAATAAGGAGTCGACACGTGGGCTGTTTAGTCGGGTTTGCTATTTTGCTGAAAACCCCCTGTGCGTATGTAAAATTCATCCCGATCATTGTCCACGAAACAAAACGATTCGCGTTCTATTCTTACCCCCTCCCCCGCGGCTGCTCTCTATTCCTCTTCCCCTCCCCTAGCGGCGAGTCAAAGAACCGTAGATTGACGGCGACTATTTGACCAGGTGGCTGCCGCATAGGAGTAGTTGGAGGTTGCGCTGGGTTGATTTAGGGTAGAATGGCTGGCGGTGACGGATTCGACGGACTTGACAGACTTGGCAACAACTGGTGCGCAGATGTAACATCCCAAAATTTCAAATTCTTACTTGTGCATTGCATCCATGAGCATCATGCCACAATTGCATATTTGAATTCAAATTTGAATCTCAAAAGGCTTTGAAAAGATTTTTTTTTCAATTTAAACCCTAGGGTTTACACCCATTTGAGCTTTGGATCTTCAAACCAATAGGGTTTATTTATAAAAGGGGTTTATTGCATAAATAAGCTATCCCATAATTTTTGGATAATTATTTGGAGTTGAAAACGTATTTTATTTAAATAGTTATATAGCCCTAAAGGCATTTATAGGGCAAATGTATTTTTAGATATTTTATTTTGAGGGGAAAGTACTCCCAAAAAGTTGTATCATGGTAAAACATGATTTTACAAATTTTCTGGGATTTATTTGGACCAATTTGGAGTTCAAAATCAAAAGATATCAAAGAAATAAGAAAAGGGAATAAAGAAAAGGTAAAGAAAAAAAAAGTAGAACGGACCGACCCACTGGGCCGGCCCGCTAAGCCTCGCCCAGCCGAACCGCCCGGCCGAACACCCGACCGACCGAGCCGGTCCGCGCGCGCGCCCGCTGCCACTGACGGGTGGGACCCACCTGTCAAGGCCTTCGTTCCCGAAGGAAAGCGCCCGCGCCGCCGCCGCTGAGTCCACGCCGAATTCCGCCGCCGCAATCTCCGGAATCCCGACGATTCAGGCCTTCCCGAAGCAAGCCGAGCGCGGCACTATAAAGCCCGGAGCTCCCCGCCTCTTTCCCCTCTGTTTGCCCGCACCCGCACGCGCCCACGCCGCCCCGATTGCTCGCCGGAGCTCTTCGCCCGCCGCTGCACGTTTTGGTCGCCGCCGGTGAACCCTAAGGTCAAAACTCCACCCATTTCTAGCCGTTCGCTTTCCCTCGTCCTTGCGCATCTTCTGACGTGCTTGCTTTTTCCTTTTGCGCGCCACAGCTCGTCGCCGTCGTCAAGCCGAAGCTTCAGCGCCGGCCGCCGCCTCTTTGTCGTCCTAGGCATCGTCCCGTGCGCTCCCGGAGGACCTTGTCGCCGTCATCGGAACCGCCGCGCCGCGCCGCACCTCCCGTGCACCTCCCCGCGCCGTTAGCTTCACCGGAGAAGCCGCCCGCCCGTGCCTGCGCCGCCGTCTCCCTCGTCTCCGGCGATCGCCGCCGCCGCGGTGGTAAATCCTAACCCATCACGACCGTCCATCCCTAATCAACGGCCGAGATTAGATCTCGTTTTTCATTTTAAACCAAACCGGTACGGACCAATGAGAAGCCACCACATGGCACGGTAAAATAAAATGAAAAATGTAATTTTAATTCCCGGAATTTTAGAAATGGCACTTTTGCAGAAAAGCCCCTATAACTTCAAATGATCATATCTTTTAATCTGTTTGGCCAAATATGATGTTCCACACCTTTTTGGAATCCTTAGGAAGTGTAGAATCTTTTGGCACTGTTTAAATTTAAATTTGAATATTTGAATCACAGTTAATTTGCAGAATAGGGTTTAATGCCATTTAATTCATAACTAATTACTTAGAAGTCCTTTTTAATTGAAACCAGTGCCCAAAAATTTGTTTTATTATCCTCTATCCATTGGGACAGAGAAATAAATATTTTGAATTAAATTATTTGGCTGATGCCAATAAAACTATAATTTAGGGTTTTAATCAATTGTTTTTGCCTTTTTGTTTAAAACCCTAATGCATTTGTTTTAATTACTAATGCTTAGGATCAGTTGATGACCCAAATAAAATAAACCCAATCATGTCACATCTTTTGCATTGCATCATGGCATACTTTTTCTTTTGATTGTATTGTGTGTTTATGTATGCAATGCGAGGAGTGTTTGAATATCAACTGGTACCAAGGCAAGTTTACCTTGATCATTATCCTATCATTATTGTTTTAAAAATACTTATGCATTAGTGTTGCTTGTAGAATGCATTGATAAGATTATTACTCGTACTTATGCTAGCTATGATTGAGCTACTAGGTATAGGGTTTCCTTTGCCATGAATCCTCCACCAATAGCCATCGTGATTAGTGTTGCTTAGCCATGCTATGTTAGTAAACGTGGGAGGAAATCTCGATCACCGTGAAATGATGATGTGGAGTATTTTGGAAACTTGGCAAAAACAACCCTAATGAACCATCTTGGGTGGACTACTTTGAGTATTCGAGATGTTATGCGACGTCAGGTCCATTTCTATGGGTCCATCTGAGTCGAGTCCCCGTGGATTCGGGGGCGGATCGTCCATGGACGTCTCCTCGTGGATTCGGGGAGCGCTTGCGTCGCAAATGTGGAATGCCACCTGGGGTATCAGAGACTGGACTAGTTTCCTGTTTAGTAGCTTCCAGTACAACCACAAGCTAAATGGGCTCTGGCAGGATGGAGTAAGAAATATGAACCCAGATCCGAGGGATTGTACTGAGGTAGTTGTGTAGGTGGGAGCGCGGGTCCCTCAGGTGGTCTGGAGGAATATGTTCTGAAAATTCTTGAAGTCGATGCCGTTGCTACTCCACCCGGAGGACAGCAAGGGATTAACACGTCGATTTTTTGTTGGGGAATGTGTACAACCTCTCGAGAGTGTCAAACTAAGTACTTAGCCGTGTCCCCGGTTACGGACAATCATGAGCAACTAGATATGGGGGTTGTAAGGAAAGTATTACTCATTCAAATTTCTTAGATAAAATGAATGGTTTGAACAGGGTAGGGGCACTTGATGTATCTACTCAATGTGCTCTAGGTTAATAGGAGCATGGGTGTTTATACCCCGTGTCCAATAGTTAACAATATTGTAACATTCAATTGTAGTAGGATAAACTATGTTTTGCTACCACGCTATAAAGCCTGCACCCCACTATACCTTAATTGCATATACTTGGTAGGATCTGTTATAACTTTCAGGTGAACTTGCCAATACATTCAATGTATTGACCACGTAGTGGCTGCAAATTAATAATGCAGGTGAATCTGACGAAAAGTGAGGTTCGTCGATGTTTTTTGGGTCATGTGCTTACATTACAACATGCTCTCTCCTCTGGGAGTAGATGAGGCCCATTTGCTCTACCTTTCCGCTGCAGTTTTATGATAAAATGTTATCATGGTTTTTGAAACAATATTTGTTTATGCTGGCCCAAGGGGTCATGCAAGTTTGTAAGTACAATTAAGTTCTGGATGATACGATGTAATAAAGTACATTTTGACCATTGTATCTTGGCATTATATCTTGAACTGTTTGTGCTAGTGAGTCGATCCAGGGACTAGCATAAATAAGCACAGAAATCGAACCCTTGTAAGGGGGAGGATCGCTTCAGCAGAGGGCAGCGGCGCGGGCAGCGGTGGGTGGGCTAGGGTTACCGGCGAAGCATACTGGGACCCAGGAGCTTGCTCGAAGGTAATTTGTCTTATCATGTTCGATTTCATCATTCCCCCCTGTTCGTGGGCAATCCTTCAGCATTTTGTTCATCGGCATTGCATTTTGTTTCTGTTTCAAAAGAAGAGGCCTCTTCAGAAGAATGTCCAGAAGATTGACGAAGTGAAGAACCAGTGTACTGTTGAGAAAAATGTAAGGCTTTATACTAATATCGTCTGTGCTTTGGAAGGAGAAAACTCGAGGCTTATGCAGTCCTTGAAGGACTTGGAATTGGAGATGAAGAAGATTAAGCATGAGAAGAAGATGATGGAAAGGAGGCTTCTGCTAGAGATTAGAGACAGGAATAGGAAAGAAATTTGTATTGTTATGGTAGTTGCAATTTGTGCAATTGGCTATGGTTTAGTGTTTCATCTAGTTGGCTGAGTTAGTTAAGTTTGTAATGAATGATGACTTGTTAATTGAAATTCAGTTTGATATTATGTTTCAAATTTTGTTTGGATTTATGTTTGAAATTTAGTTTGGAATTATTTTTGAAATTCAAACCAACCAGTTGCTTGTTTGACAGCAAAATGTTAACCACTTGGACAGGAAAAGCAAGTAGAAACTGGAATAACACTCAATACAAGAGCACTTGCATGTTTCACAGCAAAATGTTAACCACTTCCATGTTTCACAGCAAAATGAGAACAAAGTTGTGCATACATCATCATCCATCAGGCAGTAACATCAAAGAGACCAAAATATTGACCCAAATCACAGTTTGTCTCAAACATACGCCAATAGAACTACAACTACCAGCAACACAATAAGTCATCAGCTAAATGCCATCAGTTGGTGCATTTTGTGTGATAGGTATCTCTTCTTCAGCTGCAGGTTCATTAAGATCTATACCATGTTGCTGATCTCCAAAGAGCAAGTGATGCAATGAACCTGGGTCTATGTTGTATCTTCTATCTACCCTGCTTCTAGCCTCTGCCCTAGCAGTTGCATTCCCAGATGTAGCTTTCCTCTTCCTTGTTGCATTTCCTCTTCTCCCCTATCCTGCAGCAGCAGCAGCATTAGCAGTAGCTTTTCCTCTCCCCTGTCCTGCAGCAGCATCAGCAATAGCTCTTCCTCTCCCCCTTGCATTACCTCTTCCTCTTGATTCTCCTGTACCAGCACTTCTTGCATACTCTTCCTCTTACACTTGCCTCTTCTCCATCAACGCTTCTTGCAGTGACTCTGCCTCTTCCTCTTACACTTGCCTCTTCTCCATCAACACTTCTTGCGGTGACCCTGCCTCTTCCTCTTCATCTTACACTTGCATCTTCTCCATCAACACTTCTTGCGGTGACTTTGCCTCTTCCTCTTACACTTGCCTCTTCTCCATCAACACTTCTTGCAGTGACTCTACCTTTTCCTCTCCCTTGTCCAGCAGTACTTGCACTTCCTCTTCCTCTGCTTCCCCTGCCTCTGACACTCAAGCTAGCAGCAGTGGCTGTAGTTGACCTGTTTGTTGGCATAGCTTCCCTTGCTGCCACAACAAAAGAGCTCTCCTCAGGAAAAGGTTCAAGTGACATGTTTACTGAGGCATGAGCATCTGCCTGCAAAAGTCTAGTTAGATGTTGTCAGTTCATAGAATTTACAAAAACAATATTTAGTGTACCTCTTGGCCCATCCTATATATCATGCTATCCATTTGATTCATTGGATCAAGGATTGGGTTTGCCTCATGTGGGATTATATTCTGCAAATTTAGAAGAAGATGACTGAGTACAGGATGTATCAACATTGACAAGTAACAAGAAGCATACCTGCAGAATGTCTAGGTCATCATAATCTTCTAAAAGTACATCTTCCCCATCTTGCTCTTCTTCTTGTTGCTGAGCCCATCTCAGGTGGCCTTTCTTGTTATGATCTTGTAACATCCCAAAATTTCAAACCTTTACATGAGCATTGCATTCATAAACATCATGCCACAATTGCATGTTTGAATTCAAATTTTGAATCACAAAAGGCTTTAAGAGATTTTGATTACACCCCTGTAACCTTTGGATTTTCAAACCAATAAGGTTGATGTATAAAAAGGGTTTAATGCATATATAAGCTATCCCATAATTTTTGGTTAATTATTTGGAGTTGAAAAAGTATTTTATTCAAACAGATATATAGCCCTAAAGGCATTTATAGGGCAAATGTATTTTTACATATTTTATTTTGAAGAGAAACTACTTCTAAAAGTTGTATCTTGGTAGAACATGATTTTACAAATTTTCTGAAATTTGTTTGGACCAATTTGGAGTTCAAACACAAAAGATATCAAAGAAATGGGAAAAACAGAAAAAGAAAAGGCCTAAAAGAAAAAAAAAAAGGTAAACCGGACCGGCCCGGCCAAAATGGGCCGAACCGGCCTAGTCCAACCGCGCCCGACCGGCCCAGACCGCCCGGTCCGCGCGCGCACGCCCGCAGTCGCTGACAGGTGGGGTCCACCTGTCAGCTGCGTCTTCCCCGAAGGAAAGCGCCGCCGGTCACGCGCGCGATTTTTGGCCGCCGTCCCCGCGCGCCCGCCGCCGCAATCTCCTCCTCCGGCCTTTCATTTTCACGCCCGAGCACGCCTTTATAACCCCCGCGACCTCCTCTCTCTTTCCCCCTTGTTTCCCCATCCAATCGCGCCGCCAGGCTGGCCCGATTTCTCGCCGGAACCCGACCGCCGCCCGCCCGTCTTCGTCCTCGGCGCCGACCCCTCCGTCCCCGACCGTCCCCGTGCCGCGCCGCGCCTCCCCGTGTCTTCCCCGTCGCGCCCACGTCGCCGGAGCGTCCCCGCGCCGCCGCGCCCATGCCCGCGCCGCTGTCCGCCGACCGCACCGCCCGCTCGTCCCGTCCTAGGCGCCGACCCACGCCGCCCGAGCCCCCGCCGACCGCGGCCCCGTCTCCGCCGTGCCGCGCCGTCATCGCCCGTCACTTCCCCGTCGCGCCCCGACGCCGGAGCACTCCCGCGCCGCCCCGCCCGCGCCGCGCCGCCGCCGGTTTCCGTCGCCGGAACCCTAACCCGCCGGTGAGCTTCCCCCGATCGATCTCGTCCGTCCATCCATCTCCAACGGTGTAGATTAAATCGTCCTTATTCATTTAAACCGAACCGGTACCAACGAATAGGAATGCGCCACGTGGCACCCGAGTTATAAAATAAAAATGTAATTTTATTTCCCCGGATTAATTAAAAGGCATTTTTGCAGATAGGCCCCTGTAACTTCAAATGATCACAACTTTAAATCTGTTTGGCCAAATTTAGTGATCCACACCCTTTTGGAATCCTTAGGAAATGTAGAATCTTTTGGCACTGTCCAAATTCAAATTTGAATATTTGAATCACATTCAAATTACAGATTAGGGTTTTATGCCATTTAAATCATAACTAATTATTTAAGAGTCCTTTTTGAATGAAACCAGTGCCCAAAATTTTGTTTTAATGTCCTCTGTCCAATGGGGCAGAGAAATAAATATTTTGAATTAAGTTGTTTTGCAGATGCAAATAAAACCTCATTTTAGGTTTTAAAACCTAGCTTTTGCTTTTGCTTAAAAACCCTAATTACATGTGTTTAATTCTCAAGGCATTGGATCAGCAGATCACCCAAATAAAATAAACCAAACTCATGTCACATGTTTTGCATTGCATCATGACATACATATTCTTTTGCTTGTGTGGTGTGTTTATGTATGTGTATGTTTGCCTGATTGTATAGTTTTCTCGGAGAGCGAACTGTGTGACTGTGAAGGGTGTTTGAACTCCAACTACTATCAAGGCAAGTTCACTTTGATCATTCACCTATTACTTTATTATGCACTAGATTTTATTAGTTGCATTGTTAGGATTATTATTGTATCTATGCTAGCTATGATCGGTCCTACTAGTATTGGATACCTTTGTCATGACCCTCACCACCAATTGCCATCGTAGTAGTAAAATGCTATGCTATGATAATATACGAGGGTGGTATTATTACAAATATGATACTATTGAATTATAATATGATTTTCCTAGTGTATGGCAAAACAAGTAATTCAATGAATCGTCCTGGGTGGGCTGCTTTGAGTTTTTGGATGTCGTGACGTTAGGTCCATTTCTATGGGGCCCGCTGAGTTGTCTCTCCGTGTGATTCGGGAGCGTCCATGGTCGTCTCCCCGTGCGATTCGGGGAGCGCCTGCGTCACAATGTGGGATGCCACCCGGGATAACCAGAGACTGGACTAGTTTCCTGTTTAGTAGCTTCCAGTACAACCACATGGTATTATGGGCTCTGCCAGGATGGATGTAAGAAATATGAACCTGGATCCGAGGTGACATCGGTATGTAGCAGTGTAGGTTGGAACGCGTCCCTCAGGTGGTTTGGGGGAATATGTTCTGAAAATTCCTGTGATCGATGCCGTTGCTACTCTACCCTGAGGACAGCAAGGGATTAACACGTCGATTTCTTGTGGGTAAAGTGTACCACCTCTCGAGAGTGTCAAACTAAGTACTTAGCCGTGTCCCCGGTTACGGACAATTCTGAGCAACTAGATATTGGAGCTGTAAGGAAAGTATCACTCATTCTAATTTCCTAATAAAATGAATGGTTTGAACTGGGTAGGAGCATTGACGTTTCTACTCAATGTGCCTAGGTTAATAGGAGCATTGGTGTTTCTACCCCGTGTCCAATAGAATTCAAAGCTATTTATCTAAAAATGATAGGATTTGAATAATGATGTTTTTATGCAAATTAGCCAAACCCCACCAAGCCAAACTATGCATGTACTTGATAGGTCCTTTATAACTCTAGTGAGCTTGCCAATACATTCAAATGTATTGACCATGTAGTGACTGCAATTAACAATGCAGGTGGATCCGACGATGAGTGAGGTTCGTCGTTTTGTCATGGGTCATGTGCTTACATTCCAACATGCTCTCACCTTGGAGTAGTGTGGCCCTTATGTTCTACCATTTTTCCGCTGCAGTTTTGAAACATTGTTTTATGATGATAAAACAGTATTTGTTTTAGGCTGACCCCAGAGGTCATGCGAGGTTGTAAGTACTATTAAATTCTGGATGATGCGATGTAATAAAGTACTTTGACCTTTGCTTCTGTGTATTACATCATGAAACTGTGTGTGCTAGTGAGTCGATCCAGGAACTAGCACAGTAAGCACAGAGATCGAACCCTTGGTGAAGGGGGATCGCTTCAGATCTGCCTTTCCACATATGGAACAGTGCATAGTCAGGCCATGTCTTGTAATATATTTGGCACCATTTTTCTTCTTGTCATCTGGTGCTTTTTTCTGTTCTTCTTAGACCTACCCATTACTTTTGTGTACAGTGGAGGGTGAACTCTTATTGCATTTGTTTTCTCCCAAAATGCCCTGCCTCTAAGAGGAACCAGGTTGTGACCATATGCCTCAAGATATGTTTCAATCTTGTAGTAGCTATGCACTAGAGAGTCAGCATCAATCCTTGCCTCCCTGCAACATGCAATGGCATGATGGCATGGTATGCCACTGAGCTGTCACCTTTTGCAGTCACAAGTTCTTACATTCATATCAACAATATACTCTCTCTCCATCTCATGTGATCTGACATGATACAACCCGCCACCAGCATAAAGGACA
Source organism: Brachypodium distachyon (assembly GCF_000005505.3). Classification (NCBI taxonomy): domain Eukaryota; kingdom Viridiplantae; phylum Streptophyta; class Magnoliopsida; order Poales; family Poaceae; genus Brachypodium; species Brachypodium distachyon. The sequence continues at coordinate 12,289,424 of NC_016134.3, read as the reverse complement.
AAGGCATTGGCACTCCAATCAGTGTTCTTGTCAAGTTTTTTCTGAATTTTTGGATAGATAGTCCCACACCATTTCTCTGCTTCCTTTCTTTTGGATTGAATCCTTTGCACCAATTTATAGAAGATAGTCTCTAACATGGATAATGCTGGCATCTCCCTTGCCTCTAAGATGTAGCTGAAATAAAATGATAATTTCATAAGTTGGAATGATAAGCACTAGCTGATAAGCAAAAACTGTTAACTAGACAAAACTTGATATTAAAAGCTGAATTCAAATTTTAAGTTCACCTATTGAACACTTCACAGTGATTGTTTAATAACATATCACACTTTGAAAACTCCTTGAAGAATGCCCTGATCCATGTATTTGGTACAAGCTTCTCAACCCAATGGTAATCTTCTTCATTATGAGCATTCATTCTATCTGAATTTTCTCTCCACTTTGTGATATTAGTTGATCTTGCAATGGACCATAGATCATTTTTCAGTAGTTCACCTTTATGGCATGCTCTCTGAAAATTTTGGTAAAGATGCCTAACACAACGTCTATGCTCTGCATCAGGCCACACTGACTCCACTGCATTTATAAGCCCCCTGAAATTAAGTAAAAATCAATTAGAACTTGCACTTCCTCTTTCTCGACTGCACAATACATCTCAAGATAATTAGAGACATAAGTTGATGCATACTTTTTGTTTGTCACTCATTATATTTGGTCTTGATATGGCATCCATCAACACAGATGAATGGCCTACAGCCTTTCAGGAAACCCCTTTTAATAGCATCATATGACCAGTAAAGAGTTGACAAGTGCTCCTTGGAGGCTCACCTTCAACACCTTCTACATGATTGGTTGACAACAAGAACTTGGATCCTGGATTTGCCCTTCTCAGTTCTTGGCCATAGTCTCATAATAGACTAAACTGAGCATCCTCGTCACCATGAATTTGCCTCAATGCTTCCCTTCTTGCCCTGCCTAGCTTCCACCTATTAGGGACCATTTTGTATTTCCTCTGAACTTTATCAGCAAATCCAGCTTCTTATTTTCTCTAAATTCTTGTATGAAACTCTCTGTCAGGAATTTTCCAGTGAGAGTTTTTACATCCCATGATTTCTGGCAGGTATGTCTTCCATTGTAAGTCCTTATGATGAAACCATCACTTTTGTTGTCAATGGTGTCTTTCATGTACCAGGTGCACCCAGGCTTGCATATTGTCTCCAATCTCCTTGTTTCATTCCTAAGCTTCTCAAGCTTGACTCTGTTTTTCACACTATAGGATGCTAAAGCTTTCCTTAGCTCCTTCACATCATTGAATACCAAGCCAACTTTAAAAACTGGATTCTCCATGTCTGCTGAAGCATTAAAAGATTTGAATTTTCCTTTCAGGTGTTCCTCTTCTTCCTTGTTCATATTCAGTTTCATGTCTTCTAAAGCTACATCATCTTCCAAATCTTCCACCTCTTCTTGCTCATTATGGTCATTCACATCTTTTTCCACATTATCAACAAAGAGATCATCATCTCCATCCATAACATCATAATCACTGTCCACAAAATTTGAATCAGTGTCAGAATCTTCTAGTTCCTCTACCTCTTCTTCCTCTACATGATCATCTTCCATCTAAACATGATCATCTTCCATCTGTACATGAACATGATCAGCTTCCTTGCTTCCTTGAGATGCCTTGCTAGCTTCTTCTGCTGCCTTGCTAGTCATCTTCCTTGGGCTAATAACAAGTGGCAAACTTGGTCCTCCACCACCCCAGATGATATCTTCTCTAAATGTCTTCAGAAAGTTTCTATGATCAGTGATTGGATACGTGTTCTTCTTCTCCTTTGCAGCATTGATCATCTCAACTATGCCTGCATCATCCTCAATGCACTGAAGAGCACCTGCTTGGTTTATTTCCATCCCTGGCCTCAACCAATAAACATGAAGGAGCCCATCCATCCCATATCCCAACTGTTTCAAACACTCCTCTATCCATAACAAAGACCAAGTCTCACAACAACAATTGTCAAAGGCATCTACTTGGGGTCCCAAGTAATCTAGGTTGTCTCCAAAACCAACAAAAAGCCCACCATGCTCAATTGTACAAGCAAACATGTCTCCACCAGGTTCTACATTATGAAAAAATTGGGGGAAACATTATTATTTTAGTCAATTTCAGTTAACAGCAAACTAAATTTCAGTCAATTTCAGTTAACAGCAAACTAAATTTCAATAAAATTCAGTTAACAACAAACTACTACCAGCAAATTGCTAGGGTTTTACAGCTGCAACTAAAATGAATCAATTGGGGAAACATTATGATCTTAGAACATCTAGTATCCATGAAAAAACTAGAGATGTACATATCTAAATAATCCGCCAAAATCCCCAATTAATTCCACTTGAACAAATCGTCTCCAAGGGCGAGAGTCTCTAAACATTATGACCTAACATCTCGATAACAAATGCGCCATCAACCATTCCGTCGGTTTTTAGCTAGATTTTGACCTAACCCTTAAACTGATAAGCCCTACCGAAAACCCATCTCTAAACCCCAAGAATACCGAGAAGATGGCCAGAAATCTAACAAACGAGTCAACCGATCTTATCGTACTCAGCCGCCCCAGAGCCCCAGTACCGGCGGCATCATGTCGTCTCGCAGCCGCGGAGGAGATGGCTGATCGCCCGCACCGGCGTCGTCGAGGCGGCAACGAAGAGACCGGGGAGACGAAGCGGTTAGGAAAGAGGGTTGATGCGCCTGTGTGTGCTGTGGACCTACCTGTAAAATGAGAAGAACTCGGGGGCCTTTTTGCTAAACGGACAAGCTCGCCAGACGGACGGGCGAGATGAAGCCACGTCTCCAGTAGATTGGACTTTTTTGCTCCCACGTCTCAAGTTTTAGGACTAGTACACCCCAATTTTCAAGAACTTGGACTAAATTGCTCCCACGTCTCAAGTATTTGTACTGCCAGTGTATTTACCTCTTCTATTATAATCGGGCTCTTTCTTCATATCAATCGCATAAACTGGGCACGTACATCACCGATCCACAGAAAAATGGAAAAACGAGATGCGCATCAATCACTTAATTGGTGACTTGAAAAGTTTCTGTCATCTGCAGACTAGAGAAACAAACACGATAGTCCAGCATAAGACCCCGAAGCATATATCCACGTCGCCGATCAAGACTCAAAGCAACAACAACAACAGTCAAGTCAACAGAGCGTTCTCTCAAATCAATCACTTGGAGTTGGAGAAGAGCACGTCCATGTCCTCGAGGCTCCGGCCCCGGGTCTCGGGCAGCCGGAGGAACACGAACACGCAAGCCGTGGCCGCCAAGCCAGCGTAAAGCAAGAAGCAGCCAGGCATGGAGATCCACCCGGCCAGGCTCAGGAAGCTCATGGTGACGGCCCCGCAGGTGACCCTGTTGGCCGCCATGCCGAGGCTGGACCCCTGCGCACGCAGCCGGAGCGGCATGATCTCCGCCGACACCGTCGACGGCAGCGACCCGAAGCCGCACGAGAAGAATGCCACCGCCACCAGCGTGAACCCCACGCACATGGACACTGACAATGAAGAATCGCCGGAGCCGGGGACGACGAAGGAAAGCGTGAGCGCGAGGGCGGTGAGGGACGCGGCGACGCCGGCGCTGCTGAGGAGGAGCAGCGGGCGGCGGCCGACGCGGTCGGAGAAGAGGGAGACGACGCCGATGAAGCACGTCTTGACGACGCCGATGGCCACCGTGGCGCCCAGGATACTTTCATTGGAGCTCATCCCAGCTTTTTTAAACATGACCGGGCTGTAGAGCAGGATCGCGTCGACGCCGGCGGCTTGCTGGAGGAAGTTGAGCCCGATTACGCAGACAAGGGCACGCTTCACCGTGGGCGTCGGCCGAAGCACGAGCTCCTTCCACACGTTAGAGTTAGTGCTAGACGACGACCGAGAAGATTCTGAAGGTTTCGGGATGGTCTCGGAGAAGGCGACGGCCTGCTTGATCTCGTCCAGCCGGAGCTCGGCCTCGGTGGCCGTGTCGGAGACGCGTAAAAGGACGGCACGTGCGTCGGACTCACGGCCCCGCATAGCCAGCCACCGCGGCGACTCCGGCATGACGGCTAGCACGGCGACCGCCAGGAGCACCGGTGGGAGCACCCCGATGCCGAACATGACACGCCACCCGAGCCTGACCGGCAGCCCCGCCAGCGCCCAGTTGGACACGTAGCTCAACAAAATCCCCACGTTCACAAATATCTACAACAACAACAAAAAAGCTTTGTCAATTCTCGCTCCGTTACTAAATTTTTGTCGTGGTTTTAGTCCAGTACGGATTAACTATTACGTCGAGGAGGGAGGAGAGGACACCGCGGGCGGAGGCTGGGGAGATCTCGGCGTTGTAGACGGGGGCGACGACGAGCGCGAAGCCGACGCCGAGGGAGGTGACGAAGCGTGCGGCCAGGAGCGCTGCGTAGGAGCCTCCCAGGGACATGGCGAGGGCGCCGGCCATGAGGAAGGCGTTGGCGAGGACGAGCATGCCCCGGCGGCCCAGGAGGTCGGCGGCCGGGCCGGCGGCGAGGATGGAGGCCAGCATGAAGACGTTCATGGAGCCCGACAGCACCTCCACCTGCTCGTCCGTCAGACCCAGGTCCTCCCTGATGAACAGCTGCGCCCCGCTCATCAGCGCCAGGTCTGCAAAAATTAAGAGCACAGCTCAGAGACTGAGAACTGAGACAGAGGATGCATGCGTCAATGGCGCAGGCGTGATTAGGAGCAGATCGAGACTTAGGTGTCGACGTACTGTAGCCCATGAGGATGGTGGTCATGGAGGCCAGCGTGGCGCAGGCGAAGGCGTACATGTTGCGGCGGGGCTTCTTCGTCTTCTCCGTTTCCGGTGAGTCGATGAGCGGCGCCGTCGTGGCTGATTCATCGGCGTGCGCCATGGCTTTGGCTTCTTGGCTTGCGGGTGAACCTAGCAGAGAAGTATACTGTCGTAGGGTCCTCTAGCTTGAAATGTTTTGGGCCGTCGCCTGTCGATTTGGCACTTGAAACACACACTCCAGCTAGAATGGATCTTTTTAAGATTCCCCGGGTTTGAATGGTACTCCGTAGTAAGAAAATATCTTGTTAGGATGGGTGTAATGGCACCGCTAAATGACAGAAGTCATTATTGGAAGAAGGAAAAAGGAAGAGAATGACAGAGACCACACTTAATTCCTTACTAAATGCATCGGCGTGTACTATGTTAGAGTCTTTTACAGCTGCTGCTCAACGGTACTAAGATTTAAGGAGTTGTTGCCAAACCTCGTTCGAAGAACTTCTGAATTTAACAAGTTGTTCCATTCAAAATTCATGCCCTCCAAATTAACAGCCCCAGAGTACTTTTTTTTTCTATCCATCCTTTCCAAACAGGCAAAACCTACAAATAAAGAAACGCACCTTTTTATTTGCTGCATATATGTATTTTACCATGTATACTTTTCACTGTGGAAAATCTTGCGTTAATTTTGTGACGGATGACTGACCCGTGTGTTTCTTAGATAGATAGATCTGCACGATTGATCTGCCGAAAGTGATCGATCGAGATCCGAATAAGCATGTGTGGCTGCTAATTACTTGTGTGTGTTCTTGGCTGATGCACGCATGCAAGGACACGGATGGAGTTAAATTTGCTTGTCCAGTAGCTGATGCGAGCATGATGGAAACGACAAGAGATTAACACCAAGCACGAGCGCGCTGTGCTGGCAACAAAAAAGATGCCGGATATAATGCCCAGGCCCCAGGGTTTGATTCTCGTAGCGCATCCCATCGATCTCGAGGCGTGCGAGGACAAATTGTGCTGTGCATTTTTTCCTTCTTGGATCGAGACCAGTTGATTCAGACATTCTAATTTGAGCCTGCTGCTGCTTTTGCCGGTGCGTGCGTCGGCTAAGCTGAAGATGACAGACAGACTCCACTCACCTCAAGCCCCAGTGTCTGACATGTGGGACCAAGGCTTGTGGCTCAATTGATCTGCTGAACCTCAAGTCTACTCTGCAAAATCCTGGAAAAAAGATGGATGAAGGACGGAGTTCTACTTCTGTTAGACAAGTTTACAGGAGAGCAGCAAACTAAGAGCAAGTCCAGAACAAGTTTTTATTTTTTTGAGAGGACAAGTCTAGAACAAGTAGAGGCAATGGGGGTGAAGAACACGAAATGGGCCGCGGGGCACGTACGTACGGGCCGTACGGCGAGGTAACAAGGTAAGTGCATATGGGCTGGCTGACATAAGGACTTGAGGTTAAATCAGCCCAACAAACTTGCAAAGCAGAACATGGGCCGTCAAAAACGGCTGGCCTTTCTTCTTTCTACCGCCGATGTAGTGTGGATCAAAATGGCAATGGAGCTTGAAACCGCAGATACTACGGGTCTACGGCTATCGAACGTTTTGCTGCTCCATGGACCATGGGTCTCCCGAATCTGCAGCGCTGGTATTGATATGGAGCGCCCATGGCCTTGTTGACGTCCTGCGGCCTGTCGCCGCTCGCCGGCGAGGACTGAGGCACGCAACTGCTGCCATCAAGTATATCAAATACTCCGTATATGATTTGATCATCTACAGCGTGTGAGATTATACTATGGAGTAAAAAGTGACTAATATGGACTGGCTGACAGGGTAAGTGACTAATATGGGCTGGCTGACATTAGGACTTGAAGTGAAATCAGCCCAACAAACTTGCAAAGCAGAACATGGGCCGTCAAATACAGCTAGCCTTTCTTCTTTCTACCGCCGATAATAGTGTGGGTCAAAATGGCAATGGAGCTTGAAACCGCAGATACTACGCGTCTACGCCTCTACGGCCATCGAACGCTTTGCTGCTCCATGGGTTTCCCGAATCTGCAGCGCTGGTATGGATATGGAGCGTCCATGGCCTTGTCGACGTCCTGCGGCTTGTCGCCGGCGAGGACTGAGGCACGCAACTGCTGCCATCAAGTATATCAAATACTCCGTATATGATTTGATCATGTACAGTATGTGAGATTATACTACTACGTAGTAAAAAGTTTCATTGCGCATAGCATACAGCTCAGCCTCATAGGCTTTTTTTTGCTTTTCATTTCAAGCAATGGGCCTTTTCCAGCATGCAGAAGTGACCGAATTTCAGTCACTGGAACCAGTGATCAGGGCAGATATATCAATTTAACATGTATAAGATTGATAACTTAGCTCTGTTTACAGTTCATCAAACATCATTTTAGACCCTGGTACTATAAGACGAGGAAGCTCATAACACACAGGAACACACTACGCCAACAACGAATGGTTTTTAGCTGCTACGGCGACAAATCTTCTGCATATCCTCATTCTCAAGCCATCCCGCCGCTGGTCGCTGTCCTGATTATCTGAAACAGAGCTGCAGGAGACAGCAGAGATGGAGCGTGTTAAAAGCAGGCAGAGGTCAATCAACTTGAGCCCTTTCTGTTCAGATTACAAATGTACCTCTCGTATCAAACAACAGCACCAACTCATCCTAGTCATGCTAACAAAACCAGTGTACGTTTCACATGGACATGCAATAAAATTTCACACTGAGCAACCTTCGTTCACTAAATCATTTTCATGTGATTTACCATCTTAGTTATGCTGTTAATCAGTCAAAAGATTTGCCAATGTGTTGCAATGGCCTAGCAATTGAAAGGAAATGACTAGTCATAGAGGACTAGGTTGATAAAATTATTCATAAAACATGTAAAAGTCAGGAGACATAACAAACAGTAGCAATAAGGTAGATCAATATTGAACAGAGTACCAACTGGAGCATCTTAGCCAGTCTCAAGTACCAACTCAGGAGTCTAAAGAGGACAATATATCAACGAATGAACAGATTAAACAAAAACAATATTTCAACAGATTCTTTACGTAGGACGCAAATTAATAAAAGATGGTTGTACGAATGTAGTAATATTGAAACCTAAAATGGTAGGAAGTGTAGTCATTATCTTTCCTAAAGCGGAAGTGATAGATGCTATATGTAGGTATGCATTCTAAAGGAAAATGGCAAAAGTGGCAGTAAAATAAGTTGAACATAAATAGATGGAGATTTGGATGGCATACATGATCCGATGACCACAAAGATGAAGAATCCAAGCACTATGGGTCCAACAGGATAGTCATTCCCCTTCTTGACAGTGGTTTCAGGCACCGAACCCCTCTTGGTAATGTTCTTCTGGAACTTGGCAGTTTTCCTGTCAGCAAGGCGCCTGGAAGTAGTCTGCATTTAGAAGTCCACCAATGAGAAACATAGATACCAATACAGTCCGCTAGCTAGTTCACAACTTCACATCTATGAGGGTCAAACGATAGCAAATGTATCGGTAGATTTTCCAGGTTCATGCAGTTGTCAGTCAGCATAGGAAAAATAAATTTTTGGCAGTTTCAAGAAAACTTCCTTCAGATTTTATACAGACATAATGTTTCTAGACACAAGCAGAATAACATAAAACTAAGAAAACAACATGCCAGCAGTATGCATAAGACAGCTTTTTTCTTCTTCTGATTTAACCAATTTAGAAAGTAAGGGGTAGATGGTTTGCATACCATGTGATACAACATAACAACAGTACTCTTTATACCACAATATACTCTCCTCAATCAAATGTTGCTAGTCTAATAAGCACCAGCTCCAAGCCTCCAAGACAATATAGTCTACATCGGCATCCTCAATTCATCAGCTTGAATCATCAAAAGAGAATCTTTCTTCCGAACTGTGCACACGGCACACCAATTGCCAAACCTCGACGCTAGTTGCTAAAAGCTAAAAACTTGGTTAAACAGCACCTTTGTGACCAAAAGGTGGCCACGGTTTACATGAAAAGCCACTCGTCGAGAAGAACCAAAGAACCCTGATTTTTCAAACCATTGCCTTGGTTGGTTCCACCAACATCATTCCCAATAAGGATAGGGCATGATAATGCCCTACCAAATACAAACGCTCTATTTCTACTCGTTTTTTCCCAAGAGGCTTATAGAAGACTACAGATAAAACCTATCTAAATCATCCAAATAACCAACCTCAAGAAATAAACAACATAATCTGATCTCCGGAACAGAGGCTACAACCTCGCAGTATAAATCCAAAAATCCCGAGCCGCTTCTCCCAGATCCAAACTGCACAAAACCAACGGATCCAAAAAAAAGTCTACGACAGCGATTTCCCCGAATCAAATCGCGAACCGACGGGATCGAATCGGAATCGGGAACGCGGAACCGGTTTCGTCGCAGATCACGATCCGGGATCAGATCCCCAAACGCCCCGAGCCGATCCGGCCGGACACGAGGAGAGAGCGTATGGTGGTATCGGCTTCGATCTACGTGGAGGAAGGTCTAGATCCGCTTACCATCTTCGCGAGTCGCAAGATCCCTGCTGAGCTCGTCGGCGGCCGGGGACGTAGGGGAGCTGGATGAGGGAGGGGAGGAGTTGGGCTGCTGGGATCTGCGGGGTGTGGCCTTGTGCCATTTTTAGGACAAGAGCGAGGGGTTTTATAGAAAAAAGAGGAGGAGGGCGGGCGGCCGCGGCCCGCCTTTGCGTACCGGCGCGCGTGCGTCGACTGTCTCCGTAGACGTGAAGGGAAGGCGCGGTCGCTTTCCTCCAGGAACTTCATTTTATACGGGGTATTTTCTTTTTCGAGAAGGCCAAGGCCATACACGGTATTAAAATTAACCAATCTTACAGAGCCATTTTTAAAATAAAAAAAATTACACGCAAGTTCCTTAGGCAAACGTCGTTGTTTTTTTACTACACTCGCCGGTGGCGTGCCGTGAACGAAACTCGATGCGGTCTTTGGACCTCCAAACCACGTCGGAGCCAGGAAACCGATGTTGACTTAGCAGCCGGGAAGTCACCGGTCGGAGCCAGAAGACGCCGGAAACAGTGATCTGAGAAAACAGACCACCGTCCCAGAGAAGAAAACGACAAAGAGGGTTGGATGACCATCCAACATCCAGCCAAACGAATACAGAAGACGCCGGGGACCGTGATCTGAGAAATAAATTACCGTTCCGGAGAAGAAAACAACGAAGAGTGTTGGATGGCCATCCGAGATCCGGCCAGACGGATCTGAGAAGACTTATCCACACTAACTCCACGATGAGGTCGAAACTGGCCGAGTCTCATCGATCGGAAAGAAACTAATAAAATGATACACGACGACCTGCAAAACACAAACACAGAACCACATCCACCGCTACAGAAGAGCAGCGACCAACCGTACCGCACTCCTCGACGCCACCGGCAGGATCGTCGTTGACGAGGTGGACGAGAAATCAAAAAACCTTATCCTTGACCCGTATAGTACCACCATCACCACCATAGCGCCGCTGCCGATTGACCAAATCCTAACTTTTGAAGACGTACAATAGCACCAAACGTAGAAGAAGCTGGGCGTGGCCGGTAGATGAGCCTTTTTTTCTATCGGTTCTTATCAATTAGTTTATACGGGGAAGTACTGTAGTTTTACATATGACTTCATTTTTAAATACTCATAATTAGTCGTCTGAGTAATAGGTCGAGATACTACGTGTTTGCATTTTTCGTCTGAAAAACATAATCACGTGTGAGCGGTCCCAAAATTATGAACAAAACAAAATGCATATATAGTCAAGAGCCAATAAAATTTCGTGTACAACTCGTCGGGTCTCTTGGGGCAGTCGGACGTAAAAGCTCGACCACAATGTTTGTTTTGTTTGTTTGTGGGCAAAATTTCCGCTTAACCGGTTGGCTCCACCAATGGCTGGTGTTAGTTATCCACTAGGCTATGGTTGTCTATGATCAACCACTACCCAACCAACACCAATAATGGAACTCCACTTAAAAGCATGATAAGAATGTAAAAAAGAGATGTGGCATTGGCAGCTAAAGCAAGAATAATAGTTGTAATCAACAACCAGCTATAAGTCTTCTATAGTCCTCCGTTTCAAAAAACAACTCATATAAATTTGTGCCCTTAATTAAGACAGCTCTCGTTTCTACTGCCTGACCACTCATATTGGATTAATAGTAAATGGATGTGAGTAATTATTGGCTGAGTGCGGGTTTCAAAAGGAAAATAAGGTGTATTGTGAAACAAATGAGAAAATCTATATGAGTCGTGCAGCTGGCTATTAACTTATAGCTCGCTTTCTCTTCTCTCCCCTTCAACTATAGCACAAATATTATACTATTCTTCCGTCAAACAAAGATGTCTTAACTTTGATTAAATTTAAATGCATCTATACACTTAGTCATATATAAATGCCTCTAAATTTTGACACATTTGAGACATCTTTTGTGAGACGGAGAGAGGAGAGTATTTAAATTCTTATAGACAATTTACATGCCATTATTATTTTTCTCTAAAACAAGCTGACGATCTCTTAGCTTTATCTAGGCTGCCGGCCTTGGCTCGTAACACGTGCAGCATGCATGGCTCCAATATCCGAGAGGAGGCGCATGTGTCGTGACGTCGACCAGGGCCGGTTTGAGTTGAGTTTGACTTGGCCAGCGACCACTGGGTGGATTGGGTGAGTGAGATTCGGTCGTCGTTCTGGCAGCAGAGCAGAGCGCACGTAGATCGACGCGTCTTCTTGGACCCACGACTTGGCGCGCGTTATATATGCCGAGTCGCCGCGACGTGTTTCCTCGTGCACGCAGCCAGAGTACGTAGCATCGTCATGGAGTCTCGGTGTCCGTCCGCACGTACGAACACGTGACAACGGGACGAGAACAACATTTTGTACTGCGATACTTAACTTAATTTCTGGTGCGTCCATCGATCTCATCCGGCCTTTTTCGCCCAAGGACAATATTCCAGCCGAACCCGGAGTTGGTGATCTCCGGCACTTCTTCTTCCTTTCTTCTTTCTTTTATTTTTTCTCTTTTTACTCAATCTTCGTCTGCGTCCTTGCTGTGCGTTCGACCGGGTTCGGTGGGCGGAATCGATCCGTCGAGGATCAGTACTTCCTCCCCTCCGCAAATATGAGTGTATATATGTCCTACTAAAAAACGTGTAGATATATGTGATAGAAAACCACTTAGTATGAGACGGATGGCATGGACGGATCCAGGTTAAGAGATGTGGGGCCAGCTGCCCCTCACTAAACTTTATAATCTTGTTACACTAGATTAATGAAATAATGAGATTGCCCCTACTTACTTAATCATTTGCCCACTTCTCTACTTTTAATGTATATTTTCGGGTAATTGCAATTTTTGACGAGGGAGTAGTTAGAAACCTTTATGGATGGATTGAATCGGTTGACGGGTTAAGCAGCCAGTAATTAGATAATCCGGAATCCAAGATTGCCGTGCACGCGCGCTAGCTATTCTGATGCATGGTCATTGATAGGCTCCACTATTCTATTCCCTGCAAGAAATGGTCGTTAATTGTTTCCTTCCGGCGAAGTTTATGAAATGTTAATAACTAAAGTAAGTCCAGAATGTGGAGGTTTGCCTTTTTGTTCCTACGTGTTGACATATTCTAATTACTCCGTATTACGAGTTTGGATAGTTACAGTTTGATCTAGTTTTTGAAATTGTGTTGATTTTAGGATTCAAATGTCCACATTATAGGTTTGGCCGAATATGTCCAAAACTACAGAATTGTCATTTCGATGTTGAGCTTAAAATATCAGGATTTCAAAATTTAACGATTTCTATATTGATTTTCAATGCAAAAAATCGCTGATAATGCTTCCATGATACCCTGTTTTGGGGCTGCCAACTAGGGCTCAATCCAATTGCGCCGTGACAATATGGGTGGAGCCAGCATGTCTGCATGTGGGGTCTTTCCTCCATCTAAGAAAACTTCAAGGTTTCTTCCCCTAAGGATCTGAGTTTTTCTAATAACTAGCAGAATGTCCGTGCGTTACTACGAAATAATTTTCGTGTGGGGACTGAGGAGGCCGGGAGCTTGCACTCGTGTCGTGCGGGAGATCAAGAGGAGGGGGCTTGCGCTGAGGATGGACGAAGACGGACGGCTTCAAGACCTAGGGTATTAGATAGCATATTGGACATAATTTCGGTGAGGTGACGTACCGCAACTGCGACGCCCGTAGCATCACCACCAACTCCAATTTAATATATTGATATAGATTTTCAATGTTGAAACTTTAAATTCAGCTTCTCTTTTGTATTACCCAGATTGTGAAGCTATCATGCAAATTGAAATTTCAAAATGTTTAAACCAGAATAAGCAAAGAATCCATGGGATTCCTGGTCACAGATCCGCGCTTCCAACGTCATCTGCTTGATGAAGGGAGAGTCAGCAGCCACCAGCAAGACAAGTTAATGAAACCAAGTTTATACCGGAACAACTGTAAATTTTACAACGATCCAGTTCAGTATATCTAGGACACAGTTTGGTTACAACTTACAAGGATGCATACATGATCAGACCGAGCAGTCACTAAAGTTCAGAGATTACGATAAACATTCCAGATTTAACGGCTTTACCTTTGCAGTAACTATGACAACAGCACCACCCTACTAATCAGATGCAGCAGCGGCTGCCTATTTCGACAGCTGCCCGTCCGACTTGCCGGATGGCATGCTGCGGACGTTCTTCAGCAGGTCCTGAATCTTGGACAGCATCATCATCTGCGATTGCTCGCCAGGGGCAGCCCCGGAGGCAGCCCGGCTGCTGCTCGCCTGAGGAGGCGGTGGCACTGGCCTTTGGGTCTCCTGCAGCCTGATCTTCTCAAAGATGTACTGCTTCTCCGCCTCAGCCTCCTCCAGGCGGCGCTTGAGGTACATGCTTGCGTAGTCCTGCTCCGCCTTCTCCGACTTGGCCTGTGCGATGCTCAGCAGCTGCTCGGCCTCCTGGCGAGCCTCGTTCGCCTTGAGCTGGAACATCTCGGCCTCCGCGCTCTTCAGCCGGACAATGCTCTCAAGCTCCACCACCTGCTGCTGCTTCCGCACCCGCTCCGCCTGGATCTCTCGTGCCTCCCTTGCCTTCTCCTCCAGCTCACGGTCGCAGGACTCCACCGCATGCCGGGCCTTCTTGACCATCCGCAACTTCTCTTCAGCAACTAACTCCATCTTTCTGACGGCCTCTTGGACAACCTCAGCGATTCTATTGCAAGCCTCATGGGGAGAGATCAGGCGCCCCAATTCTTCATTTTCGGAGATCTTCGGGAAATCCATCTCAAGCTCTGGGGAATATAGTTAATACGTCAGGTTCAAGTTCTCGGAAGGAAATACAGGTTCAGAATTACAGATTAGATAGGCAGAAGGCAGATAAATGCATTAAAATAATGCCTTGACCTTCAAGTTTTTGTACTGCTAATTGCGTATAAATTACCATATGCTGATTTTTCATGCCCCAAAAGTACGACTAACAAGTTATGAATCATGCAGAAACACAAACTCACAAAAACTGAGAATATTATGTATCTTTAAGGTTATAGAGATCTCAACAGGTGTGGCAAAGGTCTGTCACCTTCTCACCACACCCCATTTGATTAGACTGAAACATTTAAGTGTGACTACTTACGAACTAGTTGGTCTGAGACAGCAAATGATAGTACAACATCATCTTTATACAGGATTGCATTTTTTTTTGTTTCACCCGGAGCACTGCATGGATGTTGTGCTAGCTGGAACAAAGTGATATGTAGTACTAGTACAGAACTATTCTCAAACATGTATAGCATTTTTTTTTGTTTAGACAGGAGCATCATCACACAGGAGTTGTGCTAGTTGGAACAAAGACCAGTATCGAACATGGACTCGTCTCTTGGGCTCATTGGTACACTAAAAACATGGAGACCTCTAGCTATACATTTGTATGATCAACAGAATCAAATGATAGTTATATGCAAACTACAAACATAGCTTTTGACATCAAAACTGTATTTAATCAGACCAACAACGACTTGCCAAAAAAAGAATCACAGAAGAGAACCAATCCGACTGCACAACACAGAAATCAGTTTTTTAGAAACCAAATCATTTTGACTTCAAATGATAATGAATTCACCAACTATAAATGAGTTTTTCTCATCTTAAAATGGTATGCACATTACAAACAAGTGTGATGATGACTTCTATGGAAATTATTATCAATTCAGCAACCATAGAGTGCATCATATATTTTGGTTGCCTCAGACAACAGATGAGTAGATATGAGCTGGATGGGAGCAGGCACTATTACCCAACCAGCTGTACTTCTTGCACGCTAAACAACAGAAAAAGAGAATGTGTATTTGAATACATTTAATGTTGTTGATATGCCTTTTCTACAAAATACATGTTAATATCCCTGGAGAGTCATGATGGTGGAATACTTCAGCTTTCACTCTTTTGGTAGCTCTAAGAAGAGTTTACTCCAACTATTTTTTAGTTCAAAGGCATTGGGGTATTTGTTCAGAGGATGCCTATCAATTTGCGGAATTCAATTTACTAAAAGTCACCCGTGCATGAAGCACTGGCCATACAGGGGCTCTGCATCTCCAGCTCAGACACAATCGTTCAAAACTGGCATTCCAAGCTTCTGGGCCGTTCGTTTCCTTAGATTTATCCTGGAGCGTTGGATTATTTTAGGTGAAAAAGGAAGGCTGTGGTTGCTCCCCACACACCAATCCCACTGTCAAGCATGCCGCAATCCCTAAATCCTTCCACACACCTCGTCTCCCGCCCCTTCTCCCCGCCGCCACCCCTCTGTCCCTAACTCTCTTGCATCCCAAGCTTCTGGGCCGTTCGTTCCTTAGATCTATCGTGGAGCGTTGGATTTTTTTTAGGTGAGAAAGGAAGGCTGTGGTTGCTCCCCACACACCAATCCCACTGTCAAGGGCTGCCGCAAACCCTAAATCCTTCCACACACCTCGTCTCCCACCCCTTCTCCGCGCCGCCACCCCTCCATCCCAAACTCTCTTCTGTACCTCCAAACTACCCCTCGCGTTGCCAGCTCTGGCCTCCAGGCATCGTGTTCCTCCCCTCCTCGCCCTCCTGTAGTGCTTGATTTACTGTCGCCTCATCTCCATCCCAGCACCCTGATATGCTCCCCCTTTCTTCCCCTTCCCTCGGCAGAGTTGTAGGAAGGGATTCTGTTGAAGGAGGTTCTGACGCCGTCGTTTTTGAGTCGCCAAGTTGAGTCAAGGTGACTCAAAAACCATGTCTGGCGCGGAGTCAAGTTTTGGGGTCGGCGGTGTGAGGGCAGGGGAGGACGAACAGGAGGATTGCTTCACCAGCAGGACAGCAGCGCCAGCTTCGAATTGGCGGAGGCAGTACCACCAACCTCCTCAGATCTAACTTTTTCAGGTAGTTCATCCTCAGCTCTAGCTTTTTCCGTGCCTTTTATCAAGAAATTTTAAGAATATTAACGGATTTTGCTATCCTTGATTTCTAGAGGTCATGAACCATCTCAGGGAGCGGAGTTCACCCTCCGTCCGCTTTGTCTACCACCGACCTGCTCAGATCTAAATTTATTCAGGTAGTTCATCCTCCTTTTATCGAGAAATTTGAAGAATATTAATGGATTTTGCTACCCTTGATTTCTCCAAGTCAGGAACCATCTCAAGGAGCGGAGTTGACCCTCCGTCCGCAGGTAGTTCATCCTCCTCAGCTCTAGATTTTTCTAGGCCTTTCATCGAGAAATTCTAGAAATACTAACGGATTTTGCTACTCTTAATTTCTCCATCTCCAGGTCCAGAACCATCTCGGCCTTAAACAAGATTTGTGCTTTTCTGCCCCCATTTCGTTCCTTGCAGGTGCCCCTCGATGCCCCAGCTCCAGGTGAGCTCACTGTACTCTTTTAGTTCCTCCATACAATTTCTATGGGTTTAGTTTATCCTCTTTTCATTTGCAGGTTTTAGCATTTGTACTGACTACTGAGGTTACCTAGCCGTGCTGCCATGCCATCCTTTCATCCACCGATTTTCTGCTCTACCATTACTACTGCTCTACCAGTTCATGGTAAGGTAGTCACCCATTTTACCTTCCTAAGCCTGTTTTAACCTATGCGTAAATATGTAACAGAAGGACCTTCGCATGCTTAAGCTATGTACTTCTGTGGTGGTCAATTGGTTATCTGCCATTCATTCATTCTGAGCTAAATTGTTTGTCATGAAATGGCATCTGTGACGCACAAACTAAGGAAGGAATACAGAAAAAGTGATTGACCTAACTTCTATTTACCCTTAGTCTTCCGTTTTTTCTTTAACCGTTGATCTTTAAACGATTGCTGTTCACACTGATTTATAACGAACTATTGAATCAAGCAATTGGAAGAGCTATGATTCACAAAATAACATGGCCTTATTTATTTTGTGATTTTGTCCCAGGAACCTCTCTTTGGTGCTCTGCTGGTGTTTCCTTACGCTGGACCATATGGTTTCTTCCTTGTGGAGGTATTCTTGTCATTCTTCTCCTTCTTATTTGCTCCTTTATTATAGATGTATGTTCCCAGCCTATTAGATAACCTATTTCGGTAATATTCCAGTATTGTTTCTTGTTCTTCACATGATTGGAAGAAGTGGGTAGGCAGAAGCGCAGACTAGAATTTTCCCTATGAACAATTTAGTTGTGTTCTGTTTACCCTTAGTCTTCCATTTCTTCTTTAACTGTTGATCTTTAAACGATTGCTGTTCACCCTGATTTATAACAAACTATTGAATCAAGCAATTGGAAGAGCTATGATTCACAAAATAACATGGCCTTATTTATTTTGTGATTTTGTCCCAGGAGCCTCTCTTTGGTGCTCTGCTGGTGTTTCCTTACGCTGGACCATATGGTTTCTTCCTTGTGGAGGTCATTCTTCTCCTTCTTATTTGCTCCTTTATTATAGATGTATGTTCCCAGCCTATTAGATAACCTATTTCAATAATATTCCAGTATTGCTTCTTGTTCTTCACATGATTGGAAGAAGTGGGTAGGCATAAGTGCAGACTAGAATTTTCCCTATGAACAATTTAGTTGTGTTCTATTTACCTTAGTCTTCCATTTCTTCTTTAACTGTTGATCTTTAAACGATTGCTGTTCACCCTGATTTATAACGAACTATTGAATCAAGCAATTGGAAGAGCTATGATTCATAAAATAACATGGCCTTATTTATTTGGTGATTTTGTCCCAGGAGCCTCTCTTTGGTGCTCTGCTGGTGTTTCCTTACGCTGGACCATATGGTTTCTTCCTTGTGGAGGTATTCTTGTCATTCTTCTCCTTCTTATTTGCTCCTTTATTATAGATGTATGTTCCCAGCCTATTAGATAACCTATTTCGGTAATATTCCAGTATTGTTTCTTGTTCTTCACATGATTGGAAGAAGTGGGTAGGCATAAGCGCAGACTACAATTTTCCCTATGAACAATTTAGTTGTGTGCTACATATCCTCCATACAGTTTCCAATGGTGTTCCTACGCGGTTGGATGCTCCAAACATAGTGTTCTCTGTTTCTTCGTTGTCATCTTTTCTATCTTTAAATCCTTGCCAACAACACTTACTATCTATCTCCTTTCTCTTCTGATTTACACATATCAAACCAACAACACTCAGTGCCAGGGCATAATGTAGTTTGTAACTCTTACTACGAGTTAACTAGGCTCACACTATTCCATGATTTATGAGTCGAAGAGTCGAGCCGAGTCGTCGGGGTACCGACTTATAGACTAGTCTAGACTAGTCGACATGTACTTCAGCAGTAGCTTGTACGAAATACCTAGTATATACTATACAGTACATGGCAATGTATAACAAATTTGAAGGCACTGGAAGTGGATGAAGAACCTAAGGCTGTGCCAGTTGTTTCCAATGGCCAGGGAGAGACTGAAATAGAGAGGGTTCCCTTCCCGACCGTGCCTTACCCAGCCAAAAGCCCAAAACCTAAACCTATAGTCGATCGACTCAAACATGTGGACTAGTCTAGACTCGTCGACTCAGGGAAATAGGAACCGACCGTCGAATAGAATAGTCGCGCGACTAGTCTAGATTAGTCGTTCGACTCGTAATTGGGGCACTATTCACCACTTCCTAACTTCATATTAATTCGATGCAACACCCTGAAGTAGTCCGTATGGCGAGCCAGTTGGCACGCCACAGTACCTAGTAATTGTCAAAATGATGTGTTCAAGGGGGTGCCCTGCAGTGTATGGAGCTATGGCAAGATCCCAAGCCCAACAAGAAACACTAAAATGAGTTGAATCCCGAAGATCGAAATATGTATTCAAACAACTAATAGTTCTACAGTACCAAGCTGCAAATAAGAAAAGTATCAGTACCCCTAGCATAGTCAAAAGGTGAAAACAGGCACCGAGAGAAGCTTGATTTAGCTTGGCATGATAAAATGAGTAGACAAAATGCACCATGTAAAAGTATGGTTAGTTAATGAAGTGCATTTACCTTGGAGTGCCTGCAGAAGCGCTCTGGGACTCATTGATTGAGCAGTACCACTCCTTAATCTTTCAATCAGATCAGCAGATCTCCTGAACAAATTCCTCCCTTTTGAATCCTCACTTAAGCGGAAAATCTTACGAACATACTCAAGTTCTCGTAATAAAGCATCCCTATCCCAGCCAGGAGCACATTGTTGGAACACGTCCCTAACCCAGCCCAACAACTCAGATGTCCTCTGGCAGGCTTGGCACCGAAAAAGCATCTCTGCATGGCCAATTCCATTCTTAATCTTCTGTCCGGTCCCAATCTGCCCATCACGGATTGCGCAATCGGTGTGAGTCCAGTGAGAGCAGGAATCACACCCGATCCAGCGGCAAGTATTGACTTCAAAATCAAACTTATTGCATATCACACACATGCAGAGGTTGCAAAAACCATTCCTGTTGCCACATATATTGCACCTACACTCTTCGGCAGGGAGAGCACTCTGACAGGCAATGTTCCGGCACCTCCTGTACAAGAAAACCTCAGCGAGATGGCCCAGGGGTATGTTAACACTTGGATGCAAAAATGCCTGGATTCCAGTCTTGATGGAAACAAGGATCTCCAGCTGCACATGGTGTGCCATCAGAAGCATGGTTGGTGTCAAATCCACTCTACCCTGGACGAGCTTCTGCAGGTACAAGAACTCCTCAATATGCTGAGGACCACCACTTCCTTCAAGAATTGATCGGAGCTCAGTCTTGATGTCATCCAACAGCTCCTCTGGCATAACCTTCATTTTCTCAGCAACCAGGTCAACTCTGTCCCGAGCAACCTCCCTGAGAGTCACTCTACCAGTACTTGGGATCCTACGGATGACTTGCCGCTCAGCGACATCTTTGGTAGCCACCTCCTTATCTTTATCCACTATTCTAGCAGCTGCCGCAGCAGTAGCAGGACCACCGCTCTTGCTTGGCTCCACAGGCCAGGTCTCCCGTGAACTGGCACTCTCAGTGGCAGAGTCATGGCCCGGCGAACCAGAATTCGACGCAGGGTCCTGCATGTCCGGCGAACCAACCTGCTCCAGAGAGGCCAGAGAGAGGTACGTCTGCTGGCTCGGGGCACCTCCGTTGTGTCGCGGGGGTGGCATCCCCTGTGGAAGTTGTTGATGGAAATTCGCACCCGATGAGGTTCCCATCCAAAAACCTACCGAAACCTGCAAGCGACAATAATCGCCGTCAGTCAACAGATTTAGCATTTGAAACGTCAGTTCGCATACAAAAATAATAGCAAAACCTATATCGTGTCTTCAAGCGTGCCCAAAAACACGTGGGACGATTTGCTGCATTTATTACCCAAATTTCACCCACAATCTTAGTTGCCAAAACAAAATCCCTACACAGAACAGCCATGTAATTTCATCCCTAAGCTCCCCGATTGAAAAAAAAAACAAAGACGTTCCATTTCCTGCGTATACTTCCAGAATTGCTCCAGAGATCTCAAGTTATTGACCACCAAACAACGTCTCGACACAGATCAGCATCATAATTTCTTCCCTAACATCCCCAGGTCCAAGCTGCAAACAGAAAACCTAGGTACAAACTTTCCCCCCATTTCATCCGTCAAAACCTAGGCAAAAACTTCTCCCCCATTTCATCCGTCAAAAGATGGATTAAAACGGAAGCCGGAAGAACCCCAGTCCACCACGCCGCACCAAACCGACCTCGATCATTCCACACCGGACGCGAAGCTCTGGCCAACCCTAGATCCCACAGACCCCAATAACCCTACAGAGCAAGCCCCGGGGTCAAAGAGCTCACCTTGGCGCGATGACGGGGCGATCTACGCGCTCAGAGAGACGGCCCGGGCAACGAATCTCCGGCGGCGGCCAGGGCTTCGGCTCCCGCCGTCGCGTTGACTATGAGATGAGCACGGGGACAGAGATGAGCGGAGAGACCCGCCACCGGTCCGCCGGGGTAGTTCGGAAGTTGACCTTTGGAGAAAGGAGGAGATTTTTTTTTTGTTTTTTTGAGAACGGAGGAGATTTTTTTTTAGAGAAAAAACGAAGCTCGCCTCCAGATTGGAGCCCAGATCCGGCCCAACACGGCGCGAGTCGGGCCGGGCTACGCCGCTACGGAATCAAGCAGATCCGGCCTAATGTTTGGAAGGCGTACTGCTAGAGATACGTTGACCGGCCTCGGTTCAAGTGCCCATACGAAAACTGCGCGTTCATGACCTCCCAGCCAGTGGCCCATTTAGAGCGGAGTCCGGCAGCCCAGGCAGACAAACGCTTTGTTGGCACACAGAAAAAGTTGCAGGGTATGTTTGGACAGTGACCGAATTTTGTTGCAGTACCAGAATTTTGTTTATTGGAAATCATTTTTTTGGCAAGTCAATGCCTCGTTCCAAACTCTAGTTAATTTTTTTTGACTAAAATTGACCAACTTTTCTCATCCCCTGCACTGCACTGCATGCATAGGGTTCTCTAGCGCTCGGCTGTTTCTTCCGGCAGTAAGATTTGCCTTCTTCACGTCTGGTCTTCTAGTGGGGTTGTGATTCAGACGAGCGCGTGTAGTTCCTCCATAGGTACTACAATCATTTTGGTGGTGGCGGCGTGTGAAGAGAAGAGGAGATCTGGCGGGGCAGAAGGGTGGGGTACAAGAATTCATCTTAATTCTTGTACTCCCGACTCTCCCCCATCATGCTCCCACAGATGCCCGTGGATGATATGCTGGGTGAGGATGATGATGCGAATCTTCATGATTTCCAGCTTAGGCTCGCTCCCACTATCGAGGATGAGGATGAGATGTCGTTCAGGGTCATATGCTGGGTGAACTACGACAACAAGATGGTCACAATTGTCTTCTCTTCCGCCACTGGGCAATGGTGTATCGCTGCTTCCCCCATCTCGAGTTCACTTGGCATAGTAATTAAGTCAAGTTGGAATGGGATAATGCACACTTTTAAGTACACCTGTGGCAGCTTTTACTGGACGGCACGATTGGACGACACTATGCTTGTGATGGACACACGGACCATGGAGTTCTCCACTCTCAACATCCTCACCAGCGACCATATGCAGCTTATG
The DNA here is from genome assembly GCF_000005505.3 of Brachypodium distachyon. NCBI lineage: Eukaryota > Viridiplantae > Streptophyta > Magnoliopsida > Poales > Poaceae > Brachypodium > Brachypodium distachyon. The sequence goes on along the minus strand of NC_016134.3, from coordinate 12,267,029 downwards.
AATCTGCCTCAACAGAGGGAGTGCACGTCTTCCATTGTTGTGCCTAAAGAAGGAGCCATTGATATGTTCACTGTGGTTAAGGATTGCAGTCCAAATGGCTCATTTGATCTATATCATACCACTCGGAGAATGACGTTGGCTCTTGTCACCTAAAAAATGTTATGACGTTGCCTCGTGGATTTTGCTATTCTACCGTTGCTGCAACAGAGGGATTCGTGTTCCTTGGATCTCGAATGCCTCGAAGGAACACGAATCCCTCGGTTGCACCAACAGTAGAGTAGCAAAATCCACGAGGCAACGGTATAACAATTTTTAGGTGACAAGAGCCATCGTTATTCTGCGGAGTGGTGTGATAGAGATCAAATGAGCCATCTGGACTACAATCCTTAACCACAGTGAACATCCCAATGGCTGCTCCTTTTGTAGGCACAACAATGGAAGACGTGCACTCGCTCTGTTGAGGCAGATTCATAAGCTGCATATGGTCGCTGGTGAGGATGTTGACAGTGGAGAACTCCATGGTCCACGTGTCCATCACAAGCACAGTGTCGTCTCCAGTAAAAGCTGCCACATGTCTACTTAAAAGAGTGCATTATCCCATTCCAACTTTATTCAAGCTGGGGAAGCAGCGATACACCATTGTCCGGTGGCAGAAGAGAAGACAATTGTGACCATCTTGCTGGCGTAGTTCACCCAACATATGACCCTGAACGACGTCTCATCCCCATCCTCGCCAGTGGGAGCGAGCCTAAGCTGGAAATCATGAAGATTCACATCATCATCCTCACCCACCATATCATCCACATGCATCTATGGGAGCATGATGAGGGAGAGTTGGGAGAACAAGAATTAAGATGAATTTGATGACTTTCAACTGGAAGAGGATCTGGCTAGGGTGTCAAGTGGGATCCTACCAATATCCCATTTCTAGTTTAGTTTCTCAATTTCAGTTCAAATTTTGAACTACCAAATCATGAATGAACTAGAAATGGGGCTTAAGTGAGATCTCACTTACATCCCCAGATCTGGCGGAGCTCAAAGAGAAGGACAAGTGCATGGATGGTAGTTGGAACGATCTTTACGCATAAGACAACTTTTTATGCAAACATGCGCTTCACATAGAGTATGATGGTTTTTCGAATTGAAGCTCAGAGTCAATTCTGTTCAGAACCAATTGCCATTTATTATACAACTCCACTGAGTCCCCGTTGGGTTTAGATGAGAGAAAGTTCTAATGCAGTTAGGGAGCAAGGGTTGGGCACAACTTCAGTGGTCGAGAGCTCAAGCAGCAGTGGGAGTTTTATCCGGGCTAGGGTGCGGATTGATGTTTGAAAGCTGGTTGCAAGATTTACTAAGCCAAAGATCTCAAAGCTGGAGAACTACAAGCTTTAAAAGTTATGCACGAGAAGATGCATATGTTCTGTGCGACTTGTGGGTTTGCTTGGCCGTAATCATCTAGAGTGCGGCACCGAAGAGCACGATCAGGCGAAACTTCGCTTCACGAAGAGACGGCTCATTGTCGCGTCTTTCACGTGGTGGCATACCAGGACTAGAGCTATGGAGTGTTGGGAGTGGGATGCACATACACAGGGGAGAGGAAGGGCACACGGGGTAGAGGAAGCGCAAAGGAGGTGGCGGCCGATGAGTTAATCCTTAGAAGAGCCCGACAAATGATGAATATAATGTTGATGTGCTTGCAAGATACTACTCTTAGTCCATTCAAGATCAATGGTAAGCATGAAAAGGGGGGGTGGGGGCGTTGAGGATGTGGCGATAATCGAACCGAGGAGGAGTGGTTCGTGTCTACTGATGTCTGTGGACTTGTATGCGTTCCTCGTATATGTCACCTGTTCTGTTGCTAAATTTTCTACTTTCCCACATTTTGCAAATGCAAACAAAAGAAGACATGTGTTCTATTTTTGTATTTTCATATTAGAATATAAGTAGACTTTCAGTTCTCATGACACCTCTAGATCACAATAAATGTAAGTCCCACTTTTTTTTTCAAGACGCCTTTAGACCATAATAATAAATATAAATCCCACTTTTCCCTTGGGAGCATTTAGACCATAATAATAAACACATGGGAAAAAGACGTCATGTAATATGGAATCCGAAAGGATATGAAAACATAAGAATTTGGAAAATAACAATTTGTTTAATCCATGGACCTATATAAGTGGTTGAATCTAATGGAGACCGTAATCAAATGGAAATACATCTAAATCATACTCCCTACTTCTCCGTTATGGGAGAGGGAGTGGTATGCGTGATAAATGTTGGAAACACATACTGCTCCCTCCCTTCCCATGATCCCATTTCATAAGTAGTTTTAAACATAAGGAAAAATATATCATGTCCTATGAAGTTCTGGATGTGAAAATACAAGATGTCAGAAAACAAGAATAAACCGGCAGAAGAAAGCAACGGTATTGTCATCTCCAACCTCCCGAGTCACATGTTTGAACACATATTATCTTTGTGGCCCACGCACGAGGCTCTGAGAACAAGTGTTCTTTCTAAGCATTGGCGCTACCTATTGAATTATTTTTATGCGTTATATGCATCAGTGAGACTGTCATGTACTTCAATGAGGTCTTTTACGACAGGGACGAATGAATATAGATCTTTCATTGAGCAGATCTAAGGGCTGAGATCTATCAATACTAGGAGTAGTATTTGGTGGTAAAAGGGCAAAACTGGCCGAACTGCCGAACAAATCCCGCACGAAGGGGATTCGGAGGAAGATATTTTTTTATCGAAGCAGAAGCATGTGTAGCTGATTCGGCCTCGCGGCGTGGCTTCTAGGGGCCATCGTCTTCATGTATCCCTAGCCCCCCGTTGGTGACCATGAAATTGACTGTCCTCCTCGTCGATGGGCGTGTCCATCGCCTTTCTCCCCACCCTCCGTCCAAGAACCCTCCCTCCCTCCCGACAGCACCTCTCGCTGGCCTTCAGGCAGCGGTGGTCTGACCCCACCAATGCGGAAACGAGCAAGAGGACGAACACCGAGGCTGCGCCCTCCGGTGATGCCATATTGTTCGTTCTCGGGCGGTGTTGACGCGGGAGGTGAGGCAGGTGTTCGGGGGGGGGGGGGGGAGGGGAAGAGACAGAGAGGCAAGGTGGCGACGAGGATGCCGATGATGGCTGGCGCAGTCCACCAGCATGCTGCCGTCTCCTCCAACTCAATTTCCCTACTTCCATGTTAAGGGAGAGGGAGTGGGAATATGGATTTTTGGCTCCCGAGATCCAGTGATCCCTATAGTTCAAGCATCATGAAAATCATGTTTTGAAGTTTCAATACTCCAGTGATCCATTGCAGGTGTGTATAGATTGCAATACTCCAGTGATCCATTGTTAGAAAAAGTAACAGCCTACACTTTTGTCATTCAAATGCTCTGCTAAAGAAATGTATATCTAAATGGGATACATGTAAAGAAATGTAGATCACAAAGAACTCCACATGCTACAACAGCAGTGTCAATACCATTCTACTTCCTCCGATTCATAATAAGTGTCTCATACAAAATCTGAGACACTTATTATGGATCGGAGGGTGTATGCATGAGACACTTATTATGGATCGGATGGTGTATGAGACACTTATTATGGATCGGAGGGAGTAACTATTATAAGAAAAGAAATGCAGATAAGAGAACTCCACAGGCTACAACAGCAATGTCAATACCATTCTAACTAATGAAAATGATGCCAATGTGGGTCATTCCTCTTATCCCCCACCTCTCTTGAGTACTGATGTGTATCCTGTTGAGAAGATGATTGAAATGATAGGTGCTTTACTTGCTGAAGGTGAAAGAGGAGCTGAATCCCTTGATATTCTCATATCATCAGTCGAGTCAGACGTCATAGTTGACATTTTAATAGACACAATGAAGCATCTACCTGAAGTTCCGTTTCCATTAGCTACAAATAAGAACGGCCTGCCACTAAATTTTCAATCTTCCTCTAGTCCCCCAACCGAGAAACAATTGCCAGGCAATTCACACTCTTTGACCTTCATGCCGCCACCAGCACCATCTGTAGATGAAGTAGGCATGGTTTTACTGATCACACTAGCTAGAGATTACCAAGGAACCATGTGTAAAACTGCTTACGTAATGGGATCACGTTTCAAGGGTTGATTCATTGTTTTAGTTCCTAGTTGTCCTTCTTAAGCTGACATCTAATTTGGGAAAAACACACAAAAAGTGAAGGGACAAAGTAGTATGTGTTTCCAACATTTATCACACAGACCACTCCGATCCCTCTCCCTTAACAGGGAAGTAGGGAAATTGAGTTGGAGGAGACGGCAGCGTGCGGAGCACTGTGCCCGCCGTCATCGGCGTCCTCGTTGCTACCTGTCTCTCTATATCTCTAGTACGGATGTGTCTCTTGTTGAGAAGATGATCGAAATGATAGGTGCATTACTTGCTGAAGGCGAAAGAGGAGTTGAATCCCTTGATATTCTCAAATCATCAGTAGAGTCAGACGTCATGGCTGACATTGTAATAGAAGCAATGAAGCATCTACCTGAAGTTCCGTTAGATTATCTAGAAATAAGAATGGCCTACAACCAAATTTTCCTTCCTCTGGCCGCCCAACCGAGAAAAAATTACCAGGCAATTCACACTCTTTGACCTTCATGCCACCACCAGCACCATCCGTAGATGAAGTAGGCATTTCAACACCTGATGCCCTTCTTACTAGTTTTACTGATCAAACTAGCTAGAGATTACCAAGAAACCATGTGTAAAACTTCTTACGTAATGGGATCACGTTTCAAGGGTTGATTCATTGTTTTAATTCCTAGTTGTCCTTCTTAAGCTGACATCTAATTTGGGAAACACACACAAAAAAGTGAAGGGACGGAGTAGTATGTGTTTTCAACATTTATCAGACATACCACTCCGATCCCTCTCCCTTAACAGGGAAGTAGGGAAATTGAGTTGGAGGAGACGACGGCGTGCTGGAGGACTGTGCCCGCCGTCATTGGCATCCTCATCGCCACCTGTCTCTCTATCTCTCTAGTACTGATGTGTCTCCTGTTGAGAAGATGATCGAAATGATAGGTGCTTTACTTGCTGAAGGCGAAAGAGGAGTTGAATCCCTTGATATTCTCAAATCATCAGTAGAGTCAGACGTCATGGCTGACATTGTAATAGAAACAATGAAGCATCTACCTGAAGTTCCGTTTCCATTATCTACAAATAAGAATGGCCTACGACCAAATTTTCAATCTTCCACCAGCCACCCAAACGAGAAAAAATTACCAGGCAATTCACACTCTTTGACCTTCATGCCACCACTAGCGCCGTCTACGGATGAAGTAGGCATTTCAACACCTGATGCACTTCTTAGTGGTTTTACTTATCAAACTAGCTAGAGATTACCAAGGAACCATGTGTAAAACTGCTTAGGAAATGGGATCACGTTTCAAGGGTTGATTCATTGTTTTAATTCCTAGTCGTCCTTCTTAACCTGACATCTAATTTGGGAAAAACACAAAAGAAAGTGAAGGGACGGAGTAGTATGTGTTTCCAACATTTATCACACATACCACTCCGATCCCTCTCCCTTAACAGGGAAGTAGGGAAATTGAGTTGGAGGAGACGGCGGCGTGCTGGTGGACTACGCCCGCCGTCAGCGGCATCCTCGTCGCCACCTGTCTCTCTATCTCTTGAGTACTGATGTGTCTCCTGTTGAGAAGATGATCGAAATGATAGGTGCTTTAGTTGCTGAAGGCGAAAGAGGAGCTGAATCCCTTAATATTCTCATATCGTCAGTAGAGTCAGTCGTCATGGCTGACATTGTAATAGAAACAATGAAGCATTTACTTGAAGTACCATTTCCATTAGCTCCAAATAAGAATGGCCTACAACCAAATTTTCAACCGAGAAAAAATTACCAAGCAATTCACACTCTTTGACCTTCATGCCACCACTAGTACCGTGTGCAGATGAAGTAGGCATTTCAACACCTGATGCACTTCTTAGTGGTTTTACTGATGAAAGTAGCTAGAGATTACCAAGGAACCATGTGTAAAACTTCTTAGGAAATGGGATCACGTTTCAAGGGTTGATTCATTGTTTTAATTCCTAGTCGTCCTTCTTAAACTGACATCTAATTTGGGAAAAACACACAAAAAAGTGAAGGACGGAGTCGTATGTGTTTCCAACATTTATCACACATACGACTCCGATCTCTCTCCCTTAACAGGGAAGTAGGGAAATTGAGTTGGAGGAAAACGGCGGCGTGCTGGTGGACTGCGTCCACCGTCATCGGCATCCTCGTCGCCACCTGTCTCTCTATCTCTTGACTACTGATGTGTCTCCTGTTGAGAAGATGATCGAAATGATAGGTGCTTTACTTGCTGAAGGCGAAAGAGGAGCTGAATCTCTTGATATTCTCAAATCATCAGTAGAGTCAGACATCATGGCTGACATTGTAATAGAAACAATGAAGCATCTACCTGAAGTACCGTTTCCATTAGCTGCAAATAAGATTGGCCTACAGCCAAATTTTCAATCTTCCTCCAGTCGCCCAACCAAGAAAAAATTACCAAGCAATTCACTCTTTGACCTTCATGCCACCACTAGTACCGTGTGCAGATGAAGTAGGCATTTCAACACCTGATGCACTTCTTAGTGGTTTTACTGATGAAAGTAGCTAGAGATTACCAAGGAACCATGTGTAAAACTTCTTAGGAAATGGGATCACGTTTCAAGGGTTGATTCATTGTTTTAATTCCTAGTCGTCCTTCTTAAACTGACATCTAATTTGGGAAAAACACACAAAAAAGTGAAGGACGGAGTCGTATGTGTTTCCAACATTTATCACACATACGACTCCGATCTCTCTCCCTTAACAGGGAAGTAGGGAAATTGAGTTGGAGGAAACGGCGGCGTGCTGGTGGACTGCGCCCGCCGTCATCGGCATCCTCGTCGCCACCTGTCTCTCTATCTCTTGAGTACTGATATGTCTCCTATTGAGAAGATGATTGAAATGATAGGTGCTTTACTTGCTGAAGGCGAAAGGGAGTGGGATCACGTTTCAAGGCTTGATTCCTTGTTTTAATTCCTAGTTGTCCTTCCTAAACTAACATCTAATATGGGAAAAGACACACAATAAAAGTGTAAAAATTCTTACGAAATGGGATCATGGGAAGGGAGTGAGTAGTTTGTGTTTCCAACATTTATCAAACATACCACTCCCTCCGGAAACCCCATTTGGCTCCTGAGATCCAGTGCTCCCTATATTTCAAACGTCATGAAAAAACATGTTTTGAAGTTTCAAAAAAATCTGATTTTTTTTGCAGTTTTAGTATAGATGTTTACTACATATTTGTACATTTTTGTGTAAAGATTCATTTGATTTGTGGTTTGTGTAAAATTACCAAATCTGGGGATGTATAATAGTGCTATTGAGGTATCCATTTCCTCGCCAGATTAGGGTTAGGATCGGATGCCACTACTAACTCCTTACTCACTCCTCGGGTCGCGACTAGAGACAGAGAACAGAGAGAGAAAGAGAGACAGAGAGACGGCGGCGCCATGGAAGAGCTATCCCGCGCGCTGCCTATGCAGATCCAACCCTGCCGCCGGTGCAGGTCATGATATTATTTTTAGATGCTGGCAACCATTATTTTTGCTGCTCTGGGTTTTGTAGTAACCATGACAGCAAGATTTCGAACATGACACGATTTAGTCCAGTTGAAAGAACTTGCACCAATTGATGGACCATGCGGAACATTTGCAAAACCAGGAGTAGGACAAAGCTTGGCCTGCTAGGATGATAGGTTCTCAGGAAGCAATGGGACACTAGCCATGAATGCAGAAACAAATTAAGAAAACGGAGATTTGTTGCTTTACTTAAGATTCCTAGGGAAATGAACATCAACAGATTACACTCTTTTTCGTTCTTTCTTTTTATGTATCAGTCATTTTCCACAGAAAGATGTAGAGAAAGTAACACTAGCAATTGCATAGGCACAAGAAATTCTAACAGGCTGGATAGTTATGTAATTCGGCAAATAATTTATGATAGAACCAAAAGACAGCAGAAAATAGCAAACATATGTCACATAAGAGCAACATATCATATAACGCTATTTAGAAATGAGTTGAAATTCACTCAATAGAGATAGAAATGATTCAGAATGCAATGGTTTTAGATTGAGATAGGTAGCTAGCATCTTATAAAATAAATTTGCTAAATAGCAAACACATATTTTTTTTAAGCAAGTCATAGCCATTCATCTCTGCCATACAGTAGTCACTAACATCGCGTCGTATGCGCGGAGCGTAGGGCTTTGTGGGTATTTTTTCTGTGGAGAAAAGACTAGAGAGCTACGTGAGGAGGAAGGAGCAAAAGGGGTCCTCCGGGTGCTGCCAGGATGCGGAAGCGGGGGCGGAGGAAAGGAGGAGGGATGTATTTATAGGCTGAGCGGGTGATAATGACGGTCGCGGCACATATCCTGATTTGGCGTAACAATCATATTAATGTCATTTTGGAAAAAGCGGCTGGTGCGTGGGCGGAGGGAAATTATTGGGTGGGACAGGGAGGGGAAATTTCGGGCGGGTCGCGGGGATGAGGGTTAGGATCGGAGGCCACTCCTCACTCCTCCTCGGGTCGCAACTGGAGACAGAGAACAAAGAAAGAGAGAGAAAGAGGCGGCGGCGCCATTGAAGAGCTATCCCGCACGCCGCCTGTGCAGATCCAACCCCGCCGCCGGTGCAGGTCATGATATTATTTTTAGATGTTGGCAACCATTATTTTTACTGCTGTGGGTTTTTTAGTGAACAGGACAGCAATATTTAGAACATGACGTGATTTAGTCCAGTTGAAAGAACTTGCACCAATTGATGGACAACGCGAAACATTTGGAAAACCAGGAGTAGGACCAAGCTTGGCCTGCTTGGATGCATACATGAAAAACATGGGGAAACGATGTCTTGTACTATAGAAGTTCTTGTGTACCCGCTAACACACCCTAATCAATGTTTGTGATAACCAATTCACTTACCTATAATGTGTAGAATGCATCGTGTGTGGACACATGGAGTAATTTCAAAGGTATATTTCATTTGATATCTTACTATTTCATTAAATGGATGGCTGGTTGTTCTTTACTAACTATTTAATTTGTTTAATCTATGAACCTATAGAAGTGTTTGAATCTAATGGAGGCCATAATCAAATGGAAATCCGACCTATTTTGGCAGTTCATAATCTTCTGCTTTCCCACGACGCCTTTAGATCACGACCCATATTTTTAGCAGGAGAGTTGACATCCCATGAGTATCATTAGTTCCCTTCGCCTCGTGGGGCGTGAACCTGAGCCACATTCATTTCCACTCCAAAAGCTCCTACTGGACGGTGCTCAGTAGACAAACCAACGTCATTCTTCCTCTTCTAAGGAACACAAAGTCTTTCTCCAGAATATGACAGCTTTCCATCCTTGTCAAGAGTACCGGGAGTTGGACATACCAGCAACGAGTGACCCAACAGGCCGCAGGAGATACAAGAGCGAGGGGAGAAAAAAAATAAGCAGCAATGCAGGAGGAAGGAGGATGTGAGCCCGGCTAGGTTATAAGGTGTTTTTTCTTCGCATATTTTGCCAACTACTCACCGCAGGAATTCTCCGGGCCGAGGCTGACTATGCCACTCCGGAACGAGTTTTGGACCAACGGTGCACAATTTATAGTACTTATTAAAAACATGCCTTTTTCGTCTCTCAACTTATTTTCGGTTCGAACTTTGTCGCTCAACTTACAATACCGGGCTAATCTCGTCTTTCGATTGGGTTAGAGTGGTCAAACGGTTTTGACCATGCGTGACAGACTACATACTGGTTTGATTGCCACGTATGCAGCACCATTCTAAACCGGTCCGAGGACAAAATTTGCCTGGTATTGTAAATTGAGGGACTAAGTTCGCATTGAAAATAAATTGAGGAACAAATTTGACACGTGCCCAATAACAAAGGGACGAAAATAAAACTTATATCTTAAGAAATAGGACTAATTTACAACTCGCGAATAATATGAGGACCGCGGTGCATTTGCCCCTAGTGGGCATGTGCTCTGTTTCTCGCAACCTATCGCTCTAGTAGCTCCTCTACTGCACATGCCGCGCTCTTCTCCCTCCCCCTCCCCTTCCTCCCGGCCCCCGGGCAGATGAGACTTTGCGCGTTACGCTGAGAAGATTTCATCTTTGGGGATCCAGGAACGGTATTTTCCTGGTCTTTATCTTTCTGGGACTACTTTTGGGGGGTTTCTTCTTTCCTGATCTGGACGGAGCATATCGGGTTGCAGGTGGGGGAGCGCCTCGCGCTCGCCAGGGAGGGCAACGAAGGCTCCCTAAACTTATATATGATTAACTAATGTCTAGTTCTCTGTTCGAAGGATCCCTAAACTTGAGTAACAAAAATAGAAAGAAACATGAGATTTGAGTATCCCAGTGATAAAAACAGTGAGATGCATCTGTGATTCATGAGATATGAGTAACAAATGACAAAAACAGTAGGAAACGGTGTGTTTTGGAAAAAGCGGCTGGTGCGTGGGTGGAGGGAAATTTTAGAGTGGGGCAGGGAGGGGAAATTTCGGGCGGGTCGCGGGGATTAGGGTTAGGATCGGAGGCCACTCCTAACTCCTCACTCCTCACTCCTCCTCGGGTCGCGACTGGAGACAGAGAACAGAGAAAGAGAGAGAAAGAGGTGGCAGCGCCATTGAAGAGCTATCCCGCACGCCGCCTGTGCAGATCCAACCCCGCCGCCGGTGCAGGTCATGATATTATTTTTAGATGCTGGCAACCATTATTTTTACTGCTGTGGGTTTTGTAGTGAACAGGACAGCAAGATTTAGAACATGACATGATATAGTCCAGTTGAAAGAACTTGCACCAATTGATGGACAACGCGGAACATTTGCAAAACAAGGAGTAGGACCAAGCTTGGCCTGCTTGGATGATAGGTTCTCAGGAAGCAATGGGACAATAGCGATGAATGCAGAAACAAATTAAGAAAACGGAGATTTGTTGCTTTACTTAAGATTCCTAGGGAAATGAACATCAACAGACTACACTCTTTTTCGTTCTTTCTTTTTATGTATCAGTCATTTTCCACGGAAAGATGTAGAGAAAGTAACACTAGCAATTGCATAGGCACAAGAAATTCTAACAGGCTAGATAGTTATGTAATTCGGCAAATAATTTATGATAGAACCAAAAGACAGCAGAAAATAGCAAACATATGTCACAGAAGAGCAACATATCATATAATGCTATTTAGAAATGAGTTGAAATTCACTCAATAGAGATAGAAATGATTCAGAATGAATGGTTTTAGATTGAGATAGGTAGCTAGCATCTTATAAAATAAATTTGCTAAATAGCAAACACACATTTTTTTTAAGCAAGTCATAGCCATTCATCTCTGCCATACAGTAGTCACTAACATCGCGTCGTACGCATGGAGCGTAGGGCTTTGTGGTTTTTTTTTTCTGTGGAGAAAAGACTAGATAGCTATGTGAGGAGGAAGGAGCAAAAGGGGTCCTCCGGGCGCTGCCGGGATGCGGAAGCGGGGCGGAGGAAAGGAGGAGGGATGTATTTATAGGCCAAGCGGGTGATAGTGACGGTCGCGGGCACATATCCTGATCTGGTGTAACAATCATATTAACGTCATTTTGCTGAAACAACATGAAAAAACATATGCATGCATAATACATAAGTCTAGTAAAATAAATAGGTCATACAATGATGCAAACTTCTAAATTACCCAGTCCACGAACTCCAGAGCTTCCTTCACATCCTCAATGAAAACGTTTCATCTCTTTTTCCCTGCCCCGAACCAAAAACAGAAGACCCAACCAGTATCTTGCGCATCGAGCAGAGGCTGATCGAGAAGTCTTGCCGGCGCTCCTCACCGGCAGTGCCGCGGTGCTCCAACTCCGGCGTCGCTCATCCCCAGCCTGCACTGCACCAATTCTCAGGATGCCTATAGATGGTGAAAATAAATAAATGTAAGTCCCACTTTTTCTTGATAAACCTTTAGACCACCATAACAAATGTAGGTCACACTTTTTTCCCGGGGAACCTGGAGACCACAACTATAATGAAACATTCTTAGATGAAAAACATGGTAAAACAATGTCATATACTATAGAATCCTAAAGGATTTGAAAACATAAGAATTTGAAAAATAGTAATTAACTGGTAGCAGAAAGCAGTGGTGCATGTTGGCATCTTGGACCTCCCGATGACATCCCTGAGCACATATTATCCTTCTTGTCCTCATATCAGCTACCTCACTTTTCCACCTTCCCCACCATGGAAGCTAACACAGTGCATGCCCCTTCCACGTTCATCAACTCAAAACCAGGCCAAGTTTCATAATCCGCACCCAAATGTTGAACTCCTATATCAAAGACCACATCTGAGGATATCCGAGGGTCAAATAATTTTAGGAGAATTGCATGCTTACCCAGTCTCGAAGGGCCTCCCTTCATCACACGTACTCGATCAGCCTTCAACTCAAATTCGTATGAAGAGATTCGGAACCAAAGATCTCAAGATCAGACCTTTAGGGTTTCCGTAAGGGTGGACACGAGGCTGGTTCGGTCTGACCTGGCCGCCGGTGAGCCAAGCCAGGGCCTGAAGTGCAGGCGAGCTATTTGCCGGCTCGGTTCGGGCAGCAAAAAGCAGACTGCTTTCGGTAGTACAATTCTCAAAGTAGATCCGGAAGTACTTTTGGTTGCTTTTCCTTGCCAACACATCAAGTTATTTACCCACCTTGCCATCCTAAATTAAAACGTTTCATCTCTTTTTCCCTGCCCGAGCCAAAAAAGAGAAGACCCGCCGTTATCTTCTGCATCGAGCAGAGGCTGACCGGGAACCCTAGCCAACATAGCGAGGTAGTTTAGCTAGCTATGTTGGTGTCATTCATTATCATGTGAAACATATATATTTTGTGTAACAATATTTAGAACATCACTCTTTATTTGTTATGTAAACATAGGCATCGTTAGAAACATGACATTTCTCTTCACCGTCACAATCAAAGAAAAGATCATCGACGATCAATTCGCATATAGACAGTCATTTAGGTCATTACAAAATCAAAAGCAATTGCTCCAACCAAACACGTTTCTTGCTTTTCCTTAGCAGAGAACCAAACGCACCCTTAGTCTCACTATCTTGTGGGAAGCTGATTTTTCTATTTAAAGAATTAGGATCAAGCCTTCCAAGCACTCAACGATGGTTGCTTAATTGAAATATCATACTATTTATTTCTCAAGTTTTCCTGCAATGGAGGACTTGGAAATGATTGTTTTCGACATTAATGTGAAGGCTATCATGTCTAAATTCCACTAACGCCTCATGCTATTAAACAATAGATCATTGATCATGTTTTACTTATTTTTTGTATCACCAATTCACACATTCATACCCAATGAGTGGTTTGTGCCTTTGTTGATGCTGATTTCTGTGGACTGGTACGTCTGTGTTCTACATAACTAACTTGTTTAATAGCTCAATTTCTACTTCCCCACATTTTGAAAAAGCGAACAAAAGAAGACATGTGTTTCATTTTCGTTTTTATATTAGAATATATGTTTAACTGCCAATTCTCAGGACGCCTTTAGATCGTGACAATAACTATAAGTCTCACTTTTTCTCAATACACCTTTAGACCACAGTAATAAATGTAGGTCACACTTTTTGCCCGAGGAACCCTGAGACCATAACAATAATGAAACATACTTACATACATGAAATACACGGGAAAACAATGTCATGTGTACTACTGAATCCTAAAGGATATGAAAACGTAAGATTTTGGAAAATAATAATTAACTGCAGGTAGCAGAAAGTAGTGGTGTTGGCATCTCCGACCTCCTGATGACATCCCAAAGCACATATTATTCTTCTTGTCCTCATGTGATCGAGCTGTGACAACCTTTGTCCTTACCAAACATTTGTGTTGCCTATGGAAATTTTCCACCCTATGCATCAGTGAGAACGTCAATGACTGCAACAAGTTCTTTAGATCGTGACAATGAATGTAAGTCTCACTTTTTCTCAGTACATACATTTTTAGACCACAATTATAAATGTATGTCACACTTTTTCCCGCGGCACCTTTAGACCGCAACAATAATGAAACATATACATGAAAAACACGGGAAAACGATATCGTGTACTACAGAAGTTCTTTTGTGCCCGCTACCACACCCCAATCAAAGTTTGTGACATCCAATTCACTTACCTATAATGTGTATAATGCATCATATGTGGACACATGGATTAATTTCTAAGAATATTTCATTTGATATCTTACTATGTTGTTAAAATGGATGGCAGGTTGTTCTTTACAAACTATTTAATTTGTTTAAACTATGAACCTATAGAAAGTTTTGAATCTAATTAATGGAGGCCATAATCAAATGGAAAATCTCACCTGTTTTTTGGGGGTTCATAATTTTCAACTTCCGCACGGCGCTTTTAGATCATGACCCTTCTTCCTAGCAGGAGAGTTGACATCCCCATGAGTATCAGTATAGTTCCCTTCTTCGCCTCGCGGCGCGTGAACCTGAGCCATGGTCATTCTCCAAAAGCTCCAACTGGACCCAGAGTGCTCAGTAGACGAACCAACATCATTCTTCCTCTTCTATGGAACAAAAATTCTTTCTCTAGAATATGACAGCTTTCCATCTTTGTCAAAGGTACCGGGAGTTGGACATACCAGCAACGAGTAATCCAACAGGGCACAGGAGAAGCAGTACATGGGCAGGTGTTCATACATAAGGTCATCTTGAATAGTCTCCTTTTTCCTCGTCGAGAACACTAAAACAAAATATCATCAATTAATGGAAGTGTTGTACATCAATTGTCACACGAGCCTGAGATAATCTCCCCAAGCTCTACCCTTGTCATCTACCTCCAACTTTTCCACGTACCTTCCACACCATGGAAGCTAACGCAGTGCCCCTTTCCATGTTCATCAACTCAAAACGAAGTTTCATAACCCACACCCAAATATGTGGAGCTCATCAAAGACCACATCCGACGGTCAAAGAATTTTAGGAGAATCCCATGCTTACCTAGTCTCGAAGGGCTTCCCTTCAGCGCACGAACTCGATCTGCCTCCAACTCGAATTCCACTATGAAGAGATTCAGACCCAAAGATCTCATTATCAGACCTTTAGGGTTTCTGTCATGGTGTGGTTACGAGCCAGACTGAGCCCGGTCGGTCCGAGCTGGCCGCCGTCGAGCCGAGCATGGCTCGGCCTGAAGTGCTGGCGAGCCGTTTTTGCTGGCTCAGCTCGGGCAGTAAAAAACAAAAAAGCAAACTGCTTTCGGTAGTACAATTCTTAAAGTAGGTCCGAAGGTACTATTGGTCGCTTTTCCTTGCCAAATTCAAGTTATTTACCCACCTCGTCATCCTAAATGTAAACGTTTCATCTCTTTTTTCTTGCTCCGAGCCAAAAACAGAAGACCCGGACGGTATCTTGCGCTTAGAGCAGAGGCTGACAAGGAACCCTAGCCGACGCTCCCCACCAGCAGTGCTTCAACTGGTATCTTGTATGGGCCTCCCTTGGTACCACACCGGTGGCGGGTAGTTGAACCGCCACTGGTTCCCACCCACCACCAGTGGCTGTCTCGAAACCCGCCACTGGAGGTCTATACCACCGGTGGCGCAGGATTAGTGGCGGGTCGGCCACCCGCCACTAAGGGCGATTTTGACCCGCCACTGGTGACGTTGCAGTCGTGAAGACGCCTTTAGACCATAATAATAAATGTGGGTCCAACTTTTTCCCGGGGAGCATTTAGACCGCAAAAATATTGAAACATACATACATGAAAAAAGAGGTCTTGTACTATCAAATGGTAAACGATATAAAACCATTTTAAATTGGAAAATAATAATTAACTAGTAGACGAAAGCGGTGGTATTGGCATCTCCGGCCTCCTGAATGACATCCCTAGGCACATATTGGCCATCTCATCCTCACGTGTTCGAGCTGTGACAACCAATGTTCTTACTGAGCATTGGTATTACCTATGCAAATGTGTCTCCATCCTGAAATTCTTGCGTTCGAGCTGTGACAACCAACGAGACCATCAAGGACTGCAACAAGTTCTTGCGTTCCTGAAACCGCTCCCCAATGATATCCAATTCACTGACCCATAATGTGTAGAATGCATTGTGTAGACACGTGGATTAATTTCTAAGGTAGATTCCATTTTATATCTTGTTCTATTGTTGGAATGTATAGCAGGTTGATCCTTACGAACTATTTAATTTGTTTAATCTCTGAACCTATAGAAGTTGTTTAATCTAATGGAGCCCATAATCAAATGGAAAATCTCACCTGTTTTGGGGAATCATAATCTTCTAGTTTCCCACGGTCAAGCCTTGATCGGCAGGATAGCAGGGATTGGGGATAGGCTTCCCTTGCGATCCCAACAAGTCCAACTATTTCTAAAAATTAGGATAGAAGTCTCACTTTCAATTCTTAGCTGCCTTTAGATCGCAACAATAAATGTAATAAATGTAAGTCTCATTTCTTCTCAATACAACTTTAGATCACAATAATAAATGTAGGTCACACTTTCTCCGGGGCGCCTCTGGACCGCAACAACAATGAAACATACATACATAAAAAAGGGGGAAAACGATGTCATGTACTATAGAATCATAAAGAATATGAAAACTTAAGAATTTGGAAAATAATAATTAACCGGTAGCAGAAAGCAGTGGTCTGGGCATCGCCGACCTCCCGAATGACATCTCTTTGAGCACATATAACCCCCCTTGTCCTCACGTGATCGAGCTGTGACAAGCTGTGTTCTTACCAAGCATTTGTGTTACTATGGAAATTTGTTCCACCCTATGCCTCAGTGAGACCGTCGTGGAGAGATAATTGCAGAGGGTTTTGGAGGGCGTGTCCCACTCACGAGGAAAAAATTGCCACAATACCACTAGTGAAAACCAAGAGTTCAAAAATAGCACTAAAAAACCTGCACTTGCCAAAACAGCACCGTCGTTAAGGCATTTTTGGCCAAAA
The DNA here is from genome assembly GCF_000005505.3 of Brachypodium distachyon. Lineage (NCBI taxonomy): Eukaryota > Viridiplantae > Streptophyta > Magnoliopsida > Poales > Poaceae > Brachypodium > Brachypodium distachyon. The sequence continues at coordinate 12,249,963 of NC_016134.3, read as the reverse complement.
TAGCACTGTCTTAAATATCAAAGCATTCCCGCTGCTCAATGTAAATGTTAATTGTCAGTTTCTTTGGAATCCCAGAATTGCCCTCGTCTAAACCTAGCCAAACGAGAGAGACAGCCCGAACCCCCATCTCGTCCCCTTCTCTGGCTCCCAACGATCCATCGCGGCGCACACGCTGGCCGCATCGCCGCGCCTCCCTCCCCTTTTAATCCCTCCCGCAAGCCACTCCCTGTCCGTCTCGGGGATTCTCCCTGTCCGTCTCGGGGCGCTATCTGCCACCTCTGCCCGTCGCGGAGACACCCGACGCCGGCGCACTCCGCCGCCTCTACCCCTTAGTGCCTGTTTGGTACGGGAGTTTTTCTGGAGTGGCCCGAGTTCTTTTCCTGGCGCGGCCCGAAAACACGAGAACACAGTTTTGGGCCATTTGGCAGGCCGGTCTCAGTGATGTGAAAACCCTAGAAATATCCCCGAAACAAGTCATGCAGGGCAAAACCCCAGACGCGAGTTCGACTCGCGTTTCGGCTGGTGCCGCGATTCGTTGCCCGCATGCCTCTACGCCGCCGGCGTCGTCTCCGCGCCACCAACACCTGCCTCCTCCCACCTCCGCGTAGCCATCGACCACTTCACCTCCACGCAGAAGTCGATCTTCCCTCACCTTCCCGTGTGCTGCTGTTGACCTCTCTCTCTCTCTCACCCTACTGACCTCGTCTCCATAACCCAATCAAGCAAAGCAGAGGACGCCGCTGCCGTCGACTTCCCTGAGGCAGGCTGGCTTTTTCGCCGGTGAGTTTCCCATGTCCTTTCTCTCCTCCTCAGCAGCTGTCAATTTGGAATCATCGACTGCTTTGTTCTAAGGTTGTGGGTTGCTTCACTGCTTGTGTGTGATTTGATTGGAGATGCCTTATTTCTCCATATGGGTAGATTCATTTATCATCTGTGCATGCCTATGGGTGGATGCTGGATGCATGGAGGATGCTTTTACTAGTGCTGGAAGTAGCTTCCTTTTCTCTGTAATCTCCACTCTTGCCAATTTGAATGTGTTTGGTACTCCATGATGCTTTTAATGGACGAAATGTGTGATTACAGTAGAATTATCATCTGATCTTTATGCCTTTTTTAGTTCTTGCAGATGCAATCATGACTTGGTTACTTTTATGGCATTTTGAAATTCAGAACCTATGTTGTTAAAGATACAGTTATCTTCAGCAGTACCTAGTAGTAGTATATATGTTGTATTTCTAATGAACTATATATTCTGTCATATACGTGGTGACCGAAGAATGTTATATCCTCTTTCAATTTTATTTGACAAGGACCTCCCCCTTGGACCTTTGTTGGGTTGGATGAACCACCACCTTCTTGGGATATTGTTTTGACACCTAAATTTGATATGTAACAGCCTTGGTACTCCTTTTGTTTATTTCCTACATGCCTTGAGTTCACCGTTCTTGTAATTGAGTGCCTAGAGTAAATTTTCTTGTTTTCTTGATTCTTTTCCTTAGTACCTAAATGAATCAAGGGAGACTAGAGCATGTTAGGAAGAGGAAAGCCGAAGAAGATATTGAGATGATGTTTTTAGTTTTTCCATTGTTGTACATGCATCTATATGGAAGGGATAACTCGTGATGAGAAGATGCTACCGTTGGAGGTGTTCAGAATTGCTGACAATAGGGAAATAATGCTTATCAATCTGGTTGCTGATAAGGATGGAACTGCTATTCTGTGGATTAGAAGGCATATAGCTAAGGTAGCATGAGGTAAGCAATGGCATCCTTGCTTTTTTGAAGTGTTTTCCTTGTGTTTTCTGCTGTAATGTAAACTAGAATCGTGTTTTCTGCTGGAGCATATTTTCTCACATATGTTGTAATCATAATTTTTTGCTTGTTTATTTCTTAATTGCCACAATGACTTTCAGTCAAAATTGCCACAATGATCATCAACCTGTAGCTTTCCTTCTTAGGGTAAGATGCACAATAGGATGACACACAGAACTTTTTGTTCTGCTGCTTATAGCACTTCGTGGAATTCTGGGCTTAAATTTCTTGTGAAAACTAACAAGTGTCATGGTTGCAATTATCTATAATTGTCAAAGGTCTCTAGTATACGTACACTAGTTCATTGTTAGAGCAGCATGTGCTCTATTTTTGTCATTGATAGTGTTTGGTTCTATGTCACTAGCAAGCAGCATGTGCTCTATTTGTCTAATACCTTTTGTTTGACAATGAAACCATCATAACATGCATGCTTTCTCAGATCCTATATTATTCCAATTTCCAGTATTCTTCTAAATATAAATTGTCCATAACCATCATCATAACCTTGCACCATATTACCAGGCTACTAGCTTCTACTATTACTCCTGCTGCTATATATGGACGAGCACAGAATTAAACTTTACTAATGCTTACCTATTCTTGATATTGACAATCTTATGGTCCTATACAACTTTGCAAGGCTTAACTCCAAGGGCGGCAAGGTATGGCAGAAGAGGAAGATTGGGACAAATCTATTGCTCGTTGATTTTTGTAATTTGGTACCGTTGCATGGAAGTACCTGAAGAAGCACAATTTGGTACCGTTGATTTTTGTAATTTGTTTTAGTCCCCTTGTGCCAAATGCAACTAGTGTTTTAACCAAACAAGTGTTTTCCACCAAAACCAGTGTTTTCAGAAAAAACAAGTGTTTTGGGTGAAACAAGTGTTTTCACCCAAACCACTAGTGTTTAAAACACAAAACCCAAAAAATACTCCCGTGCCAAACAAGGCCTTAGTGGGACGCTCTACACCGCCCCTGCCCCACTCGTGCGACGCTTGCTGCCTAGGAGCCCTCTCCTCTTCTGCTCTGTCACTCTCCTGCATGCTTGGGTAACTGCAAGATGACTTCGACACCAAGCGCAACACTGGCACAGCGCTTCCCTTCCCATGTATGCTCTGTTCGGATTGGTTTTTTAATAGGAGAATTTTGTAGCGACGTGCAGTGCAGCACTATGTTTGTATGTTGAACTACTAGTGTGATGCTTTTGGGGATCATTAGACTATGAAATTATGTAATAATTGTTGCCTTAAAATGTTTCTGAAATGCTGTTGAAATTATGCTAAAATTCTATGAAAATGCTGCTGAATCTGCTATAGAAATGTTGCTGTGAATCTGTTGTAGAAATGCTGCCAAAACTGCTGTATAAATGTTGTTGTGGGTCTGCTGCTGTGTATCTGCCGCTTATTTTTTAAATGTTGCTGAAATCTTGTCTAAAAGCTGCTGAAATGAGTGGAAATGAGAGACTTATGGTGTGTGAAGAGGTAAGGGTATATGCCTTTTTGTATGGCTGTTAGTCTAAGTTAGTGCATAATGGTATTTTGGCATCAAAAACCAAAACTGTAGTGGTATTTTGGCACGTTTGATTTTCTCAGTGCTATTCTGGAGCTGTCGGTTTTGACTAGTGGTATTTTGCATATTCTCTCGTTCACTATCGAGGGTCACACTTTTAGCCGGAGATTGTCGAGATGATGCGGCACATGTCGGATCTCGTCCGTGCGGAAATGGTGGCCCACTGGTCGCCATCTAAGGTACCCCCCTTACCCCTCTAGATCTATTTCGTTGATGGGTGTGTACACCGATCCAGGGCAATCCTTGATCGACAGGATAGTGGTGAGTCGGATCTGGCCAAGCTGGCAGTTTCACTGAAGGATGGAAAGTCCAAAGGAGATTCAGAGATAGGAGTGATCATGATCGGGGTTAGTTGGGAAGGCGACGACGAGGTATATTTGGAAAGGAACCCCCAAGATGTGCGATCCCCTAAATTGTAGCTGCGTCTTAGCCATTAATGAAGGGAACTTTTGACGCGGGAAGAGACACTACCAGCAAAATTGAGTACTACCATTCATTAGATCATGATAATAAAAAGCAAATCTATGGTTCCAATTTCAATATAATAATTTACTAGATCAATATTGGGATTTGTAAATCTTTTTCTGTGTTGAAATTTTTGATCTATTCAAGTTAGAACCCATTCCAAATTGTACTCCCTACTCCCCAGTTAAGGGAGAGGGAGTGGTATGTGTGATAAATGTTGGAAACACATACTAATCCCTCCCTTCACATGATCCCATTTAAAAGTAGTTTTAGATTTTTTTTTATTTGTTTTCCCGATATTAGATGTCATTTTAGGAGGGACGACTAGGAATTAACACAAGAAATCAACCCCAGCAGCCGTTTCCTGACTCCTACCCACGTGCCGCCGTCCCTCCTCCCCGAAGCCCAGCCTCGCTCCTACCCACGTGCCGTGGTGGTGGCCCCTTATAATGTCACAAGTAAGTCCCCCTCTGGAGCCTTAGATTGAAACCATTATAAATGCAAGTATATATATGAATACATAAGGAAAAGATATTATGTCCTAAGAAGTCCAGGATGTGAAACTACAGGAGATTAGAAAACAATAAGAAGAAACGGTGTTGTCATCTCTGACCTCCCGAATCACATGTTTGAACACATATTATCTTGCTGGCCCACACGTGAGGCTGTGAGAACAAGTGTTCTTTCTAAGCACTGGTGCTACCAACAGAAATTTGTTTATGCCTTATATGCATCAGTGATACGTACTGTCATGGACTGCAATAAGTTCTTGCACAATTGTTTGATTATAACTGACTGCAACCACACCCCACTCAGTTGACATTGGGAACACAGAAATGCATGACATTGACACATTGATCTTTCATGTTTGCTAAAATGTGCCAAGTTTTTGGAGCTTAATCTCACTATCTCGCGTGAAGATGATTTCTTCTATTTAAGGAAATAAGCTCAAGCCTCCAAGCACTCAAGTAGTGTCGCACCTTGAAAATGTGTAATTGAAATCTCATACTGTTCACTTCTCAAGTTGTCCTGTATTGGAGGACTTATAAACAATTGTTTTCGACATCGATGTGAAGGATATCACGTCTAAATTCCACTAACACCTCATGCTATTGAACAATAGATAATTGATCATATTTACTTAGTTTTTGTATCACCAATTCACACATTGATACCCAAGTTTGTGGATACCGATTTATGGGGACTTGTCTGCGTTTTTCATATCTTACCTGTTTTAAAGTAGCTCAATTCTCTACTTTCCCACATTTTGCAAAAGCGAACAAAAGAAGACATGTGTTTTATTTTCATACTTTTATATTAGAATATAAGTCCCACTTTCAATTCTCATGATGCCTTTACATCGCAACAATAAATGTAAGTCCCACTTTTTCTCAATACATCTTTACACCACAATAATAAATGTATGTCACAGTTTTTTCCCTGGGCACCTTTAGACCGCAACAATAATGAAACATGATACATGAAAAACACGGAAAAACGATGTGATGTACTGTACAAGTTCTTGTGTGCCGGCAACCATACCCCAATCAATGTTTGTGGTATCCAATTCACTTACCTATATTGTACTGTAGAATGCATCATGTGGACCCATGGAGTAATTTTCTAAGGTATATTCCATTTGATATCTTACTATGTTGTTGCTAAAATGGATGGCAGGTTGATCCTTACGAACCATTTAATTTGTTTAATCTATGACTATGAACCTATTGAAGTGGTTGAATCAATTGGAGTCCATAATCAAATGGAAAATCTCACCTGTTTTGGGGATCATGAGAGCATGTCTAGCAGATACCGCAAATCTGGGTCTGAAAAAACGCATATTCGGTAAACTGAATCCGTGTTTTTAGATACCAATTGATCAGGACATAACAGATACCGCATACTTTTTTTTTTTTGAGAGAGAGGAAGATACCGCATACCTGAATCGTATACCCGAATATTCATATCTGGCCCATCTGTGACCCATCTAGTGCAGCCAGTCCACCAGCACGAGCACAAAAGCATCTGTCTCGTGAAATCAGCCATCAATTAACAAGCACCGAATTGAGGGAAGCCTGATTCGCACATCCGCAAGATCCGGCAGAATCAATTAAATCCACGAGTTTGCACAGCCTTGAACAGCGCCTGCAATCCATCCGAATCAATTAGCGGCGTGACCAGGGGGAATCAATTAGCAATCAATCCAAAACAGAATTGATCCACGGCCTTGCACAGCGTCTGCAATCAAATTCACAACCTTGCAATCAAATTCACGACTTTGCCAACGTCGCGACCGGCAGACGTGCGGGACGAGGGAGGTGCAGGGCTGGGCTGGAAGGGCGGCGCTGGAGGTGAGGGACGGCGGCCGAGACCAGAGGAGGGGCCGGTGGCGCCTGCTGCGGCCAGAGGAGGGGGACGACGGGTCGGGGCGGCGGCGGCCGGAGTCGGAGAAGAAGAAGGAGGCGGCGGCCGTCGTCGGTAGGGAATGGAAAGTGCGGGATGAAAGCCAACCGTTTTTTCGGAGAGGTAGGGTACCGGAACATCTTTATTCGGATTTTTCAAAATATGCAATGTTTATTCGGATTTCTTTCCCTCAAAACAACTAGCGGTTAGATCTTCTTCTATCTTAAATGTCCACTTAGCATATTTTTCAGAACAAAGTAATTTGGTCAGATCTTCTTCTATCTGTAACTGTCCAGAATGCAATTGTATCTCTCAACATTTAGTGCTGTCATAATCAGTCAAAAAATGATTTTGCTGTCATAAACAATCAAAAAAGAAGACACAAGTATTTTGGCGACAAACGCCCCAGCGCACAAACCCTTTTATTTTCCTCAAACTAAAAATCTCCTAATAACAAACTACGGTTACATCTCACATGCGCACGCAACGAACGCTGCCCGATCCGCTCGCCAGCATCCAACGGATCCCAACGGCCCCTGCATGCAGCTCCTCCACGCTACAAACGCGCCAAGCTGCAGCTCGACTCCAACAGCACGAACTCATGCACCTAGACTAGACCTAAGCACGCACGTACCGGCGGCGCCGACGACCTGGACCTAACCAATCTACACATGCATGGCTTATTCCTAACGGTTTCACTTTTTTTTGCAATTTTTTTTTGTTTTGAGAGAATTATTCTCATTGGTCGGCCCCCCTTTTACAATTTTCCTAATTTTCCTGGCTCCGCCCCTGACTGGCAGACTTCCCGTGCTCTATATGGGCGCCGCGTGGTCAACAATTTCTCAGACCCGAAGGATATAGATCGACACTTTTCGCGAAGATCAATGATTGACCAAGAGAAGAGAATATTCTTCACTGAAAAGAACCATATTCGTAGTACATGTATATGTATGTCCTTGCTGTCTAAAATCCTACATATGGAAAACAAATCAACAAATTACAACACCTCACAGGTTTACACTTTGCACACACAGCGCCCTGCTTCTTCTCCAGCCGAACCCACTGAAGAGTATACATTACAGCTCGCCGCGCCTTCTAGCAGAAGTCCAGCTCAGGTGGCAGTGAAGCCGCTAAGGTTGTTCGAGCTTCAGGGAGACGACCCGGGACTGCCGGTTCCGCTTGGCCACCCTCACGAAGACGACTGACAGGCACGGTGGCGCCCACCACGGCCTGCGAACCTCCTGCTCCCCTTTCAGGCAGGCAACTGTGGGTGGTGGTTAAGCAGGAGTGGGTGCAAATAGTCAGTTAAACATGTTTGGCAGAAGTAAGGATTGCAGCAGAATGATAGCATCGGTCATACTTCTAAGCAATGGAACAGATTAGTAGCTTTCATTGTACTTCTTGTTCCCTTGAGCCAGCCCCATGTAATTTCGTTCCAAAAGGTTCAGTAAAAAGAAAAGGGTACCCACATAATATTCTACATTACCGATTTACTGTTATTATGCTAAATCCATGGAGCCCAAACCACATTGTAAAGATAGGGATGCAGACTGAAGTAGGCAGCAGAAATTCGAACCTTTGATGCGCCTCAGCTCTTTACAGAGCGATATAAAATCTCCCCATTTCATATGGCACCGCCTGATAAACCGCAGAATCTGCTCTGTAGTAAACGTGGAAAGGCTCTCTAAATACTCTCCGTTGACACCGTTTTCTTCAAATGCTTGGCAATAACCACCAAGGTTTATCTCTTCCAACCATAGCCCCACATCCTGCAGAGGGAAGAACAATTACTTTATCGGAGCAGAACAGAGTATTTTTTAACTTGACGCCATTACATTTAGCTCTTTTACTAAGAAATGCTCTGTGCTGGTCTGTTGGCAGAAGAGAAGTAGAATAGCTAGTTTGGTTTAAAAGAACGTATGGCAGTTTGGGAAAAACTCAAATTCGAGGGTGTTCTTTCAGGCAATCTTAGGAATGCTTCTATAAGCTTCTATTGCACATTAACATACAGCATTTCATCATCAAAAAGAATCTGAAAGATACATACAAAGAATCAATTGTTTCCACACTGCCCTACATCAAAAACAAATGGAACATTTCAACTTGTTTCCAGAACATACAGGGTACTAGGATCATTTCCACTTGAAAACATCTATCCTGATTCTGTATCACCACCACAACCATTGCACCCAAGCAATTAGCAGGACGGAATCTTGATGTAAAGACAGAGAGCTGAATGAAATAGCTAAAATGACATCATAGCCACACCTATCCACAATAAGAGGGGAGAAAGCAGCATATGCCAGACTCGGAATATCCCCCTTACACCATGAATACATTTTTTGAAGGGATTCATGCCTACTAAATAGTAAGAGGGGTCTTGCTCATAACCAGTGCGAGTCTTACAGAACAAGATCTTATGAAGACAACACAAAAGTTTTTAGAATGCTTAAGCTCTCTATCTGAGACAACTCTTTATGTCTGGGACATTTCATATTAACCTCATAGTCGTCTCTTCCAACTATGCTTTCTCAGTGCAAAAAAATGCCTTTACAAGTAAACTTGCTTTAGTAATGTTGGCTAAATTGTCTCAGTCAGGCAGCATAAAAGTCTTTGTTAAAGCTGGGACAGGTACAAATTGTGTACCTAGCTAAAATCCTATGGCATTGTAGTAGAATCATCCAAGACCAGTTTATTTGTCAGTCAGGCTATGTAGGCCATTTGTTCAATGACAAGCTTGCTCACCCAAAAGAGCAGAGCAGACAACGTGGTTTGCAGCTTTGTTCATTCATACAATAGTGTTCAGTGTATATGGCTCATGTCTTCAGGAAGTGCCGTGGACAAGAAAATAAGTTTTTAACGGAGAAACACATTTGTTCCAAAATCAAATAAAATACCAACATCGCTTGCCCAACCAAAGAGCTCGTATTGTCAGGCTCGATTTAGCTAGGAAGGGTCAAATTGCCAGATATCCATGGACAAAATGGCTGAAGTTGATCCAGCACATGGACTTCAGCAGATCTTCTTGCCCTTCCTCCCTCCATTTATGGTGGTGCTAATATTGTCAGACAACAAGGATACATGATGTTATGTTTAAAGGCACTGTCTTTTTAGTTTGAACGAATGCACAAGTGCTGCTTAGTTTGTGCAATGTATAAGCAGACAACCTGCACTAACACATTTAAAGGTGACCAAAGGATTATAATATACTGTCGCACAAGTAAAGTTCTCTGCCAACATGCCAGTTTAGACTCTTAGGTAGGATGTTTCCCGGATTGTCTTATCTTTTTCCTACTAGTGACACAAATGTGGCAACACAGCAGCAAAAGCAAACTATGATCTTTCTTATAAAAATGTGCTACCTGCAATGAAGCAAAGATAAAGAGTAGGGTAGTTGTACTCCAAGTACAGGAGATATGATTATCCCAATCCCTTAGCTCAAGTGTTGCTATCATGGAAATGGATGGACCCAAATTCTATGCTAGAAAGAGAAAAAGATGGGCCATGAATCTGTTAAAGCAGCTGGTCAAAGAATTTTGTAGAGCAAAGGAAAGGCTCGAAACTGAGGTAAAGTAAAGTAGCATTCCAGTTCCACGATCAACTACTTATCTTTAACAACTGATATGATGGATTCCCCAATCAGCCGATCAAAGTCCAAACTTAAACCTATGTTGTTGCCAACACTCTTAAAAAGACATACAAAGTCGCCAAAACAGTATTAAATCAGCAGCACAGAGAACTAGAACAAATACTGTAATAAACACACAGTAATCCCCATGAAGAAATCAAACAAGCCGTTCATAGCATCCAAACAAGGAGAACAAATCCTCGAACTGAAAATACACAACGAAAGAAGGAAAAGGACACTTGATTTCGCCCATAAGCACATGTAATCAGCAGGGAAAAAAATTCAATCTCTGAAACCAAATACTGGAAATTAGCGGCGGTACCTCGACGGTCCAGATGAAGAAATCCAGCGGCTCCGGCTGCCGCGCCCGTCTCATCTCCGCCTCCCTCCCCGACGAGGGCGAGGCGCTCCCCACCTGCAACCCGATACACTCCGTCCAGATCAAGAAAGAAGTCCCGGAAAGATAAAGACCAGGAAAATAAAGTTCCTGGATCCCCAAAGATGAAATCTTCTCAGCGTAGCGCGCAAGGTCTCATCTGCCCGGGGGCCGGGAGGAAGCGGAGGGGGAGTGGGAGGGAGAAGAGCGCGGCGTGTGGCAGTGGAGGGGAAGCTGCGAGAGCGATAGGTCGCGAGCAGCAGAGACGCAGAGCACATGCCCCGTTGCCCACTGGGCGCAAATGCACCGCGGTCCTCATATTATTCGCAAGCCGTAAGCTAGTCCTATTAAGTTAGTCATATTATTCGCAAGCTGTAAGCTGGGAACAAGTGTTTTCTTGTCCCTTAATTATTGGGCACGTGGCAAATTTGTTCCTCAATTTATTTTCGAGAACTTAATCCCTCAATTTACAATACCGGGCTAAATTTGTCCTTGGACTGATTGATGGTGCTGCATAGGTGACAATTAAACCACTATGTAATATTTCACGTTGGTCAAAACCATTTGACCACTCCAACCTGATCGAAAGACTGAGATTAGCCCGGTATTACAAGTTGAGTGACAAAGTTCACACTGAAAATAAGTTGAGAGACGAAGCTATAAATTGTGCACCGATGATCCAAAACTCGTTCCGGAGTGGCATAGTCGGCCTTTGCCCGGAGAATTTCTGTGGTGAGTGGTTGGCAAAATATGTAAAGAAAAATCACCTTATAACTTAGCCGGGCTCACATCCTCCTTCTTCCTCCTGCGTTGCTGCTTATTTATTTTTCTCCCCTTGCTCGTGTTTCTCCACCGCTCCGCCATGTCTTATGCGAACCCTTCAACACAGAAATGTTGTTCAAGAAAGAGAGCAAGATAAAAAAAAATCCGCGAACTTTCACACAGGTGTTGGTGCCACTATAAACTGATGCCAATTATGGTAGCATCCTTACGGCCAAAATGTGCAGTCCATCTCCAATTTTCTTCCCATGAAGCAGCCAACTTTTCTTGGATCATAGCCTAGGTGTCCAATAAATCTCAAATCCAAAGCGGCGACCCAGTTTCTACTTCACGATGATCGAAATGGTCAACTTGACCATCTAGATATGACTTATTCATGTCATGGATGCAAAACAAACCTCTATTATTAATCTCTAATAAGAACAGTCTAGCTCGACTTGCCGACACCACAGTCGTGCCACCACGGATCGCCTGCCAGTCGCCACCGCACAGAACGATTGGGGAAATTTCAGAGGTAGCGCGAATGAGATTCTCTTACGCGCAAGGGTTCTTTTGCATAATGGGATGACGCGTAGTTCACAAAATTGGGGCCAACTGACGACGTGTCCGTGGTTAGCATGCCATGGAGACGGGTTGGTGCCTCCAGAACAAGTTTAGCACAATAGCGCACAACTGCATTAACTTAATTAGGGATCCAAACATGCAGTTTAGGACCACCAGACATGGGAATGGGGTTTCCTTGAGCTCTGACATGAAGCACCCAGAAGACGTTACCGGTTATATGATTTTTTTTATAACTGCGCAGCCCCCAAAAAGTTGAATAATCCACATGGTCCTCACCAAACCGGCAAACCCCACTGAAGACACAATTAAGCATACAACACAAACATGGCAGGGGATAATCACGAAGACACGGGAGTACCCGGGCACAAAACAGATTCACCGCCACCAAATTCGAGCATTGCCATTATCATTGGATCATGGTAATAAAAAGCAAACCTAGCTAGGATTTCAGATGATTGGGATGCGAACATCTTTGTGTGTTGAAATTTTTGATCCATTCAAGTTAGAACCCATTCTAGATCGTACTCCTTCCCATTTGCAAGTGCTGGAAACACAAACTTATAAAAGGGTGAGGGAGTAGTATGTATGTGATAAATGTTGGAAACACTTACTGCTCTCTCGCTCCTATTTCATAAGTTTTTATTTTTTTTATCCGTTTTTCCCAAATTAGATGTCATTTTAGGAAGGACGGCTTGAATTAACACAAGGATCCCACCAACGTTTGACGAGGAGGCGGGAATGAGGGCTCACGTACCAAGACCTGCGCCCCCGCCGCCTCAGGAGGAACTCATGGGTGGCTAGGCAAATCCCTATCTCAAGCTTTTATAGATGAGGAGGGGAATAGAAAAGAAAAGGTGAGGAGGGGAATATAGAAGAACATAATTGCTTCGAGCTGGAATCAAACCGAGGTCTACGGTCGATGAGGCAAGGAATCCCGAATGCCTACGATGTCGAGCTATTTTGGGCCAGATCCCTTATTTCCTTGTGGACCAGGTACTCAATACTGAGCCTGAATACCATGGGTCAATATCTAGACCAGCCAAACACTGGCCTTGAATCTTGGCATTTGGAACTTACACTATGCCAATGTCTAAAAGCAACTCTACCAGTTACCGAAAACATCAATCCGGAAAATTGCGCATTCGGTAGACTGAATCTGTGTTTTTAGGTATTAATTTGGCCCTAACAAAATAGATACCGCATACCTGAACCGTATAACCTAATACTCACATTTGGCACCAGCACCCTCCGGTCCCCTTCTCCTATTGAGTAGAATCAATTCGCTCGTCACCGGCAGGCGTGCCACAGCTCGTTGAAGAGCGGATCCCCTGCAACGAAAAGCCAACAAAAATGTGAGGCACGAGAAGAAGACGAGGCGGAAGAGAGAGGCCCTTGCCCCATGTACTTACTACCCTGCTTGCAAGTTTGTTCATTCTTCTCAATGCATTGTTTGTTTGTTATTTTGGTATTCTTTTCTAAATGGAAGTTTTTTGTTGAGTCGATCCACAATAACTAGAATAATCAACTCACTGATCAATCAGTAGCCATCTCATGTTCCTATGTACGGTGTTTAATTTGGTCTTGCTCGCGTCCATGGATATGGTGTTGCCCTGCCTGCTCCTGATATATCAAACAGAGCCTCACTTGGAGTGCAGAAGTGCGGACCTATCGGCTTATTATAGGGAGACGATGAATGTAGTGTTAATCTGAATTGATTCCATTATGACATGATACTTTGCACAATTCGTGTTGAAGAGAAAGATGAAGCGTATTGTGGTGTTATGGAAACGCATGTTCATCAACTGATTTACTCTACATAGTACAAAGCACCCTCTCTAGCATGATTTGGAAATATGTATAATGTGTGGCTCACCCTCTGTCCTCGGCCCTTTATCCGCTCGCTCGTCCTCACCCTAACCGTTGCAGGTTTGTTGAGTAGATGTGGTTTTCCATCTCTAGTTCTTACGAGAAAGTATCCTGTGAAAACTGGTTTTAGGTGCAAACATGCAAAACTCAACCTGAGCTGTTGGATCACAGGTGTGTGGCCTAAATAAGCATTCACAATTTTGCATTTCGACCCTTAAGTTTGTTTCGAATCACCCGCATTCCACCCTCCTATCTAGGATATGAGCTGTGTTTTCATTCACACCCTTGAGTTTTGTTAAAATCAACCACCCTTGAGTTTTGTTAAAATCAACCCATAGTCCAGATATCCTATTGAAAAGGATGTAGTTTGGGTTGATTCAAAACGAACGTAAGGGTCTAAATGGGAAGTTGCAAATTCTCATATGTGCCACATGTCTAAATGGGGGTTGTTGGGTCGCGCCGGAGCAGTAGAGAGAGGAGAGGGATGAGAGGGGGGTGGAGGGGCAGGAGCATCCCACCGGCACGGGACGAGGAGGCGGGCATGAGGGCGCACGTTACCTGGACCGGCGCCTCCGCTACCGCAGGAGGAACTCGTACATGGCTAGGCAAATACCTATCTCAAGTTGTATCGGTGAGGAGGGGAATAGAGGAGAAAACGTGAGGAGGGGAATATAGAAGAAAATAATTGCTTCGAGCCCGAGTCAAGCCGAGGTCTACAGTCGATGAGGCCAGGAATCTCGAATGCCCACCAATGTGGAGCTATTTTGCTTCTAATTGGGCCAGATCCCTATTTCCCTTGTGGACCGGCTATACCTAGGCTATTTGAGGAAGAGTAGGGGGAGGAGGGTGGGTTAGGGATTTCGGAGAGAGGGGGGGGGGGGGATCGGGCAAGAGAAGGGTGCCGATTTGGAAAAATTAGGCTCCAAATTAAAAAAATAAGAATGACGCAAGTGAGGGAAGCGGTTTATGCTTAAACCAAAATGGCGAATGTCTAGTCCATGCCTCACGGGCGTGCCATGTCTTCGGGATTAAGGCAAAAATCGACGGTTTGGACCAAAGTGAATATCAAAACCAAGTATATATAATGTGCAATTAAATTTTTGTTGTTGTATGAAACTGAACATACATGCCAAGTTATTGTGTGCGCCATGTCGCTTCTTCTCTACATTACCGTACTAAATGTAAGTCCCACTCAGATAGGGCGCATTTAGATTGCAAAAATTATAAAACACATGTATACAGCACGAAGAACACAATAAAAAGATGCCATCTAATATGGAATCCTACGATAGTAAAGTGGTAGCCAGAAATCAAAAAATTACCACGAAACACGCAAGGAAAATAGCATGATGCAGGTCACAGGTCATGAGAATATACCAATTGAAGATTGATCGCGACGTAAGTGGAGTCGACGTAGAAAATCTCCCAATTGTAATCGTACTGGTCAGCCCGTCTCCTTCTTTAGCAGATCATCCTAGCACGACTATCCACACATACATGATCAAGAACTTGGAGATCGAAGGTGGTGCGAACAACCGTGAATAGCAGCACGTCATGGAAGAGGATCACCTTGCAGATCCAATCTGTAGGGAGGGAAGACACCTTTGGATCACAAAAAAAAATACAAGTCACACTCTCGCGGATCTAGATCGCAACGTTAATGTGAGTCCGACTTTCTGAGTATATGAAAAAAAATGCAAGTCACACTTTCGCGGATCTAGATCGCAACGTTAATGTGAGTCCCACTTTCTGAGTATATGAAACAAATGCAAATCACACTTTCCCGGATCTAGATCGCAACATTAATGTGAGTCCCATTTTCTGAGTATATGAAAAAAAAATGCAAGCCACACTTTCACGGATCTAGATCGCAACGTTAATGTGAGTCCCACCTTCTGAGTATATGAAAAAATGCAAGTCACATTTTCGCGGATCTAGATCGCAACGTTAATGGGAGTCCCACTTTCTAAGTATATGAAAAAAAAAATGCAAGTCAGATCTAGATCGCAACATTAATGTGAGTCCCACTTTCTGAGTATATGAAAAATGCAAGCCACACTTTCGCGGATCTAGATCCCAACATTAATGTGAGTCCCACTTTCTGAATATATGAAAAAAAAATACAAGTCACACTTCCGCGGATCTAGATCGCAACATTAACGTGAGTCCCGCTTTCTGAGTATATGAAAAAGGCAAGTACACTTTCGATGATCTAGATCGCAACATTAATGTGAATCCCACTTTCTGAGTATATGAAGAAAAAAAAATGCAAGTCACACTTTCGTGGCTCTAGATTGCAACTTTAATGTGAGTCCCAATTTCCGAGTATATGAAAAATGCAACTCACACTTTCGCGGATCTAAATCGCAACATTAATGTGAGCCACACTTTCTCAGTATATGAAAAATGCAAATCACACTTTCATGGATCTAGATCGCAACATTAATGTGAGTCCCACTTTCCGAGTATATGAAAAATGCAAGTCACACTTTCGCGGATCTTGATCGCAACATTAATGTGAGTCCCTGTTTCGGAGTATATGAAGAAAAATGTAAGTCACACTTTCGCTGATCTAGATCGCAACATTAATGTGAGTCCCACTTTCTGAGTATATGAAAAATGCAAGTCACACTTTCGCTGATCTAGATCGCAACATTAATGTGAGTCCCACTTTCTGAGTATATGAAAAATGCAAGTCACACTTTCGCTGATCTAGATCGCAACATTAATGTGAGTCCCACTTTCTGAGTATATGAAAAATGCAAGTCACACTTTCGTGGATCTAGATCGCAACATTAATGTGAGTCCCACTTTCTGAGTATATGAAAAAAATGAAAGTCACGCTTTCGGGGATCTAGATCGCAACATTAATTTGAGTCCCACTTTCTGAGTATATGTAAAAAAAATGCAAGAAACATTTTCGCGGATCTAGATCGCAACATTAGTGTGAGTCCACTTTGTATATGAAAAAAAAAATGCAAGTCACACTTTTGCGGATCTAGATCTCAACATTAATGTGAGTCATGTTGAATAATAAGGTATTTTCGATGAATATTCAATCCAGAAAATCATGGCAAAAAAGATGTAACAGATATTATCATGAAAACTAGACAAACTAAATAGCAATTCATAGCGATAAAACCCTTCTAATTCTACAGCATGAATAATGTAACTACTTATCATAATCAATAAGAAAGAGCAGAATACGTATGGTACGATGCCCTTTTCTGAGTTGGTTGTTCCTTTGATAAATTTGTTGAATTCGATGACGAGTCCAGCGGCGTCGATATTCGCTAGCTGGAGAAGCCGTCTTGGCAACCTCCTGGGCAGCTGCCAGCGCTTGAGCTTGCATCTAGGCAGCAGCACCCATCTGTTGTTCGATCTGCTGTTGTTAGAGTTTGAGCAACCTGTTGCTGCCGAGTTTGAGCGGTAGCCTGAGCCGCGGGATCAACGTTTTTGGGGACAATGTTGGCCATTGTTGATGAAGAAGCCGGCGAAACAAGGACGTGATGAAGCGAGAGCGGCGAAACAAGGACGTGATGAAGCGAGAGCAGCGCGTAAGACGCTCCCCAAAAACCTTTTTTTTTAAGAAAAGGCATTTCATTAGCTGGCCAAAAGTGTCAAATTACATGAATCTTTACAGTGATCCCGGACAGGCCCGGGGACTGAACCAACTAAAAACCGATTACTCAATACCCATCCTGGCATACTGGGCAAGATAATGAGCAAGGTCATTCCCCTCCCGATTAATCCAGCTTATATCAGACGCATTGAAGCACTGGAGGGAGAGACTGATTTCCCGTAGCAGGAAGCACATTGGTGATCTATCTGAGGAAGTGAGGATGCAGCCATCAGGCCTGTAGCAAGGATCCGGCAATCCGTTTCCACAAGCAGGTTTACATCTGTATTCTGGCAGAGAGACTTTATACCTTGGAGACAGTCAGCTGCTTTGGCCACACCCGCAGATTGGCAGTCATCCATGCCCCCCCATGCCGAGGCAATAATGCTACCATTGTCGGTCCTAAGCACCGCCCCCCCCACCAGGCTTTGCCAGACTGAGGAATAAAACTGGCATCCGTGTTCAGCTTCAGCCAATTTTCCGCTGGTGGGCGCCAGGAGACCACGGGCCTTGCGGCGGTAGACGGGGCGTTGCTCATGCCCTGCTCAACCGGCAGGGAGGATGAGGCATCCGGGGCAGCTGCAAGTGAATCAGCAGATCTCTCAAAGCAGCAAACGATTGCTTCATCGCCCTTCTTCAAATTTTCCATAGCCAGGCTGTAGCTTCTGATGAACTGAGCCGATTCCTCAATGGTGGCCTTGCCTGAACTGAATAATGCATCGTTCCGAAGGTGCCAAGCTCTCCACCACAAAAACAGAAGTCTTTGGCGAGTAACTGAATCCACCGAATCAAGGATCACCACTGCCCAATCGTCCCCAAGCTTGCGCAGTTGTTGTGGGGAGCTTGATCTGGAGGATCGCGTCGGCCTCATGCGGGTAGAAAATCTGCCTGATGAGCTGCTCATTCCACACGTTCAGGTTAGGGATGATCAAGTCTGAAACTCTCCTAATTATGGTATTTGTTCTTTTCCCTGTGATATGGAGGCCACCTCGCGGGATCCAGTTACGACGTCGGATATCCACAGATTTTCCATCTCCCACACACCAAATATACCCTTTCTTGAGGAGCTCCAGTCCATGGCAGATCCCCTGCCAAACCGGTGAGGAGGACTGACAAAAAGCAGTGTCCAGCAGGTTTCCGAAGGGAAAATATTTAGCTTTGATAACTCTAGCGCACAGACTATCAGGCTTGTCCACCAGCCGCCAAGCTTGCTTCGCCAGCAATGCTTGGTTAAATAGGAACATGTTTGTGAATCCCACTCCACCCTTGGATTTCGGCTGGATCACTTTGTCCCACGAGAGCCGGTGTATCTTCCTTCTGTTCTGTTCATCTCCCCACCAGAAATTCCTAATTAAGTGTTCCAGATCTTCACAAAGGCCTTTTGAGAACTTGAAAACACTCGTAGCATAAAACGGGAGCGATTGGACCACAGACTTGATGAGAACCTCCTTTCCTCCTGCCGACAGATACTTTCCTCCAGCGAAGGTCCGGGTTCCGAAGGCCTGCTCTCCCGGCGAGTTGTGCACGCAGCCAACAGGATGGAGTAGCAGAGGGGGTGAAAAGAGAGATTGGATCGTGGACGCGACGGCTAGGGTTTGTGGCGTGTCTGTTCGGAGGCCGGGGTCGTCTTATTAAATAGGCACGCATGCGGACGTCGGTTCGGTTTAGGAAACCGACCGACATTGATTTAGGAAACCTACCGACATTGATTTGGGAAACCAAAACCGACTCCGCAATTATCGGGATTTGTTATGCGACATATTCCGGCTGCCAAAAAGATAAGCAACGACCCGGACCGACCTACTCGATGTGGGCTTTTGAGATTTTCCAAGAATTTAATTTAGTTTGGGCCTTGGGCCTTGTCCTAAATTCCAACAAGTCCCACTTTCTGAGTATATGAAAAAAAATTGCATGTCACACTTTGCGGATCTAGATTGCAACATTAATGTGAGTCCCACTTTCTGAGTATATGTGAAGAACACAATAGAAAGATGGCCTCTACTGTGGACGTGTTGAGTATATGCAAACAACACAATAAAAAATGACATCTTATAGCGTTTGGTTCTCTGGGTGGCATCAACATGCATTGCATCTAGGATCCTATCCAGAGAACCAGGCAGAGTGGATGAAAGAACCCATACCGTTGGAGTTAATCTTGAGTTTGAGTCTAATTAGGTTAGTTGATTAGTTTCCTAATCGTTTTGCATGCATGTGCAGTGCGTGTCCGTGAGTTTTGGCAAGTGTGGCCGATAGAATTCGTACTGCTTGCATATTGGAATCTGGGTGGGATACGAATTACTTGATCTTGGATGTATATATATACACGCACGTAGGCATCTATCTTGTATCAAGTTGTAACCTGAGTTGTGGGATTGAGATAAGAAAAAAAAAAAGGGCAGCATATGCGCCCTTGACAGTAATCCGGTGATTATCGCGTGCATGTTCGTGTGCGTGTTCGTGTGATTGAACTCGCGGTGAAGATGGACAGCGAAGCTGGGGGCCACGCCTGAGCTCGGGTAGCCGGAATCCAGTGGCGAGATGCAGCGACCGGCGGTGGAGCTCAGCAGAGATGGGATCCGCGAAATTGGGGGTCGATCTTGTCCGGGAGGCGACGAAATAGGGATGTCGGGGGCGAGGCGGCAGAGATGGTCTGGCGGTGGAGCTCGTCCGGGACAGGGGCGGCGAGATGGGGGCCGCGGTTGAGCTCTGCCGGAGGCGAGGCGAACGAAGGGGCAGACAAAGAGGCCTTGTATTCTTCATCAGTTGGGCCGGGCCAACGAGATGATGCGAGCTACCCAGCAGGGACGAAATTGCATGGCCCATGCGAGCCAGGCATGATGCGGGGATCCAAAACAGCGAAAATGATCGTCAAAATGTGGTCAGCCCGAAGGATGTTGGGCCGCCATCTATTCCTAAGCCCGAAAATGGTTTCCTAGGCCGTTCATGTTGGACCAGCCCAATTTCGTATGTGACGCTCTGAAAAGAAAAAGAAAAAAAATAGTGGTCAAAATTTTGATCTGACGTGGAGGCTAATGTGGTTGACGATTGGCGCGCGTTGAAGATAATAATCATCATAAATCCTCTTGAACATCATGGTGACGCTCAGATTTCGATGATCCTACCATCAATCCGTCATAGATTGAGTTTTCTGACCGAAAATAGCTCGGCATAGCTCGAAGGTTCACGACGAGCGTCCTTGCTGCAATACTAGGCCGTGTCCAGTCTTTTGAAGATAAATTTTGTTTTCAGACCATGAGCCCATTACAAGGCCCATATTAATGTTGTGGCCCGTTAACTATTGAGCAAACTGAGCCACTCCCTTTAAAAGGAAATTCTTTGCGAGGATGCTCTCAAAAAAAAAACTTGGCGAGGCAGAGGCTAAACTATAGCTGTCACGCACGAGACAGAGATACTCATGCCGGTTCGATCAGACAACAGTTGTTGCTGCAAACAATCGCTTATCCATTTCAGATTATAAGGCGTTCTATCTTTTCTAAATTAAATTGATTAAAGTAGTGAAAAATATAAAAAATTATCAACAATATGAAATTTATGTCAAATTAAGAATGATATACGTATTTGTTTTGAGATACATACATTAAATACTTACCTGATACGTCTATTGTCCAGTTCAATATGAGTCATGATCCACACCAGGCAATAATAAAATCTCTTTGGGCTTGACGAGTACCAGGCACTCCCAACCAAGAAGACCACACCTAGAAATTGTGAGAAACAATCCTCAAGACAATTCATAAGATTGACACAATACACGTATAGCATGCTACAGATTTTTAAACTAAAACTTGATTAGCATGTACAACTAGTAATACAAAAACAAAGAAATCTGTTTTGAATAATGTGAATTTCAGTTTTCCTGTGGCGGTACCCAGGCCAGCACCTGATGTTAATTAATATCAGGATTTCTCCTTTTCTATTTCTCAGTGTACAAACCTAGTTATGGCTCCAAATTTTATACTAGCATAACAGATATATCTGTTTGTGCTGACGTTGCAGCATTTTTACAAATATCATATCAGAACCTCAAAGACGGTTAATTAGGCCAGCCTAATAGGAGCACAATTTTGTGTGTACATTGTAGCGTTTGCTCTAGCAAAATCCTTTTACTTAATAAATGTGCTTGGTGGTCTCTAGATCGATCTCCTGCAGCAGCTTTTCTTTAGATCAAAAGCTCTTTATACCACAAGAATGTGATACCATAAACTTCTCAAAGAAGCCGGTGGAAAAGCATAAGCATGCACAGACATGAGTGTTCCTTTTTACCCTCCAGTAGGAAAAATGTAAGGCCAAGTTCGCGGGGGGGGGGGGGGGGTAATGAGCATCTTTTAAAGAATGTTTGAAACACACAAAAAAATCGACTTGAAAAATATAGGGAGCAAATGCACCCGGAGGCCACTCGCTAAGACTTTTTTTTGTCACCTTCCAATCCAGAGCGAGAAGCTCGGCAATGAACGGAGGCGACTCCAGCTTCAAAACCGCATCGTCAACACCTCCATTAACAAAAGAAGCTAAAGCATGAGCTACTATATTACACCTTTTATTCACTAAATTCAAACGAAAACTAATCATACGCCAAAGGACAGAGCGAGAGGAACTAAGATCTTGACGTGGAACGGTCCAAAGTATATATATGCTGAAACAAAATGACAGCATCACAGCCAAAGGCTAATGGTTAATTACTACTAAAATATTCTCTCCAAGTTAACAAGATGTACTTGTCCTAGACTTCACTAGTTCACACTTGGCTCTATGGTTGCTTAGGAAATTCACGATGACATATTCAATTTACATATAATCTTGTATTGCTACGCACAAATTGGAAACTATGTGCGGTCGTAAAACGCACTAGCAATTTGATTATATGGCACCTTGCTTTTTACGGACTCCCAAAAGAAAGAGAATGGTATTCGAAAGCAGGGTTAAACCTCAGAAATAAGAGAACACTAGTCTTATTCGTACCACGATGAAAACTCTGAATTAAATTATTCATTCATCAAAAAATGGATAAAAAATTTACTGATCAAAGGTGCATAACTTTCACAAGCGTTATGCAACAAAAAGAGAGGAGATGGATATTTTTATTTATTGATTATTTTTTGGGGAAGGGAGGAGATGGAGGTAGAAACAGATGATGTGAGCGTGGCGGGGAAGCATATGAATCACATAATTAGTCAAAGTCCTAAAGATTAGCTCACCTTTCTCAGTCTTAGCTTAACTACCATATGGATGCCATCATATGACTAAAAACTTAATTAGCATATACCTAATAAGTGACCTAGCTCTCTGTTAAACAAAATAAGGATATATATATTTTGTAGATTTTGCATATACCTCTTGGAACATGGACATTTACGGCTGAATGCTGGTATGTGTCTAGGCTGTAGGCATGGCTGGATCATTAACCTCCACATGGCTGATCGATGGTGTCTTGGCCCTGTAAAATACCCACAATGCCCATTGAGTTGAGGTTTCCATACAACGCCACGACTCCTACTTTCCACCCATACAGAAAATAAAGGAAAATCCCAGACTTGCCATCCGTCGTATTCTTTCCTCCGTCCCATATTAAGTGACTCAAATTTGTTTAAAATATGAGTGTATCTATATACTAAAATATGTTTAGATACATGTAATATTTGGACACTTAATATGGGACAGAGGGAGTAGAACATAAAAGAAGATTGGAAAGTCTAATTATCTAAGCAGAGTACTTTGTGTTTTGAAACTTTAATGTAGAAGGCACCCGCAATTCTGAAAATAAAGAACAGGTCCATATATACCTCTATACAGATAACAGATGTATGTCTTTGAAGGGGCGTGTAGAGATAAACAAAACTTTTCCTGCGCGAACTCCCAAGATCTAGCCGAGGTAGAAGGCCACGAGGATTACCACTAGATGCGCAGTTGCGGATTATCGATGCAGCGCCTTGATGCAGTGCAGTCCCTCGATCCGATCCAGCCGATCCAATCCCGCGATCGTCGAAGTGTTGAACGTACAGCACCTCTACCGGTATCCACACGTGCAAGGAGGAGCTCCGGCAGCGGACTGCTAGGTCCGGTGCGACGGTTGGACTGAATAGGGCTAGGGTTCTCAACGCATGAGAGTGGCGAACCGTGCCCCTTAGGCATCCCACACCCCTGCTTATATACCGAGTGGAAGTGGGCTCCAGCACTTGTGGCCCATCCACTCTGCGAGTCCAACTCGCATTGTCAGCCCATTTCCGGTTCGGGTCCAACCCGACCAAATACTTGCTCCCGCTCTTAAGTGTGTGACCCCGCAGGCTCATGGTGACTTGGACACGATTGGAGTCCGACTCTCAATCGATCAATCGGTAGCGGCTCCTAGCAGAATGTGCCGACTCCCAAGTACCATCGAGTCATGACGACGTACCTTCCAATGTGACATACGTCTTAGTCCCTTTTGCCTCACGATATACCTTGTCGAACTATAGGCGATTAATCGTCATCCCTTTAATAGTTCAACTCTCTTCTCGATCTGTGATATACGATTCATCCGACTAACTCTTAGTCGATTGACCCGGTTAACAGTTAACCGAGTCGCGCATGGCCATGCTTCCCGAATCATATCACTCGAGAGGGCCCAGAGAATATCTCTCCAGTCGGAGGGGCAAAATCTCATCTTGGTTATCCACATCACACAGCTTGATTCTCAGTCAACCCGAACTCTGCCTTTATAACTGCCCTGTTACGGAACAACGTTTGACAGAACCTAAGTTGGTGATCCACAACTCGGATTGTGCGATAACCTCAGGTCTAAGGATTACATTGATTGAGACATGCAAATGACGACCTACTCGTTGCATCTCAATATGGGTCAGTCCGACTCGCTAAACTCTTTAGCCGAGTCCGTGTAAGCTGGAATGACATCACCATGCCCATGACAAGTGGAACCGAGTCATCAGCCAACTTTCATATTAGTCTAGGTTATGTGTCCAGCACAACCTCAATGACTAAGGACAATTTAGTATGAACAACATGAATACATAGTTCCACAATCAAATCACATATTCAATGATGCATATCAGATGTTCAAACAAGGACAACTTAATAATCTTTATGAATACATTAGGAATTACATCATACATGATTGCCTCTAGGGCATATTCCCAACAGTCTTCAACTTGTCACGCATGGCTCTATAGTTTAGAAATTTCGGGTTAACCTGTTCAAATTACAACGCAGTGTCTCGTTAACAAAACAGATGCGTTGGATTTCAAAACATCAATCCAGAAGGCATGTATATGCACAAGAGGATCAGGATTCATGGATCCAATTTTACCTTCTCTCAAACATGGTGGCAAATAAAGAAGTACATATATGCAATTGCTCTATGCAAACAGTCAAACATCATGATGGATAAATATGAAAAAGATCATCTATATATATAGACAACACATCCTAAAATCTATACACCCCACATCCAAAAAAATGTCACGTTAATACTCATCCCAACAAAGGGTATCCACGTCAGAACTAAAAAAAATTCAAGTTCAACCACATTCGCCAAACAAAAAAGTAGGCAACCACAAAGTATCACGTAACAATAGTCATATACCACGTCAAGATCACCTATTGCTACGAAGAAGAGAAAAAGGCTGAAAAGTAATACCAAATTTGATTATACAACTCCACGTTGTTTCAATGGGCAAAAGGAACATAATGAAATACTAAAGATCTTAACAATAAGATAAATGCAGTTTCATTTGAATCGTATATACCCACAAAATTTTGTTCACACTAGTACGAACCAGGCTATATGCGACCCTCTATCAGTGGCGGCAGATGACTTCCTCGTGAAACCCAAAAAAAATCCAAAAATCACCCATCAGTGGCGGTTCCTATAAAACGCGCCACCGATGACATATAAATTATCATTTATATGTCTTGTAGTGCCACAAGTAAAGTGAAAAACTATTGTGTGGCTAGCTCCCATGATTATTGATAGAAACCAATAAAAAATGTGGGATTACTGTCACAAAATCCGGCAACACATGGCAAAGCGCACAGAGAATGTGAGAGCGGCAGAGCGCACATGGTAAAACATATGAATGTTTAGCAATTATGGAGACTAGGAGAGAACATAAATGTGGCGCGACCAATGGCATACAAATAAAGCCATGTACCACGAGAAGAGCTTCTGACGTAACCTAAAAAGCAAAAAACAAATTTGATTACATGACACATTGTCTTCCACGACACACAAAGTTGTGGGAGAATGACTTGTATTCTATCACACTCGAAAGGGAGAGAATGCCTTGTGTTGTACAACGAGTAAAAGGGATATAATACATGAAGATAATAAAATTTGAAGAATGTGGGAGCACATGAAGCGCACCAAGAATGCGAGAGCACAAGGTAAAACATATGACTATTTAACAATTGTAGGAACTCGAAGGAGAGAACGTAAATGTGGCATGATCAATGACAGAACAAAGCAAGCCATCAACCACAAGATCAAGAGCTCCCGCCATTAAGTAAAACACAAACAAAAAAAACTGAAAACGCCATTGTCTTACACTGCACACAAAAGGTGGAAGAACACCTTGTGTTCCATCGCATGTAAAAAGGAGAGATAATGCTTTGTCTATCGACGCATGCAAAATAAGGGAGAGTGTGACATTCGAAGAATGTGAGAGCACAAGAAGTAAAGCATGTGACTGTTTAATTAACAATTGCGCAGATTTGAAGGAGTAAACGTTCATGTGGCGTCAGCGATGACGCACAAAGAAAACCATGTACCACGAGAAGACCGGGTACCACGAGAAAACCAGGCACCACGAGCGGAGCGACGCACACAGAAAACCATGTACCACGAGAGGAGCACCGGCCGTTACGTAAAAGACAAAAAACTGAAAAGTGATATAATATTGCTTATTCGGCGTCTTGTCTTCTACCGCACGCAAAAGGTGGGAGAACGTGTTGCGTTTCACCACGCGTAAAAAGAAAGAGAATGCCTTGAAACAATTTTTTT